>NW_026652281.1:85262301-85319128 GCF_009828535.3 Hylobates moloch
TGGGAATTCTGAGTCAGGACTGGAGACAATGATTTATTTTTAATATCTCCTGTAATGTTAATCTCATAACTCAGGGCATAACTCTTTTACCATTTTGGACTATATCATTTCATTCATATGATAAAGACACTCACTGTAGCTTCCCCCTCACCTGCAGCTTCACTTTCTGCAGTTTTAGTTACCTGTGGTCAACCATCGTCCAAAAATATTAACTGGAAAATTCTAGAAATAATCCACTCGTAAGTTTTAAATTGTGCACTATTCTGGGCAGTGTGATGAAATGTCAAGCCGTCCTGCTCTGTGTGACCCTGGACAGGAAGCCTCCCTTTGTCCAGCATATCCACGCTGTATGACTTCCGCCCCTTTAGCCACTCAGCAGCCATCTCACTTACTAGATCAACTGTCTTGGTATCAGGGTGTTTGTGTTCAAGTAACCCTTCCTTTACTTAATAATGGACCCAAAGCCAAGAGCAGTGATGCTGGCATTCTGGGTTTATTTTATTAGTACTGTTGTAAATCTCTTACTTTGCTTAATTTATAAATTAAACATGAACATAAGTACATATCTGTAGGGAAAAAATGGTATATATAGGGTTCTGAACTATCCTGCGTTTCAGGTATCCACTAGGGGTCTGGAAATGTATCCCCTGTGGAGAAGGGGTTACTATTGTGTATGTCAAAATCACCCTGTGTGAAATGTTATATCCTCCCCTTTCCTCAGTTTAATGTTGTTTTGAAAGAATTTTCTCACATTACTTGAAAACGCTTAGGAAACCATTTTTAGTGACTGTAGTATTTTACCAGTTAGATATGCCATGGTTTACTTAACCATGTTCCTAATTGTTGGGTGCTTATATTGGATCTAAGTTTTGCTGTTATTTGTAGTGCTGCGATGGGTGACTGTGCACAAACCCTTGCCTGTACTTTTGTGTATTTCCCTAAGGATAGATTGCTGCAAAAAAGAACCACTGAGTGTGAGACTGTAAATATTTGGAAGGCTTTCAGTCTATTTCCATATTGCTTTCCTGAAAGATTGAACCAGTTTATACTTCTGTAAGCAAGTGTTTGAGAAGATCTCTTCACTTTTTTTAACATTGACCTTTGTCATTTCTTAAACTTTACTAGTTATTTTGGTAACCAGCTTGTTTTTATAATTTGAATTTCTTTGCTTCTCAGTGAAATAATAGTTTCTTTTATAGGAGTATTAACCATTTGTTAAGAACCACTATTTTAGTCCAAAAGAAAGGTATATAAGAAGAAAACTGTACAATTCCAGTGGGAAGGACTTGGGGTCAGGGTCCCTGATATGTTAGAAGGTTGAACTTTTTGTTGTTGGTTTTTCCCCTTCTTAAAAAGTCCACATTGCTTGAATGTTGCAATCTTGGTCAAGGCCAGCAATTAATCCTAGGGATGATGGCACTGTCTTCTCCTGGTGCTGGTCCTTTCTGACAAGAGAGAACATGGTACTAGGGCTGAGTGCTTGAATGCTTGCACATAGGACCCAGAAGGTGCACATATAACCGGGGGTTCATTCCTTGAGTGATATCTTTGTGAGATGACATTTTGCTTGTTGTTTGTTTGTTTTATAATGAGGAATCAAAGTGGGTATTCTAGGAAGATCCAGTGTTTCCCTACTTTCACTTTGCATTACACACAATCCAGGGAGTGACTCAGAATCCAGTGCTGTCCTGCCTCTCCCACTTGGCTGACACCATTTTCTTGACTGGAGCCTTAGTTTTCTAGGCATATATTCTAATGATGGAACATTTTGAAATGCAGATTATTTTTGAGTTTACTGAATTTTTTAATAACACAGCTGCTGTCCCTAAATTGCCATCTTTTATATTATAAGGTTTAGTTGCATTAGAAATAGCTCTCCCAACCCCACTCCCCCAGTGCTCAGAACGCTGAACCCCGTACTACACTTGGAAAAAGATTGGATGTCCTAAAACATTGGTTGTGTAATTGTGGGTTGGCTTTCACTCACTGAGCTTTACTTCCTCCTGTGATAGTGAAATACAAGCTGGCAACAGTAATTAGATCTCAGAAAAGCTTGTCACAAAGCACCACAGACTAGAGAAACTTGTAAGCTCTTTTTGCACTGGCTGAAGTTGTTGAGTACCACTACCTTCCATCTGTAGAGTGTAGTAACCTTAGACAGGTAGTGCTTTTCTTCTGTGCATTAATTTTAATTAAGCAATGACACCTACTTTCTTTCCCACTCAGATCTGCAGGTAGCTAAACTTATCAGGTGAGTGCTTTCCCACCTTTGATCATTGATACTACTTGGAATATACTGGAAAAAGAGCAGCAAGCAGAAAACCTCCCATTTCCACAAGCTGCTGACTAACCCAGAATTGCTAGATTTTGTGAAGCAAATGAATGCTATAAAGGAAGTCAGAAAGATCAGGGAAGATGTCCCTAGGACATGGTCAGGCCAAACCTTGAAAGATCAAGTGATGTTACAGAGGTATAATTATGAGAATATATGTAACTCAAGACTTACATATGTGATAAGTAGTGCATTGCTCTTTGCCATCTACAAAGGATTTTCTTTTTTTTTTTTTTTTTTAAATGGAGTCTCGCTCTGTCGCCCAGGCTGGAGTGCAGTGGCGCGATCTCCGCTCACTGCAAGCTCTGCCTCCTGGGTTCACGCCATTCTCCTGCCTCAGCCTCCCGAGTAGCTAGGACTACAGGCGCCCACCACCATGCCCAGCTAATTTTTTGTATTTTTAGTAGAGACGGGGGTTTCACTGTGTTAGCCAGGATGGTGTCGATCTCCTGACCTCATGATCCGCCCTCCTCGGCCTCCCAAAGTGCTGGGATTACAGGCATGAGCCACTGTGCCTTGCCAGGATTTTGTTTTTAATTCTCACAGCAATTCTGCAGAGAGAGATAGTGAGAGGTTTAATGCTTTGTTCAACATAATTTACTGTTAAATAGCCATCCATTGGCAGAAAATCTGAACTGTTGTGTTTTCCTTCTTGTGTCATTCATGATTTCAGTCCTGAAGAGGAGCCCACTAGAGCCCAGCAGGAGAGGAGAGTGGGAGAATCCCTCACCCAGAAGTTCACAGTGGTATCATTTAGTGACACTCAGGATGTCTCCAGTTACTGTTAGAATTTAAAGTTAGGTTCATCCCTGTGAGGTCCAAGAAAATACAAAAATAAAATAAGGGTCTACCAGTATTAAACATACTCAGTAATTACTTTTGAAAGGAAAGGAGTTAGTGGAAAAAATGGAAGAACCATAGCAAAACTAAAATAAATATATGTAGATATATTGCCGGACGTGGTGGCTCACACCTGTAATCCCAACACTATGGGAAGCCGAGGCAGCCAGATCACTTGAGGTCAGGAGTTCAAGACCAGCCTGGCCAACATGGTGAAACCCCGTCTCTACTAAAAATACAAACATTAGGCCGGGCACAGTGGCTCACACCTGTAATCCCAGCAGTTTGGGAGGCTGAGGTGGGCGGATCACCTGAGGTCAGGAGTTCAAGACCAGCCTGGCCAACATGGTGAAACCCTATCTCTACTAAAAATGCAAAATTTAGCCAGGCATGGTGGCACATGCCTGTAGTCCCAACTACAGGGAGGTTGAGCCAGGAGAATCACTTGAACTCAGGAGGCAGAGGTTGCAGTGAGCCATGATTGTGGCACTACACGCCCGCCTGGGTGACACAGCGAGACTCCGTCTCAAAAAAAAAAAAAAAAAATTATATACACACACACACACACACACACACACACACACACACACACACACACACACACAAAACATTAGCCGGGCATGGTGTTGTGCGCCAGTAATCCCAGCTACTTGGGAGGTTGAGGCAGGAGAATTGCTTGAACCCAGGAGGCGGAGGTTGCAGTGAGCCGAGACTGCACCACTGCACTGCAGCCTGGGTGACAGAGCGAGACTCCGTCTCAAAAAATATAGATAGATAGACAGATAATGTTAGATAACTGCATAATTATTATATGTGTGTATTACTATATAAAGCAATCACTTTCAGAAGGAATAGTGTGTTAAAAAAGGTAATGAAAGATTTTAAAACAAAACACTTCATGAGACAAGAAGTTAGAACTATTATGGCAAACTAAAAGAAAAAGCTAGGAATGGGATCGAATACAGCCAAGTATTTCCTGCAGTTTTAAAACCTCTACTCCCCATTTTGGGTTTCTGGCCACAGATTATGTAATATTTTTCATTACTTGAACTGGAATTACAAAGATGGATACAGAAGGTGGTCTGATAAGTCGATTGGGTCCTGCTCCTTGTATGTCTAGGTCCAAACCAAAATGAGTCAATATTTGGACAAGATATCAGCCATCCAGAGCTTATAGGCAGGTAAAGGAGATGGCCCATTATTACAGGGATTTCAAACCAGGCTTTGTATTCTCTTACCCTGGCACTGCCAATTATATTTATTTATTGGAAAATGATAACCTTAGAGTTAAGCTATATGCTTATAAAAGAGGCACTGCTTATATGGGTTCTATCATGTCCAGGTTTACATTGTCCATTAGAAAACAGGACACCTGTCTGGGTGCAGCAACTCATGCCTGTAATCCCAGCACTTTGGGAGGCCAAGCGGGGGAGGATCGCTTGAGCCCAGGAGGTCAAGGCAGCAGTGAGCTATGTTCATACCACTGCACTAGACACCGTCTCAAAAAAAAAAAAAAAAAAAAGTGGGGGGGGGAGAGAGAGAGAGAAGAGGAGGGGAGGGGAGGGGAGGGGATACCTGATCAGACTCCTCTGAAGAGGGAATTGAAAAGTTTGTCACAAGCCCTGAGTTATGCTGATCTAACAGAGAATTGTTAGATCAGAGAATGCAAAGTAACCTACTGCACTTAGCCCTTCAGTCTTTGTCCTAGCTATAGGCCATTAAGTTGAATAGTGCCGAGAATTGTTCTTGACTTAAGAATATAATGGTCAAAAAGGACAGGCAAAGTTGTTTCCCTTCTGGAACTTACACTTTAATGGGGGAGATAGACAATAAGCAAGTAAAAGTAATTGAACAAGGCAATTGCAAATACCACCCTCGGTGAGCTCTTGAAACACAAATTATTTCACCTGCATTCCACAGATAGGTGAATGTTTGCCTTGATAAATGCATAAAAGTGACTGAACTTTTGAGGTCCACTGGGCTTTTGTTTGATATTTACTGCTAGTGAATTTTCCAGCCTGCAAATCTCTTAGAACTTCTAAATACATTTTTTTTTCTTTTAGGTTGCAGAGAACACATCTTAGAAGATGAAAAACCTGAATCTATCAGTGACACTACTGACTTGGCTCTACCACCTGAAATGCCGATTTTGATTGATTTCCATGCTCTGAAAGACATCCTTGGACCCCCGATGTATGAAATGGAGGTGATTCATTCTTTTTTTTTCTTTTTCCTCCAGTCAATGAAAGGAACACTTTATTGAGACCCCAGGGCCGTAGGGCCTGGGCAGGAGGCTGCCCTTTGGGGAAGGAAGAGCCTTATTCGACCTTCTTTTTGGGACGCAGGTTGGTGATGTGGCCGCACTTCTTGCAGCAGTTGACAGCATGGGGGCGCAGGCGAGCACAGCTCTTGTGGCAGATCATCTTGTTGCAGTTGTATTTCTGGGCAAGGCGGCAGAGGGAAGGCTCCGTAATGCCACCTCACAGGCGCAGCATCAGGCGCAGGGTGGACTCTTTCTGGGTGTTGTAGTCTAAGAGTGTGTGGCCATCCTTCAGCTGTTTGCCCTCAAATATCAGACACTGCTGGTCAGGTAGGGTGCCCTACTTGTCTTGAATTTTGGCTTTGACATTCTCAGTGGCATCACTGGGCTCGACCTCAAGGGTGATGGTCTTGCCTGTGAGGGTCTTCACAAAGATCCACATCTCAGCGTCTGCAGCTTGGCCAGTCTCGCTCCATTCTCATTTTTTTGTTGGTACTCACTGGTTTACTCAGGTGGTTGCTTAACAGAGAAGTAAAATTGGGTGTTTCCAGAGGCTGAATTTTGCCTTAAGATGGAAACTTTATTTCTATATGGTATTGTGTTTTAGTGCTTATTGTGATAATATGACTTGCCAGGAGCCAGAAATCCCAGCCATATCCTCTTTTAGAACCCCAGTCTCATTTTATTCTCTACCATTCAGTTCCATTTTAAGAACAATGCCTCTGACTCTTCTTCTTAGAAAAGTTACATATTCTTATGTGTACTTTAAGGAGGGATTTCTTTGTGCTATCAAGGGCTTGGGGGAAGAGGCGGGGAATCAACCTGATACAGGTCTGAAAACAAGAGCATAGCTTAGCTTCAGACTGTGCTAGTGCCACCCAGATGACGTCTTTCAGGAACCTATTGTTCCATTGTTAATAGTTCCTTTAGGGTTAAACCCACAAACCCACATGCAGGTCTAGCCCTATTTTCATCTTTCATAACTATACCTCACAACAGAAGGCCTGGGTGTCAAGACTGAGTTGAAGCAGCTGATGGAAATAGATGTTAGACTATAACTGCTAAGGGCATTGTGAAATAATTTATAGGTGCTTAGAGGAGCTTTCATAGGTTGGTTACTATAAACATGTATTATACTACTGAATTTAGCTTTATCATCACCTCCTTATCAGTTTAAGGAAAAAATATTTTCAGAAAATAAATCTGATAAACTGTGTAAAAGATAATCTCTCCATCTAACATTTGAAATCATTCCCAGTAGATATGGTTTTCCTCAAGTTCTTACAACTGAGCGGATGAGAAATAGCCCCCAAGCCTGTCTTGTTTATCCATTTAAACTCTAAACTGGTCATTAAAGCTAATGAGCCTCTCTACAGAGCTCTCAGTTACAAGAATAGAACTTGTTTACTCTTGACAGTAAATCTGGACTTGAACAATAGAATCAGAAGCATTGTATTGATTATTTGAATTCTTAAGATATCATGGATTTGAATTTTGAAGTGTTGAAAGAACTTGAGCAAAACATTGTTGATTGAGAAAGTGAACAAAACCTGCTTTCTCCTTCTGGGAGGATCCAGTGACTTTGTGAGTAAAGACGCAAACAGGTTTCGACTCCTGCATGGCCGATGGCCTTTTTCTCTAGGCTTTCCAGAAAAGTACATTCCAACAGTTCTTTGAGGATTTAAACTAGAGCAGCAAATAAAGACAAAAGATTAATGCATGTCTCTGTTGCATATACCCCTCTCTCCCAGCCATTCCTGCTGATGTTAAGTTTGGAAGCATTGCTGACATTCCTGGAGCATTAGCAAAGAAAGAGCCAAGGGAACAGAAATGAGAAATTTTATAAACACTGCTTACCAGTTATCGTTGTTAGCATCGGAGAACCTTATCTTCGTTGTAGCATGTGAGCTTTACATAGTAACACTTTTACCAACATGAGTCTGCAGAAAGACTCCAGTAGCTATTTTGTCTTTTATAGATAGCATCTTAGAATGGAAGATGTGTGTCACGTGCGTCCGTGTGAAGAGACCACCAAACAGGCTTTGTGTGAGCAACAAGGCTGTTTATTTCACCTGGGTGCAGGTGGGCTGAGTCCGAAAAGAGTCAGTGAAGGAAGATAGGGGTGGGGCCATTTCATAGGATTTGGGTGAGTAGTGGAAAATTACAGTCAAAGGGGGTTGTTCTCTTGCTGGCAGGGGCGGGGGTCACAAGGTGCTCAGTTGGGGAGCTTCTGAGCCAGGAGAAGGAATTTCACTAGGTTAATCGCTCAGTTAAGGTGGGACAGAAACAAATCACAATGGTGGAATGTCATCAGTTAAGGCAGGAACCAACCATTTTCACTTCTTTTGTGATTCTTCACTTGCTTCAGGCCATCTGGATGTATACATGCAGGTCACAGGGGCTTAGCTTGGGCTCAGAGGCCTGACATGGTGTTTGAGTGTTGGGAACATTGTGTTCATTTTTTTCATACTTGAAAGTGAGAACTCACCCTGTAGCTGGGGGTCTGTCTCTACCTCTAGTGGTCTGATGACCACCAGCCCCAAATTACTTAACCACACAGTCTACCTCTGCTTTTGCATCTATAAAATTAAGATTTATGGAACATTTCTTTCTTGTCCATGAGGGCTGTCACTGTGCTAGGAGTGTAATTCCATTTTACATACAAGGGAAAAAGTTTAACGAGATTAAATGAATTGTACAAATTCACATAAGTGGCAGTTGGTAGAGTTAGGATTCAGACTCAGATCAGCTTATTCCAAGTCCATTATTCTTTCTACCCTTCTACAGTACCCTGTCAGGCCAAGATAATTCCTGCCCTTGGCTGCTAGAAGAGAGTGGCAGTGATGTATTAGAGTTTTTTAAAAAGGCATCTGCTCTACATCAGATTCTCATTCATATTCTTACCAACTCTAGTGCTCTGTTTTGGAATGGGAGAGGCTGGGCTCAACTTGTTGACCACTCCCATTTTTGTATCTCTTGGCTATCAGGCACTGTGTAAGGCCCTCCACAAGTGATCATTTAATCCTCAGTCATGGTTGTCTTTCCAGTAACAGTTGAGGAAACAGGCTTAGAGTATTTAAATAACGTGAGAGAAGACACAACTTATGCCAGAAATGAGATTTGGTTCTAGACCTGACCAACTCCAGACCTAGTGCTCTGTTTATTACTCTAGAAAAACATCACAGGCAACCTGAGCAGGGCCTCTGTTCGTTGCAGAGAGCTCACAGGTGGACCTGAGCAGGGCCTGTGTTTGTTGCACTTTGCAAGTGGCCAGTCTTATTTCTCTACTTCTTTGTGCTTTCCTAGGCAAAGAATCTGAAGAGAGAGGTTATACTAGGAATATTGGAATACATGTTGAGGTGTTCCCAAGATGTTATAAGATACCTTTCGTTTGTTTGTTTTTACTTTTTGAGGTGAGGTCTCACTCTGTCACCTAGGCTGGAGTGCAGTGGCATGATCATAGCTCACTGCAACCTCCACCTCCTGGGCTCAAGCTATTCTCCCACTTCAGCCTCCTGAGTAGCTGGGACCACAGGCGTGTGCTACCATACCCAGCTAATTTTTTCCGTATTTTTTTGTAGAGATGGGGTTTCACAGGGTTGTCCCAGACTGGTCTCAAACTCCTGAGCTCAAGCCATCCACCTGCCTCAGCCTCCCAAAGTGCTGGAATTACAGGCATGAGCCACCAAATCCAGCCGATACCTTTTTTTTGTCTAAATGACTGTATTCTCCCTTAGGGTAAATTACAGTCTAGGGTCTGTGGTTTCTTCTAGAAAGAGTTTGATTCATTTAATAAATACCTATTAAGGACCTAACATGTGCTTCTGGCAACACAGTTGTAAACAAGCAAGGCATGATGTCTGCCTTCATGGATCCCACTTTAATGCAGGAAAAAAATAGACAAGTAAACAAATAATCACAAATTGAAGTTGATGCTATAGAGAAAACAAACAGGGTGATACTGAGGTAGACAGTAACTACTCTAGCTATCTCTGAGGTCTGTTTTAGAGGTAGAAGTAGACATGCTGATGGGAAACATTTGCGGAATGAAGGAAACAGTTATCAAAAGGTTTCTGGCCAGAGTGACAGGGCATGTGTGTAGTGGTGCCATTTACTGAGATGGGGAAGACTGGGGGGAGGGAGATGGGGAAAGAGTGTTGCAAAGAAAACGGAGAGCTCTTCTGAACACATTACAGTTGAAATATCCAGGCTGGGCGCGGTGTCTCATGCCTGTAATCCCAGCACTTTGGGAGGCTGAGGCAGGTGGATTGCTTGAGTCTAGGAGTTCAAGACCAGCCTGGGCGACACGGCAAAATCCCTTCTCTACAAAAAATACAAAAATTAGCTGGGTGTGGTGGCTCATGCCTGTAGTCACAACTACTTGGGAGGCTGAGGTGGGAGGATCACTTGAGCCTGGGAGACGGAGGTTGCAATGAGCTGAGATCACGCCACTGCACTCCAGCCTGGGTGACAGAACAAGACCCTGTCTCAAAAAAATAAAAGTTAGAAATATCTGCGAGGCATAGAAGTAGAGACATTTGGACATTCAGATCTATTGCTTAGAGGAAATACCCAAGATGGAGATTTTAGAGTTGTTAGAAAATAGAGGCTATTTAGAGCTCCAGATATTGAGGCTTTCACATCACCTAAGAAAAAAGGATACATTTTTAAAAAGCAGGTAGTCTAGAAGCAAGCCCTGAAGAACAGCATCATTTAGGGATCATATAGAGAGAAGAGGAGCCAACAAAGAAGTCAGAAAAAACAGAAAGGGACTGGGAAGGAACAAGCCTTCAGGGAAGAGGAAAACCAGGATGTTGTGCTGCCATAGAGACAGAAGAGGAGAGTATTTCAAGAAAGAGGGGACATCAAAATGTGTTTACTGTTTGAGAGATCAAAGAAGATCAAGGTCAGAACAAATGTGTATTGGACTTGATGGCATGAAGGTTGTTGGTGACCTTGAAAGAGATTTTACAAGGAAGTAGTGGTGGGGATGGTAGAAATTGGCGTATGTTGAAGAGAGAATGGGAGGCGAGCAAGTAGAATTAGTGTGTAGGCAGCTCTTTAGAAGTTTGGCTGTAAACAATTGCAGAGAAATGAGGCAGCTAGAAGAGAATATGGATGTCAAAGGGAGAACGTTTTCAAAATAGTAGCTGCTGCTAAGAGTAATCCAGTAGAGAGCACAGGACTGAAATTGCAGGACAGAGCAGTGGTACGATAGAAACAAAGTCTCCAAGAAAGTGAGAGGGGGTGGGACCCAAAGCACCAGTGAGGAAATGGCTTTTGATGGGAGAAGGGATACCTTTTGCAGGGTATTATGTAGAAAGGGACAAGAATATTGAGTTATTTATAAGGAAAAGATTATAATGATGGGGCTAACGTGTGTGAGCTGCACAACAGAGAAGTGAAGCTAGGGCAGAGCTGCTGTATGATGGGAACGTGCTGGAGTTCATGGCTTGAGTACAGGCGAGCTAGAAGGATAAGAAACGATGGTCAGGGGTTTCAGAGGTAGTATGGTTTCTGTTGGTGATAAGTACCTGGAAGAGGGTGGCTGAGTTCAGGAGGCATTTAAAGAACTGAGAAGCCAGGTTCTGGGTGAGCATCATGCGTTCACTGAAGGCACCCAGGGTGATAGGGGCTGGGGCAGAAAGGAAGGAGCAGAGTTTAGAATCTTCCTGAATGTCAGAGACAGTGAAGAGAGAGTCAGGATGGTAAAGCCAGCTGCCATTAGCAGGGGCTCAGAAGGGTAGAAGAATAAGGCCTGAAAGTTGCAAGGCGGCCTCTTACTGACTAAATTATAAACTCAGTCTCCATGAGCTTGATGTCTTCCTCTGATAAATGGTGATAAGCATGTGCACGTTATCACAGAGTTCGAATTTGGTGAGTCAGTGTACCCACTGCATTGCCCAGTAATACTAAAAAAGAATAAACAAATACTGATTTCCGCAACTACCATACTCCCTAAAAACAGAGACCTATCCCCAATCACCAAAAAATCCCCATTGTTTTTCTAATCCAAATTTTGTACATATTTAATAACCTTATACCACCACTTACTATTTTTTTTACTTTCATTGAAGATGAATCTACAAAAATATATTAACGTCAAAAAATGTTACTGACCTAGCAAACTGGCAGTTGGGAAGTAAGGTAAGAAGGCACACTTATTAATTAATAATATCTCTTTAGTATTCCCTAAACAGATTGAAAAATGGTGGATTAGTTCATTCTTGCGTTCCTATAAAGAAATACCTGAAACAAGGCACAGTGGCTCACGCCTGTAAATCCCAGCACTTTGGGAGGCCAAGGTGGGCGGATCGCTTAAGTTCGAGACCACCCTGGGCAGCAAAGTGAGACCTGGTCTCTACAAAAAATACAAAATATTCCCCGGGAGGCTGAGGAGGGATCCACCTGAGCCCAGAAGGTTGAGGCTGCAGTGAGCTGTGATCACACCATTACACTCTAGCCCAGGCGACAGAGTGAAAACTCTGTCTCAAAAAAAAAAAAAAAAAAGAACTACCTGAGATTGGGTAATTTATAAAGAAAAGTAGCTCACGGTTCTGAAGGTTCTACAGGAAGCATAGCTCCAGCATTAGGCCAGGTGCATTGGCTCACACCTGTAATCCCAGCATTTTGGGAGACCAAGGGCAGGCGGATCATGAGGTCAGGATTTCGAGACCAGCCTGGCCAATTATGGTGAAACCCCGTCTCTACTAAAAATACAAAATTAGCCTGGCGTGGTGGCGCACACCTGTAGTCTCAGCTACTCGGGAGGCCGGGGCAGAAGAATCGCTTGAACCCAGGAGGCGGAGGTTGCAATGAGCTGAGATCGTGCCACTGCACTCCAGCTTGGGACACAGAGCAAGACTCCATCTCAAAAATAAATAAATAAATAGCTCCAGCATCAGCTTCTGGGGAGGACTCAGGAAACTTAGTCTTGGCAGAAAGTGAAGGGGGAGCAGGCATATCATGTGGCCAGAGCAGGAGCAAGAGTGCAGGAGGGGAGGTGGCCACACACTTTTAAACAACCACCTCCCACAAGAACTCACTCACTATTGCAAGGACAGTACCAAGGGGATGGGGCTAAACCATTCATGAGAAATTTGCCTCCATGATCCAGTCACCTCCCACCAGGCCCCACCTCCAACACTGAGGATTATAGTTCAACAAGAGATTTGGTGGAGACACAGATCCAAACCATATCAAATGGGTTCTAGGAACTTAGCCTAGATTTCAAATTTAGGAACAGTATCATAGGTCACCTTTTCAAAATACATAAAGTTTCCTACAGAAACAAGATCAATTAAGTGTATGTTTTAAAAATAAAATAAAAATAAAGGTTACTACAAAAAAAGTAGGGAGGAGCAGGAGTGGGTGCAGGTGTCCCCAGGAAGCCTAGGCATAGCTCACACTGCAGGTGCTATCACGGCGAGACTCAGAACTGCCCCGAATCCGAGGAGGGGCCATGCGAGTAGGTGGGCCTGGGCACTTCCTGAGTCCCTGGCTGTGCCCTTTCACTCTGTCACTGGGAGACAGAATCCTGAGTTTTCTGCTTCAGGGAGCCTGCATGGAAAGAGTAGGTCACTGCCGGAAATCAGGCTGGCTTTAGGAAAAGGAATGGACATTAGGCACCTCCAGAGGGACAAAGGACAATATACCTGGTTGGGGACAGGATTCTGTCATTTGATTATTCCTGACTCATGTTTTCAGGTAGTCCCCCACCTCATATAAAAGCCTCAGTGTTGGCGTCTGACCATGGTATATGAAAAGCCCTTGTCTAAAGGTTACTGCCCTGAGAAAATAATAAAGGAAGAAGAGGATAGACATGAAGACACTTTAAAGCCTCTTGAATAGAATGCATCCAGAAGCGAATTCCAGGAGATTCTGTCATCACGCTTGCCTTTCAAGCAAACAAAATTAGCTGCTAGAACTGAGAAAGAGTGTAAACACCAACTAAATGCCTCAAAGAATCATGGTAGTAAATTACTTCTCCGTGTTGCTCCATATAAACCTGCTGTGCCACCTGTTGAAGGCAGCACTGATGCATGTTCAGTCTGGTCCAAGGCCCCAACAGGAATCCGTTGTGCCAAGAAAGGCCCTACTGGAAGGATTGGAGAGCAGCTGGTTCTCAGCAATGCAAGCATCAGGCCAGGCTGGGGCTGCTTAATGCTGCTTAAGAGATGACAGTGGTGGACCCCAACACCTCTCCAAGGGATGTGGAATCTGCTCTTCCCATTTCTGAATGCTACTGAAACAAATCTACAACTAGAAGAATCAAATATTCATGAATTCAAGACTTGGGATCTCAGTACTAAGACTTTAAAGTAAAGTTGCCAGATGGATCGCTTCTGTGGTGATAGCCCTGGCAGGAGCATTCAAAGTGCTCTATGAGCTACAAGAGAAACCAGTTGATGGTGTGAACACCACTACAGAGCAACCTGCACACCACAGCAATTTGACAACTCAGGTTCTGTGTCTCACGTGGTGCCATGCTTGTCCTTGGAAAGAAGGCCTACAAAATTCTTCCTATCTCCATTCCTTGACATCTGCTGACAAACTCCCACTCATATTTTAAGACTCAGCCTCTCCTGTGACACCTGTACCTTCTCTCCAGACAGGGAGGGACCCTTGCCTCTTCAGAGCTCCCCACACTGGAGTATAACTGCTCCTGTGTCTGATGCCCTTAGTCTCTCAGTGCCAGGAGGAATTCATGCTTATGTCCCCATGGCCTGTAACAGAGCCTGCATCAGGATGCTTGGTAAAGGACTGTTGAATGAATGTCAAATATGGGTCCCTCTGATGGGTATGTACGTGTTGGTCTAGGATTGGAAGGGTCATAAAGAGTTGTGCATACTTACAATTTCAATCAAATATCACTATTTTTAGTTAAGAGGGAAGAGTAGTGTGAAATTGGCAATAATTAGATACTCCAAATGTTCTTTAAAAACTAATAGCATTGATGTATTAAGAATGCAATCGGCTGGGCACAGCAGCTCACACCTGTAATCCCAGCACTTTGGGAGGCCGAGGCAGGTGGATCATGATGAGGTCAGGAGTTCGAGACCAGCCTGGCCAAGATTGTGAAACCCCCATCTCTACTAAAAATACAAAAATTAGCTGGGCATGGTGGCATGCGCCTGTAATCACAGCTACTTGGGAGGCTGAGGCAGGAGAATTGCTTGAACCCGGGAGGTGGAGGTTGCAGTGAGCCGAGATCATGCCATTGCACTCCAGCCTGGATGACAAGAGCGAAACTCCATCTAAAAAAAAAAAAGAATGCAATCATACATTAGAAGACACATTCTGTTTTTAGATTTTTACTTAAATATTTTAAATACTTAATCTGCATATTTACCTTATTGATAGAATTATTTCAGAAGAAATTGATCATTTCATGGAATAAGATTTATTAGACACATAAGGAAAGTGAATCATAACAATTGTACAGGTGAGAAATTGAACAACAAAAATGACCCTGAGATACCCACATTCTACTTTGGCATATAGTGGGAAAAACATTCTAGACTTCAAGTCTAGGCCTGTCTTGGCTAATGTAACCGATGACTTCACAAACCAGTTATGGGACTAGAAGCTGAAAGGAAAGTACTGGTGGATAAACATCATATTGAAATTATGTTGAGTCACTTATTTGCTATAAAACACAAATTGTTTTGTGTAAAGGGGTTAAGACGGCTGGAAAACTGTCTCCATTCAAGAGCAAGAAAGCAGCATGTGTCTTACCCTGTACCTTCATTTTTACTTGTACTTCATCATTTCTGAGGGAGAAATATGTGGAAACCAGATGCTTGATTGTTATAGTTTCAGAACACGTCCTTAAAGAGTATGACTCCAAGTCTAAGAATTGTAGGTCCTTTGCTTCTTAGATAACTACTGTTAGCTTTGATCACAGAGATTCCAGGTTTGATAATAACTTCAGTTCTCCCCACTGTGTATGTAGATGTTAAGTTACACAGATTTGGCATTATTCCCATTTTCAGGTTAATATCAGAACACTTGTTATCAAGTCAGGATAGTAATTGTGAGCCTAGATGCTCTAGGTTTGCCCATACATAGTTATCTACACCAGCCACTGTTCCAATTAACAATTCACCAGTTGCTTCTACCCAAAGTACCAAGACTCTCCAGCAAATGGGGAATATTGGAAACTGGCTTGGCTTCTTGAAGCAACATGGTAATCAATAAGAATCTTGGCCGGGCATGGTGGCTCATGCCTGCAGTCCCAGCACTTTAGGAGGCCAAGATGGGAAGATCGCTCAAGCCCAGGAGTTCAAGACCAGCCTGGGCGACATCGTGAGACCCCATCTCTACAAAAAAAATACAAAAATTAGCTGGGTATGGTCATGGGTGCCTGTAGTCCCAGCTGCTGGGGAGCTGAGGTGGGAGATCACCTGAGCCCATGAGGCAGTTGCAGTGAGCCAAGATTGCACCACTGCACTCCAGCCTGGGTGACAGAGTGAGACTCTGTCTCAAAACAAACAACACAACAATCTGGCTGGGCGCGGTCGCTAATGTCTGTAATCCCAACACTTTGGGAGGCCAAGGAGGCAGATCACTTGAGGTCAGGAGTTCGAGACCAGCTTGGCCAACATGGTGAAACCCATCTCTATTAAAAATACAAAAATTAGCCGGGCATGGTGGCACACGCCTGTAATCCCAGCTACTTGGGAGGCTGAGGCAAGAGAATTGCTTGAACCAGGAGGCAGAAGTTGCAGTGAGCTGAGATCATGCCTCTGCACTCCAGCCTAAGCTACAGAGCAAGACTCTGTCTCAAAAAAACAGAAAACAACAAGAATCTTACTACTGCTTCTTCGGGGATACTTTTGGTATTATTTTGACAAATGAATTTTGAGGATTCAAATATAAGAAAGGGATTATTCTTGGTAGAGCTAACAAAACTGTACCAAATGACTTTTTGTGTTAAACACAATTCATTCACCCAACCCTAGAAAGGAGCCTGAATGAAGTCTAATTTGGGTGACAGATTGCCACCCAAATTAGATGTATGTCGTTCAGGTATAGAGAATAGATTTTATATTAGAAAAAAAAAACCTTGTGAACAGTTTTATAAATAACTATTTCATGATTTTCCTTAAGTAGTACTGATCTCTTACATATAGATCTTTTGTGTCTTTCTCCTCAAGTTAGTATAGAACAGGGCAAGTGGCAAAGCTCGAGGAAAGTGTGACCTGAGGTACATGCCGTCAGCTCAGTGATGATGGAGTTCGGCCTCTCAAATCTCTAACCTGTCAAATGAAGTTAATTAGGATTAATTTTTTTTTTATGTATGTTTACTACTGAAAATAAGTGCTCGGCCAGGCGCAGAGGCTCACGCCTGTAATCCCAGCACTTTGGGAGGCCGAGGCTGGCGGATCACCTGAAGTCAGGAGTTTGAGACCAGCCTGGCCAACATGGCGAAACACCATCTCTATTAAAAATACAAAAATTAGCTGGGTGTGGTGGCACATGCCTGTAATCCCAGCTACTCGGAGCCTGAGGCAGGAGAACCACTTGAACCCAGGAGGCGGAGGTTGCATTGAGCCAAGATTGCGCCATTGCACTCCAGCCCAGGCGACAGAGCGAGACTCATGTCTAAAAAAAAAAAAAAAGAGGAAAAGAAGTGCCCAATAGCTTCAATGGATGCCACATAATTTTGGAGTAATTTTTACAATCAGGAATTTCATTGTCCAAGCCCCTTAGAAAAAGAAGCAACCCAGCCCCATACTCAGAAAGTCAAGCTGTATAATGCTGTTCCTTAGTGAGAAGGTCAACTCTCAGTAGAAAAATGTCCTGTTTGGATTAGTGCTTAGTTGACCTATTGTGTTCAGTTCCTCTAACATGAGTAACTTCTATTGGATAGGAAATTTTGAAGCTCAAAGGGTATAATGAGAGTTAACATTACTGATTTTCCACTGTTACTTTTTAGTGTTTTCATAACTTGGATGTGTTAACCTATGGCCCATCAACTATGCTCCTAGTCTCAGGTGACAACATGTTCAATTTAAGATGGCAGGCAGTACAGTGGACCTCTCATCCCATGGGAAAGAACCCAGGATGTTTATTATGTAGTATTGTATAGTCTCTGCAGCAGTAATAGAGAAAGTTAAAGGTAAGCGATGGAGAAGTAAAATCTAGAGTTTCTAATATAACGCTTCTCACTTTTCTTTTCAAAAAAAAAAAATGAGGGTCTCACCATGTTGCCCATGCTGGTCTCTATTGAACTCCTGGGCTCAAGCGATCTTCTCGCCTCAGCCTCCCAAAGTGCTAGGATTACAGGCATGAGCCACTGTGCATGGCCAAGCCCACTCTTCTTAAAGGTCTGCAAATAAGAGGGTTTCTACTTTTTGAAACAAATTCATGATTACCTAAAATGAAGCTAGGTTATAAAGTATATATAAATATGCAGCCCAATAGGCTGGGTGCAGTGGCTCACACCTGTAATCCCAGCACTTTGGGAGGCTGAGGCCGGCAGATCACTTGAGGTCAGGAGTTTGAGACCAGTCTGGCCAACATGGTGAGACCACATCTCTACAAAAAATACAAAAATTAGCTGTGTGTGGTGGCCTGTATGCACCCATAGTACCAGCTACTTGGGAGGCAGAGGCAGGAGAATCACTTGAAGCCAGGAGGCAGAGTTTTCAGTGTGCTGAAATTGTGTCACTGCACTTCAGCCTGGGCAATGGAATGAGACTGTCTCAAAACATATATATATTTGCAGCCCAATAAAGATACTTAGATAAAACTATTGGGTTTATTCCTTTAAAACTAGGGCATGTGTAACTAGATCTGGCTCATAAAAAGCAAAGTTATTTACATATATTTTAAGGTAAAATTGCTTCTGATAAATGTCAAAGAGGAAGTTTAGGGCTTTCTTCTGGCAGAAAGCCAGAGAGTAAGTGCTGAATGTGATGCAGAATCATGTTAGGTAACAAAGACTTTGAGGTAAGTGGCTGAAGTCTTCTGTGGAGTCAGCCGACTCTTGCAGGATTGTGTGGTATCAGTCACCTTCAGCATTTGCCAACCCAACTCTGATCATTCTTCTTCTTTCAAGGTATCTCAGCGTTTGAGTCAGCCAGGAGTAGCAATAGGTTTGGCTTGGACTCCCTTAGGTGGAGAAATCATGTTCGTGGAGGCGAGTCGAATGGATGGCGAGGGCCAGTTAACTCTGACCGGCCAGCTCGGGGACGTGATGAAGGAGTCCGCCCACCTCGCTATCAGCTGGCTCCGCAGCAACGCAAAGAAGTACCAGCTGACCAATGGTAGGAGCCTGCACCCGGCCAGGCAGGCATGACCCAGGAGGCAGCAGCATTCCATGGCGGAGACTGGCATGAGCTCGAGACTGCCAGTTACACATCTAGCGAAGTACACACCGTTTTGAACCCCTGTGGAAATCCTAGTTCCCATTTCAGGACTGTTTGACCAGTGCCTGAACTAGAAAGTAATTCAAAAGGTTTATTTTTTTTAATCCGACTTAGAGTAGAATGGAACTGTTCTTCCACACCCTCACTCAAATTGTACTGTCCACCAATATTTTGAAGAATTCATTTACCCAAAACATTCATTTTTGTTTGTGACTTTTTTTTTAGGAGAAAAAACAGGTTTAATTTTTCTACATTAAAGTCCTTTTTTCCTTTTCAAAGCTTTTGGAAGTTTTGATCTTCTTGACAACACAGACATCCATCTGCACTTCCCAGCTGGAGCTGTCACAAAAGATGGACCATCTGCTGGAGTTACCATAGTAACCTGTCTCGCCTCACTTTTTAGTGGGCGGCTGGTACGTTCAGATGTAGCCATGACTGGAGAAATTACACTGAGAGGTCTTGTTCTTCCAGTAAGTATGAAAAAAAAATTTATATGGTTATTTTTTATTTAATTTTTTAAAATTAATATTATTTTTAAATAGGGGTTTGCCTTCTATGAAAACCTTGGTTTTAAGTATATATTAAATTTTTGTGCCTGTAACTAATTCATATTTTAAAATTTTGATCAAATAAAAGAAAAACTGACAATTTTTCACATTTCCTTCTTTTTTTTTTTTTTTTTTTGAAATAGACAGGTCTCACTCTTGCCCAGGCTGGAGTGCAGTGGTGTGACTGTAGCTCACTATAGCCTCCAAGTCCTGGGCTCAAGTGATCCTCCTGTCTGTCTCCCGAATAGCTGGGACTATAGGAGCACGCCACCATGCTCAGCTAATTTATTTTATTTTGCGTAGAGACAGGTCTTTCTGTGTTGTCCAGGCTTGTCTCGAACTCCAGGTCTCATGCAGTCCTGTCATCTCCACCTCCCAAAGTGCTGGGATTACAGGCGTGAGCTACCGCATTCAGCCCACGTTTTCCATTCTAAGAAGATTTGCTAAGGGAAAAAAATATTAGTGTGGTCATCAGAAATATTGGCAGTTACATGAAAATTTGAGGCCTTGTTCTACTTGACAAATTGTTAAAGATATAGGACATGTGCAAAATGGGATAGTAGCTGTTTTTAAGCTTTAAGCCCATTTCTGAAATCTGAAGTTTTTTTGAGACCTCCTGTCCCCCTGCAGAAAACTTTGCTAGTATAGAATGGAAACTCTAATAAAGATTAACCATATCTAATGACTACATTTTGAAAAGGTTCTATACATGTGGGGTCTTGAGGCTCCAGATCCTAAACTGCTTATAAAAACAGTGTGATAAAATGTACAGAACTTGAGAGTATTTAAAGTTATTAGTTGCCAGTATTAGTCTACAACAGACTAGACTACAATTTAGTCCACAACAAGATTTTGGCGGGTTCACAGCAAGATGAAGAAAAAAAAAGAAATAGTCTTTTTTCTTTTTTCTATTGAGATGGAGTCTGGTTCTCTTACCCAGGCTGGAGTACAGTGGCACAATCTTGGCTCACTGCAACCTCTGCCTCCCAAGTTGAGGTGATTCTCCTGCCTCAGTCTCTCAACTAGCTGGGATTACAAGCATGCGCCACCACGCCCGGATAATTTTTTCTATTTTTAGAACCTCCATAGAACAAATGGGTTTTCTACTTGGTCCCCTCTCAGAGCAAATCGTAGCCCGAGTAAAGGCTTCCGCAGCCTCAGGAGAGGAGAGCCACAGCGGCCTGGAGTACACCTTCAGCTCCAGACTATTACAAGAGGCAGGATGGAAAGCAGCAGCACTTGAAGGAAAGGCCTGTGAAGGCTGGAGAAAACCTCCTTCGAGAACAGAGGACAAGACGGGGCTTTGAGATTTGAAAGTGGTCAAGGAATTATTCAGGAAAAAACTATCGTGAAAAACAATTTGTTCTAACAATTGTTAGAACTCCAACATCTAAAAGGAGTTCTAACAAACAGGAAAATGGAATGGAACAAATTATCCAAGAAATAATTGAACATTTCCCAGAAGTTAAGGCATGTTCAGATCGAAAGGACCATTACTAACCAGGAAAAACTTTTCATCCTCTTGACTTTTCAGATTACTGAGGACAAAGTGGCCTCAGCACTGACACTGGATGTGCAGTACCTTCAAAACTATGAGGGAAAATGGGCCAGGCATGGCAGCTGACGTCTGTAATCCCAGCACTTTGGGAGGATAAACAGGAGGATAGCTCAAGTCCAGGAGTTCAAGACCAGCCTGGGAAATATATCTCTACAAAAAATTATTTTAAAAATAGTAATAGTGGTGGCTCACGCCTGTAACTCCAACTCTTTGAGAGGCCAAGGTGGGCGTTATCACTTGAGGTCAGGAGTTTGAGACCAGCCTGGCCAACATGGTGAAACCCTGTCTCTACTAAAAATACAAAAAATTACCCGGATGTGGTGGCGCATGCCTATAATCCCAGCTACTCGGGAGGCTGAGGCAGGACAGTCGCTTGAACCTGGGAGGCAGAAGTTGCAGTGAGCCAAGATTGTGCCACTGCACTCTAGCTTGGGTGACAGAGTAAGACTGTCTCAAAAAAAAAAAAAAGTAATGAAAGCTGTGAGGGAAAATGTTTTAAATCTAGTCTTGTATACATGGCCTTAATATCAATCAAGTGTGAAAGTAAAATATTTTCAAACATGCAAGGAATCAGTTCATCTTACACTCTTTTGAAGAAGGTACTTTGAAGGAGTACTTCAGCAGCATGAACAAAACCTTGAAAGAAGATGCCAGTGGGGCGGGAAGGCCTGGAGCAGCCAGCCAGTCTTAATTGGAGCAGATGTTTAGAGGGCTCCCAGAGGGCTGTCTCCAGGGCTTGTGTGTGCTGGGTGCTGTGATTGAGAGCAGTATTTGTGAGCGATTGCTGCGTAACACATTACCCCAAAGCAAGAGTACTCCATACTCTTCAAGTTCCTGTGGGCCAGGAATTCAGGAGAGGCTGAGCTGGGTTCTTGTGGCCCAGGGTCTCTGGCCTTACAGTCTAGGTTCCAGCCAGGCCGCAGTCACGTGAAGGCTGACAGGCTGGAGAAGGTGCTTCCATGGTGGTTGACTCATGTGACTGGCAAATTGGTCCTGTTTGGTGGAAGGAGGCCCCAGTTCCTCACCTGATGGACCTGCCCATAGGCTGCTTGAGTGACCTCAGACATGATGACTGGCCACCTCCAGGGCAGGTGATCAAGAGAGATTCAGGCAGCAGCTCTCATTTTGTATGACTCAGCCGTGGAGATCATACAGCATCACTCCCACCACACTCTGTTTCTTACCGAGTCACAAAGCCTGGCCCACATTCAAGCAGGGGGACCACTGTAGACATGTTTGAAAGCCACCATAGGAGCCTAGTTTGGGGATACGTTTTCTTCATTAACCAGCATGGAGGTCATGGCTTTAAACCTGTAGAGAGGGAAGTAACCCCAGCACACAGCTAAGCTCTGCAGGAGCGGCGCTCATGGTCAGAATCGTGCTGCTTTTTCAGCTCAACCTAAAGACAAGACAGTTGTGATTACACCTGAATGCCAGTTTACTTTGACAGCATTTATAAAAACAGTCATTGACAGAAGAGGAACTCATACCTATCAACAATTTAGAATCCCCCTCATCAGAGTCTTTAATATAACACCAATTGAAACATTTAAAAAAGGTTACTACTTATCCTTTTTCCTGGCTTTCCTAGCTCATACTATAACAAAATGGAAGATGATTTGGATGTTTTAAAATAGCAGTGGTTAAATTCAGTGAAAGAAAGCTGGGTCAGGATTTCTTTCAGCTTGAGGGTGATCACTAACCCTAAAAACTTTTTTCTCTCCTTACAGGTGGGTGGAATTAAAGACAAAGTGCTGGCGGCACACAGAGCGGGACTGAAGCAAGTCATTATTCCTCGGAGAAATGAAAAAGACCTTGAGGGAATCCCAGGCAACGTACGACAGGATTTAAGTTTTGTCACAGCAAGCTGCCTGGATG
Organism: Hylobates moloch; assembly: GCF_009828535.3. Lineage (NCBI taxonomy): Eukaryota > Metazoa > Chordata > Mammalia > Primates > Hylobatidae > Hylobates > Hylobates moloch. Next base: position 85,285,094 of record NW_026652281.1, read on the forward strand.
AGGTTCTTAATGCAGCTTTTGATGGTGGCTTTACTGTCAAGACCAGACCTGGTCTGTTAAATAGCAAACTGTAGGTCCAAATCTCAACTTTTTAGAATTTTAAGTTATGAAGTGCTCAAAGGTACTGACACAGTTGCTTTTATTCACACCATTAGGGGTATGCAAGATGTCCCTGTTTTATAAACATAATCACAACAGTAATAAACCTCAAGTAGTGGCTAGGTTTAGTATAGACATATAAGATGTTGATTTAGTAAACTGATACAAATCGAATTCTTGTCTTGTTTTTAGTGGGATCCTTACTGTCCCTGGAAAGATACAGCATAGTGGTTCTCAGCACAGTCTCCAGAACAGAAGCATCTGTAGTACCTGGTAACTTGTTAGAAATGTACATTCTCAGGCTCCACAGCAGGCTCCCTGAATCAAATCCTGGGAGGTAGGGACAGAAATCTATGTTTTAAGAAGCCTTCCAGGTAATTCTGCTGCGCAGTCAAGTTCAGGAACCACTGGTATAGACCATTACTTAGTGGATTTACCTGTAGAGTTTATTGGATCCTGAAACCAATGAATCACTTAGAACTGGGCAAAGATGAAAGTATAGCCAACTGTTCTTGGCTATATATATATATATATTCAAGTGGGCCGGGCGTGATGGCTCACACCTGTAATTCCAGCACTTTGGGAGGTCGAGGCAGGCAGATCACTGAGCCCAAGAGTTCAAGACAATCCTGGCCAATGGTGAAACTCTGTCTCTACAAAAAATATACAGGCGTGGTGGCATGTGCCTGTAATCCCAGCTACTCAGGAAGCTGAGGCACAAGAATTGCCTGAACCCAGAAGGTGGAGGTTGCAGTGAGCTGGGATCGTGCCATTGCACTCCAGCCTGGCTGACAGAGCGAGACTCTGTCTCTAAAAAAGAAAAGACTCAAGTGGACCCTACAATGAAGCCTACACATCCCAATAGAAGCCCCTTTTTATGCGAGGGAAGCAGCCCTCAGAACATGATAGCTTGTATCCAGCAGAGTGGCACGTGCTGGCACACCTCACAGACGCACCCTGGCCCTGGATGCCTGCAACCTCAGAAGAGTGCAGCTCCCAGAGGGAGGCAGCCATCCATCTGGGATGGTCCTAAGTGTGGAATCCTAACTCCTGATTCCGTCTCCTATTTCTTGCTTGGCTATGCCAGTTCCCAAATCTGGTAGATGTCCATGTCCATGTGCTCCTGCTGGGACTCAATCCAGGCTGTGTATGACTATGAAGTCAGGCTCATCTGCTTACTGGCTGTGTGAACTTCTTGTATCTTGGTTTTCTTCATCCAGGAAATCCAAGTAATACTACCTAATTGTTACTGTGGAGATTAAGTTCAAATGCAATGTGAAATAATATTAAGCAATTTCTAGTTATTATTCTAGCCAGTAATGGACTTCAGAATCTTTTATTACACAACTTAAGAATATGTATGTAAAGACGTTTTGGAATTTCCTGGATGAGAAGGAAGTCTGGGCTGGGCATGGTGGCTCACGCCTGTAACCCCAGCACTTTAAGAAATCGAGGCGAGTGGATCACTTAAGCTCAGGAGTTCAAGACCAGCCTGGGCAACATGGCAAAACCCCCTTTCTACAAAAAATACAAAAATTAGCTGGGCATGGTGGCACCCGCCTGTAGTCCAGCTACTTGAGGCTGAGGTGGGAGGATCAGGGAGGTCGGGGCTGCAGTGAGCCAAGATCACGCCACTGCACTCCAGCACCCTGGGCAACAGAGTGAGACCGTGTCTTAAAAAAAGATTCGGCCAAAATACCATGATAAAATAGCAGACCTGCTGATAAAAGTTTACCTGAATGCATTCTGAGAGGAAAAGTCCAGACCTAGGACTAGTTATGGCAGTTGGAGAGAAAGAACATCAGGATGTTTGAAAATATGCCACTGACTATCTTAACTACTGTAATTTTATCATTTCCGATGTCATCTAACGGGGGACTAGAACAAACTGTGAATTCACTTTCAGCAACCAGAGGGAGCTAATCCACACCCACATCGCTCTGCCCTGTTCCACCCAGCAGGGGCAACAAAGGACGTTTTTAATATAACTTGAGGTTCTCAGTATTCTTCCTTTAGTCCTGACACAGGCAGCCTGGCACTTTGTAGCAGCAGGAGGGCACTTGCTTTAAGCATGTCTTTCGAAAGGCATCCATTGAGACATTCTCCCCTTGCTGTGTATGACATGGAACAGTATGACCATTGCGCTAGCTTTTTTTGTTTTGTTAGGTTGGTTGAAATCTAAGCTCTTCCTTTTTCACCTGGTTTTTTTTTTGGGGGGTGGGGTGGGTGGGGAAGAGCCAAAATATAAAATTTACTGTTTTAACCATTTTTAAGCATATAATTCGGGGGTATCAGTTACTGGGTCTAAGCATGTCCACTATACATGCTTTTTTTTTTTTTTTGAGATGGAGTCTTGCTCTGTTACCCAGGCTGTACTGCAGTGGCATGATCTCGGCTCACTGCAACCTCTGCCTCCCCAGTTCAAGCAATTCTCGTGCCTCAGCCTCCCAAGTAGCTGGGACTACAGGTGTGTGCCACCACACCCAACTAATTTTTGTATTTTTTAGTAGAGACAGGGTTTCACCATGTTGGCCAGGCTGGTCTCAAACTCCCAACCTCAAGTGATCCGCCCACCTTGGCCTCCCAAAGTACTGGGATTACAGGCGTGAGCCACCGCACCGGGCTTACATGCATTTTTTATCACCACAAACTGAAACTCTGTACCCACTGAAAAAGAGCTCCAAATTCCACCCTCACCCCAGACCCTGGTAACCACTATTTCACTTTCTCTCTGAATTTCCCTTCATGAGTGGGATCAAACAAGAGTTGTCCTTTTAGCCGGGCGCGGTGGCTCAAGCCTGTAATCCCAGCACTTTGGGAGGCTGAGGCGGGCGGATCACGAGGTCAGGAGATCGAGACCATCCTGGCTAACACAGTGAAACCCCGTCTCTACTAAAAACACAAAAAATTAGCCGGGCGTGTTGGCGGGCGCCTGTATTCCCAGCTACTCGGGAGGCTGAGGCAGGAGAATGGCGTGAACCCAGGAGGTGGAGGTTGCGGTGAGCCGAGATCGCGCCACTGCACTCCAGCCTGGGGGACAGAGAAAGACTCCGTCTCCAAAAAAAAAAAAAAAAAAAAAAAAAAAGAGTTGTCCTTTTGTGTCTAGCATTCTTACTTAGCAAGCCATCAACTGCTCGAACAGTCACTGGGGCAACTACTTTTCACCCAGTGTCCTCCAGAAAAGAAAGATCTAGAGGGTCAGGCCACTCTTTTTCTTCAAAATAATGAGGGGGTGCAGAAAGGGAGGGATGAACCTCTTCCTTCTTTGCCACTTTAGCTCAAAGGACCTCCATCTTTTTATTATTTGCAACAGTTAGTTAGCTTTGTTTCACATCTCTGCCTTGCAGAACCATGACCTATCAATCAATCAAAGTGTTTTGTCAAACAAAAACTAATACTTTCCCTGGGAAAAAGCCATGTGGTAGCATGTACCAGAACTTTTTATGGCCAAATAATACGCCACTATATCCATAGACCGCATTTGGTTTATCCACTCATCTGCTGATTGTTTCCCCCTCTTGGCTATTATGAATAATGCTATGAACATGGGTGTACACATCTCTCTTGAAGTCCCTTCTTAGGTCCTTTAGGGATACATATCCAGGAGCAGAACTGCTAGATCACATATGCTAAGGTCTGAATGTCCCCCCACCAAATTCATATGTTGAAGCAACCACCAACATGATATTAAGAGGTGAGGCTTTAGGAGGTGATTGTCATGAGAGCTCCATCCTCATTAATGGATTTAGTGCCTTTATAAAGGGGCTCAAGGGAACCAATTACCTCCTTTTTGCCCTTCGATTCCCTTCCACCGTATGAGGACACAGCAACAGGCCCCATCCTAGAAGCTGAGACTGGGCCCTCAATAGATACCAGTCTGCCAGCACGCTGATCGTGGGCTTCTCAGTCTTCAGAACTATGAGAAATAATAAATTTGTACTTTTAAATTACCCAGTCTCAGGTATTCTGTTACGGTAAAACAAATGACTAAGACAACAGGATAATTCTGTTTAACTTTTTGAGAATTGCCAAACTTTTCCACCGCAGCTGCACCATTTGACATTCCCTCCAGCAATGCACAAATGTTCTAGTTTCTCCACATCCTTGCCAACACTCATTTTCTGGGTTTTTTATAATAGCCCTCCAAATGGGTGTGATGTAGTTTGATTCTATGTCCCTAATGACTAGTGATGTTGTTTTCTAGCATTGATTTTTAAGATGTTACCCAAAGACCCCTTGTATCAAAATAAGCTGGATTTTTTTATTGAAAATTATTAACTCTAGGAATTTTAGTTCACTAGACCTAGGGATATGTGTATTTTACCAGTATTCCACGTTTTATGCATGGGTTTTTAAAACTTCTCAAGTATTGAAACTAAAAGCTTTAGGTGCTTTGCTTATCAAATTCTACACTGTCCACTGGAGGCATCCATGTTTTTACTTGGCTCTGCCCCTTTAGTGGTCCCTCTGAACCTTACCTCAAACCATGCATCAGGGGCAGAGATCCTTACTTGCTTGGTGGTTACAAATGCAAATACAGTGAAGAATGTCATTTTTGTGATTGTTCCTGAAATAGTTCACGAGTTGAGAAATCCATGACCGTAAAGTAATGTGATAGTGATGTCTACTACTGTGAGCTTCCAGTACTAGGTGATTGGTCTGCATTTACAGTGACCAAAATCAACTATGTGGCCAGGTAATTCACTGCTGAGGGCTTTGGATTTTCCTTTATGAACTACTGAAATGAGGTCAACTTGACTATTACTAAGGGACATTTTGCTACAAAGAATGTTAGTTTTGCCAATTCCCTTTCCAAATCTAAAATTTATTTTAACCAGGATTTTAAATGTAAACATCAAGTAGTTTTGGTTGCTTCAATGAAGTAACATGTTTAAGCTCACATTATTTGAAATACTTCAGTTCTTATCTCCATGTTAGTCATTATCCAATTTGATGATTTATGGTCCAACACTAATGCTCATTTTTTTTTTTTTTTTTTTGTTTTTGTTTTACTAACACTTGGTGGATACCACAATGAAAACTGCACTTAAAAAAAAAAAAGCTGAAAGAGGAAGGAAATATCAAAAAGGTCTGAATAGACAACAGGCAAATCTGGTGAGTGGTCATTGAGATGTTTTAAAAGTTACAACAAAAGGACTTCTAAAAACAATTTTAGGAAAAGCTTTATTTGCCATGAAAATTCATTTCTTTGGAACATAGTATAGTTTGTACTTAATGAACGAAAGAATATTCAATGTGTTTAATATTTTGGGACCTAATAAAAATCTTTTGTATTAAGTAGTAAGTTCAACTCTAACACTGTCAGCACATTTCTAGGCAATACAAACTCTTGAGGCTAAATCCTCATCCTGATATGACAGCACAAGCCTGTCAAAATGTGACCCCAAAACCAGGTGTCCTTTCACTCCTTTATTTATATCTGTAAACCTGTTATGCTTTTCAGAATTTAGAAAGGCCTAAGAAAATTACATCTATGATAATAAAGTATATTTCTTCGTCAAATTTTAGAGCTATATAAGGATAGCGAAAATACTTGGTTCAGCAAGACATTGGGGTATCATGCCAGGCATAATAAGCACTTTATAGCACATCTAGCCTTCCTCATTCCCTTACGCAGTGGACATCATACCCTTTTGTGGAGGAGGGACCAGGCAGAGACGGTATTTAAAGAAAAACTAGTAGATAACAGGGTCAGAAGTCAACCCAGGCAGTTAGAATCTACAACCCACAGTGTTTGCCACCAAATCTTAGTAGATGCTTGATAAGGAATTTTGTTTGGATGGTGCCATTTTTAGATAAATGTACATTTCTTTTGGTAAATTCAGGTTAGGATCATAAGCAGTAAACTACCAAATACTCACTCCTTTGTGTTTTGAACATGCACACTGGATGAGTGGGGAGGGGAATGACAAAGCTTCAAACTCCGGGTCTCTGTAACACTCTATCTGTACCTTTCATGTTTAACCTACACAAATACCACAGTCCTGCGTGGTAGTTCACACACACTATTCACCCTGTCGAGTTCCGCCATTACTTTTATGTCCATTCTAATGCAGCAGTCACAGACTGACCCTCCAGGTATGTTGAATTTGATTCATTATTTTCTTAATTTGGATTACTTACCAATTCTTCCAATCAGGAGTGTGAATGAAATGAATTCTACCATTAGTAGAATCACTGCAGATGTTTCTGAATATGAAGAGCTTTTGGGGGTTGGAGGTAGCACACTATTATTTTGGTGAGCTAAGCTATCTACAGCCACTTACATAAGTTTGAAGTTTGCAGAAATGTGGGTCTTAAAATCATACATATTACAATAAAAATTACTCACAAAGGAAAAACTGTTCCCAAACAATTAACACACCAAACTGGCCCATGATTAAATAGGACAATTTCAAGTTTAAGGGTATAAAAGCAATAGAACAAAGTTAATAAGTATCTCCCATACCTACCCCATGTACAGCCTCCTGAAAGACACCAAAAGAAAGAAATGGAGGAAGTCTTCATCCTAACAAGCAATTTCAGGACAAGAGTTATGCCTCATAAATTAAATGTGTAATGGACCAAGAAATATGGCTATAGATCTTACCTCTATAGACTAAGAATATGAAGACCCAAATGCAAATAGTTAATACTAAAATGTCAAGCTTATCAACCGTTAAACACAAAATGTACTACCTTAATTTGCTTAAATTAGCAAAACATGAGGTGAAAATGAAAATGGAAAACTTCACACTGCTACTGGTGTCCTCTGGAACCTTTCCAGAAAGCAATGATGAAGTATGTAAAAAATAATCCCAAGAATATAAACAGAAAACATACAGATATGTTCATGGTTTACTTATATCCAGCAAGAACCTAGCTAAAATTACAGTGAATCCTCAAACTAACAAAAATTATTTTTCCAAGATTATTGAAGTGGTGAAACACTCAGATGACCATGTTGTGTGATGAAAGGGCTACACAGTAATACATAAAAGGATTCCCAGTATCTTTGAAAATAAACATGTGGCTGGAGCCAGCGGCTCATGCCTGTAATCCCAGCACTTTAGGAGGCCAAGGCAGGAGGATCACTTGAGCCCAAGGGGTTTGAGACCAGCCTGGGCAACATAGCGAGACCCCATCTCCACAAAAAAATTTAATTAGCCAAGCATGATGCTATACACCTGTACTCTCAGCTATGCAGGAGGATGAGGTGGGAGGATCAATTCAGCCCAGGAGTTTGAGGCTGCAGTGAGCCGACTGCACCATTATACTCTAGCCTGGGTGACAGAGATGAGCACATGTACATACACATAAAAAAACTGGAAAAATAAAAATGTCACCTCTGAGTGGACAGTAAGGTTACAGATCTCAATTGTATGTGCAGTTTTATAATTTCCAAAGTCTAAGTGAACTTTATAATCAAAACACTTAATACTAAAACTACAAAATGATATACCTCCACGAATATACCCAATATGTTTTGTTTTTTGAGCCAAGAGTCTCAGTCCGTCACCCAGGCTGGAGTACAGTGATACGATCTTGGCTCACTGCAACCTCCGCTTCTTGGGTTCAAGGGATTCTTCTGCCTCAGCCTCCCTAATAGGGTGTGCCATCATGCCTGGCTTTTTTGTACTTTTAGTAGATACAGGGTTTCACCATGTTGGCCAGGCTGGTCTCGAACTCCTGACCTTAAGTGATCCGCCCATCTTGGCCTCTCAAAGTGCTGGGATTACAGGTATGAGCCACAGCGTCCAGCCACGTTTATTTTGAAAGATATTGGGAGCCCTTTTACATATTGTTATGTAACCCTTTCACCATACAACATTAAATATGGAATAAAAGTCGCTTTTTCCAAGCACACATGCTAATGAACAGACCTGAATATAAATCTGTGGTTGAACTGTTATTCTCTTTCACCATAAAAATGGCTACACAAGGACGGGAGCGGTGGCTCACACCTATAATCCCAGGACTTGGGGGGCAGGCGGATCACAAGGTCAGGAGATCGAGAACATCTTGGCCAACATGGTGAAATCCTCTCTACTAAAAATACAAAAATTGGCTGGGTGTGGTGGCACGTGCCTGTAGTCCCAGCTACTCTGGAGGCTGAGGAAGGAGAATCGCTTAAACCTGGGAGGCCGAGGTTGCAGTGAGCCGAGATCACGCCACTGCACTCCAGCCTGGGCGACAAGAGTGAAACTCCGTCTCCAAAAAAAAAAAAAAAAAAAAAAAAGCTCCGCAAGCACATTATAACCAGTTCAAAAGATAATATTTATGTAAGGAAGAGACTACACAATCATCTTTTCTGAAAATGGGTAACAGAAATAAACTCATCCAAAATTATCCAGAATCAGTGGTGGGATAAGGGTGAACTCCAAATTTTCATTGACTTTCTAGGCTTACAGTACCCATAAAAACCACACAAAATTCTCTTTCACCATTCAGAAGGCAATTTCAGAATCTTGCCATGTGCCTCAAAGTAATTAGCAACAGTTAACTACATGGTACTAAAGGCATAATGGTAGCTAACATTCGCTGGATGCCGATATGAACAAAGCACTGTTTCAGGTAACATACCTGCACCCCATTTAAATGTTTTAAGTATCTACCATAATTTAACCCCACTTTACACATTAGGAAACTGGGGCCCAAGGTCACACAGCTGGTTAGTGGGGTAGAGCCGAAACTGGCACTTAGGTGCCTAGAAGTCTGGCTGCAGAACCAAGGCTCTCAGCCAGTAGGCTATGAAATAGTAAATTTATTATATCATTGTGCTTTTTTAAAGAGGTGAAAAGTGGTCAGCATTTTAGTCATTCTCCTGACAGTTTTAAGAATCAAAATGTGGGCAAGAGGGGCAGGGCATGGGAAAGACTAATCCAGAGGCCATATACCCAGTTAATTTGCTGTGACTTAGAGTATAACTCTACCACACTTAAAAATGACAACACACAGCTTTCTGCTATATAATTAAAGTACGGAATGAAACAGGAAAATAACTTTGGATTTTATCAAACTTAGAGCTAAAGCAGACGCAGTAAGATTTTTTTAATTTGCCAGGTATTCTTTTAATGAGAATTATAAAAGACCAAAAACATTTTTTTGCAAACTGCCTTTTTAAACAAATGATTTGCTTTTAATTACAAATACTGTGCATGACGATGCCTTCTTCTGCAAAACCAATAAATACAAGAACAAATTTTAAAACGTGATTTGTCCAAGTTATTTGAAAAAGGAAACAAAAGCCTGATTTGCAGTATTTATAAAAATCAATTTATTCTCTAACCTTTCAAAGATTAAGCTCAAAGGTGTGACTCATCTGTAGAAGACAGAAAGAGCGAGAGCATCTTACAGATGCTTTAAATAGCTTTTGATCATTTTTCCGATATCACCTTTACTTTCTGGAACTCATGGCTTCACAAAATAGCTGATTTTAAAATATTTCTAATGAACTGATTAATGGGGGAAAAGAAAATATTGAACACATTATAAATTTTTTACCATAAACAAATACGCATATCAAAAGACACTAACTTTAAAATGGTACAAAAAAAAAGGAAAAACCTGAATTACAGAAAAGAAAGTCAAATTTATTTAATGAAAAACTAAAATTAATAAAAATTAGCAAATACACACACAAAAAAAGCACACAGCAGCACTATGTATTGACTCACAAAGGGGAAAAGCAGTGGCCCATGACCACTCAAGATGGCTTGTCAGTTAAAGGAAAAAAACCCAAACACGCACACACCCACGCACGCACACAGTCCCACGCAAAAACAAAAAAAAACTATTTTTCAACAATACAATCAATCTACAACAAACACAAAACTCAGAATTATTTTACAATGCTTCCTTTCTTAATACAAAAGATGCCCATCTTGGGTGTATATACATATATATTTTTTCAGTGGTTTACTGTTGACTTATTTTTTAAATATATTAGTGTTACTACATGCAACTGTTTCCTGTATTTAACAGCCTTTCTTTTTATTTACCTTCATGTGTCTAGCTTCCACCTACCGAAAGAGTTTTAGGTTGGCAGGCTGATGGGTGCCTTATTTTCTGTGAAATTGAAATTTTAAACACTGGCCAGAAAATGTTTGATTGCCATTTCAACACATGGAAATAGTTACATTGATGCCTAAATTGCCATTTTCTGCAAAAAGCTGTGCAATGCTGGTGTCAAAGACTAGACAGTCGCTATTCATAATGGCTGTTGCAATTCCTTCATGAATAGATCGAGGAGTCGCTTCCCAAGTCAATCGTCGCCTATGACCATTTAGCTCAAGTCGGTAAGCAAAATTTTCAGCTTGCTTGCGTGTTCCTATCAGCTGTACGATTGCGAAGAACTGCTGGTGACCATCGTATTTTTCCTGTTTCTCTAAGACTAACATGAAGTGAAAGCCAAAACAGGACTGCATCATCACCCAGTCAACAGCACCAGGAAGATTAATGTCTGTAGCAAGGAAAACTATATCCTCTCCCTGTAGGGTTGTAATGGACTTATGCTGATGCATCAGATGGGGCATTACAGCATCCAGAGAGCCTTGCCATTTACAGGAAGCACCAGGGCACGGACAGGAATAAGGCCTAAACTCACAGAGCTCTTCGTGGTCTGCTTTTTCTGTGTGTGGCAGAGTTATTTCACATCCAGAAGAGGCATATTTACAGGGGAAAAGTACTGAATTAGCCACTTTCTCCATAGCCAAGTTGCGAATGGATCCCAAGGGGCCCCGGCAAGTTGGACAACATGTGAGCTTTGGGCGACAGTTGCTACAAACAAGATGGCCACTCTGACACTGAAGAATGGGTGGTAACACATAGTCAAAGCAGACTGGACACTCAAAAAGACTCGCCAAGTCATTGTTGGATGCAGTTGTGCCAGTCAGGGCAGGCACCCTCTGGGATGGTGGACACTTCGAGGTACCGGTAGGTAATGCTGTAGCAGTCTGACGGCTCATTTCTGAAATAAATACATAAGGAGGCAGGAGAAAAATAATTATAACCATGACTTATTTCATAAATAATGTTTACATGCCGTAAGTCCTTTTAAAGTTTCATACAAAATTTACTGAGCAAAAGAGAAAGAAAAATAGGATTAAAAAAGTAAGATATTAAAAAAAAAAATTACACTGAATGTGCACTTTATTAGGATCTGTATACTGGATAAGCTCTCTTTTCAAAATGTTCCAGAAAACATTTGGAACTCCCTTAATCGTCTTTGGATAGACTACATGGAATAATAAATGCTAAAATAGAAGATGGACCATAAACAACTAGAGAAACTATACAAGGAACGGAAGTTTAATCGAATCCGTTTTGCCAGGACTCTCCCTGAGGCTCCCTTACTCTATTTCTTTCTAATTTGGAGTCAGCTGTTGATAGGTACAGGGAGTTACAGGTGAACTCCTGTATAAAATCGGCACTCTGTATCCGCACAGTCTGCATCCGAGGACTTCACCAGCCATGGATTGAAAATATTCAGAAAAATTTATAAATAATACAAAATTTTAAAAATACAGTCTATAACAACTATTTACATATTGTTTACATTGTATTAAGTAATCCAGAGATCATTTAAATTATACAGGAGAATATGCATATACAAAATATGACATCTTTTTCTATCAGGGACTTCAGCATCCTCAGGTTTTGGTATGGGGAAGGGGGTCCTAGAACTAATCCGAGGATACCGCGAGATGAATGTAGTTCCAATGCCAAACAATCAGAGTATCACCTTCCATTAACTCTTCTTAATGGTAAGCAATTATCTCCTCTAGAGGTGTATTTTGGGAATGAGGGGAGGGGTCACAAGGGGAAAGGTCTGCTGCCATTCTATTATCCATCTCTATCTAATTAAGTCTTCCCCCCAAATTATCACCAGCCAGGTATTAATCTTATTTCCTGCTGATCAGTGCCCACCTCAAGAGTGAGGGGATGTACTCACTAGTAAAGGTAGCGAAAATATAAAAATAAATAAAAACACAACAAAGGTGAAGGGAGGCATGGGAGAAATGGAGGGCCATCTCAAAACTTTTTAGTCTGGTAGAGAAAGTATATCTTTCTGTTCTACTTTCAATCCACAATATGTATCAGACATAATGAACAAAGGCCAGTCAGGAAGAGACAATGAAAAAGGAAAGAAGGTGATAGCACAGCAGAGATACATGCCATACTGGGGGTGGGGGATGGAGTCAACAGGTGAAGAACCCCTTGCAGCCTAGGGTTCTCCAGCGTTGCTGAAACATTCATCAGCAGCGTAATGAACATTATTTAACAGGTAAATATCATCTGGAAGAAATAATCGACAATGTAACTAGTCAGGCTGAGTCAAAGATAAAACAAGCAACTTTTCCCAGGAAGCTACCTGGGCTGGGATATGGCAGGCCACTATTTGTCTTGGGGGTGAAAAAAAAAGATCAGTCGATGTCCTAAGACTGCACTCCTAGTAACTCTACTAAGCCATAATCTTTTTTTTTTTTTTTGAGATGGAGTTTTGCTCGTTGCCCAGGCTGGAGTGCAATGGCGCGATCTCGGCTCACTGCAACCTCTGCCTCCCAGGTTCAAGCAATTCTCCTGCCTCAGCCTCCCAAGTAGCTGGGATTACAGGGGCCCGCCACCATGCCCGATTAATTTTTGTATTTTTAGTAGAGACGGGGTTTCACTATGGCTGGCTGGTCTCAAACTCCTCACCTCAAGATCCGCCCGTGTCGGCCTCCCAAAGTGCTGGGATTACAGGCATGAGCCACTGCGCCCGGCCACTAAGCCAAATTACAAAACTAAAGCCTCAAAATTAATGTTTTATGTCAATTATAGTCATTATTCTGTTGCAAGGAACTTTTAAGGAGCAATGTTGGTTACCAATGTGAATCTAGAGATTCCCCAAGTGGTTACCAACTGATAGCTTAAATGAGGGCTGAGGGTGCAGGAAAAAATAAAGATTAATTCCATGTCACTAAAGGGATATTTTAAAGTTCAAGAGGCAACAAAAGTGACAGAATTCCATTGTAATGTGTCTCATCATATGGACTCAGAACATGAAATCAACTCTCATCTGAAGACCAGTGTGACCCAGGTATTCTGTCCCCTGACAAAGGACTATAAAGGAGCTCTCCTGTAATCCAGTTTCCCTCTGAGTAGATTCTTTGTATATATGACATCCATTTTATGTCACTTGTAAAACAGTGGGCTCAGCATTGCCAAAACACCCTGGCTCTATGCTGTATGCCTACTGCATGGTCCAGTTTACTTCAGTAAGCAGCGTAACAATTACAAAGTGGTTCCTTGGGCAAAAAACAGTCTAGTCAACCAATGCCTTTCAAATTACTAAATCAAACCAAAGAATCACATCCAAGGGCAATAAACTCAGTTTATATTTAACACAACATAGCTACAGACCAAGCAAAACACTTGTTCACAATTTCTTGACCTAGCAAGTTATACATTTATCAACAACAGTTCGGGCTCACATTACAATATATCTTTGCCATTTTCCAAACACTATAGAAAGCACATTTTAACTCCTATTCAAAGTGTGAAAAAGAAGCGAAATGTGAACGATATTTCTTGTGAATGGAGGTATTACAGGACAGCAACTGCTAAAGCCTCTCAAAGCTCCAAGGGTGGAACCCAGCTCCATCTTGAAACAGAAAAGGAATCCCAACCACACAGGCGCCCTGCAGTAGGAACCAAGGACAGCCCTGCAGAAGTCATGACGTAACCTGAAGTTTGATTTAAACAGAAAAAAGCACAGCAGCCCAAATGAAACACGACTGAGAACCTCGGAAACCGGCTCGATTCTGCTGCAGCCATTCCCTAAGCCAGGCAGGTTCCACTGACTAATAGCGTTCAAGTTTCACAGTCTCAGCAACCCATCCTCTTAATGTCAATACCTTTTCTCTTCCTTGTCCTGACCGCTGGTAAACATGTGAACAAGACTCCCCTCCAGGAGTACAGAGAAGGTGGAGTAGCCCTTCCCGTCATGAGAAGTCAGGCCACGCATTGCGTTTCCCCCAAGAAGTAAAGGAACAGGCCCCTCCTGGGCTCTTTCTGCTCCTAAGCACAGAAGACCCAAATTCGCGTCTGAGGTCAGGATCCAAATACCATTTACTTCTCAGAAGCACCAGTTACAGAGGTGGAGAAAGGAAGCCTTTCCATCCCCAGGAGGCAACCACACCTCCCTGTGAGCTCAAATTCGGCTGCATCTCCAAAAATGGGAGCCACAGCTGCGCTGTCCTCCCATGTGCCCTAAGCTTTCGTCTGTCTCCTAAGGTTGTCTTCTCCAGATTCACTGGGTAGGCTCCTGCCCAGCTCCGGTGGAGGCCGCGGATGCAGGGGGCGACGCGCTGGCTGAGAAGGAAGTGCGCTCCCTAAGCCAGCTCAGGGGCTACTGCAGGAGCCTGCCTGCCGGGAGAGCCATTTGGAGCCTCGGCCGGGGCTGGGCCTGCGTTGGGAACGCCCACTCCAACCCGGGGCGCCAGGGCCAGTTCAGGGCGCGCGGCGCGCAGGGCGGTGCCCGTCTTGCTTGCGCAAGGGTGGGGCCGTGGCCGCAAGCCCCGCCCCCCAGCCAAAAGCGGGGGGGGGGGGGGGGAAGCCCCTGCCACCCCGCCGTTGACCCCATCCCACCCCAGCGACATCGAGCCTTCCTCTGCATTTCCACCAGTTTAAAATCCGGTGGAACCATGCTGTTTTCGGTAGGTCAGAACAGTCTAATATCGGCAGTTTCTTATGGCTTCGATCTAAGAGCTACAGCGTATCTGGGAAATGCGTGGCCACACTGGCACTACGCTCCAGGTTTATCGTGCGAACTCTGAATTTTTAGAGTGAAAACATTCTCCCTAATTCATTCAACAGCTATTTACCGGGCATCAACTACCATATTTCCTCAATTCTAGCTCACTTCATTTCTACTCCTATCGGCACTATATTTTAAACTCTCCTTACCCGCTGTGAAAAGACTTCGCAGGAAAAGTAGTAAGCACACTTCTGCCACATTAAACTCCTACTTAAACCTCCTAAGAGATTATACTCTCTTCCCACTCTGGGAAAGCCATCTTAAATGGCCTCATTAAACGCAGAGTAGCTTGTTTTGTTTTTAAACAAGCATTACCCTTGCCCCAATAAAGTCCTGGGCCTCAGATTTGCATTGCATCAGCTAGTGCGTGCAGAGGTTTAACCTGTCATTACATCATGCTTAGGGCAGCCTCCAAATGCAGCAGGAGTTGGCAGTGAGGAGTGAACCCAATGCAAGGAATTGCAGATTACCCACTTGCAGCAAGAAATTTTAACTCTAACCACTTCCTCACTCTATTAACAGTGTGTTCAATCACCTCAACCTCGTTTTACAATACAAGCTACACAAAACAGCATTAGGAAAAGAAATATAATTGAAAATAGACACAGCCCCACAACTATTTTTTTTTTCAGACAGAGTCTCACTCTGTTGCCCAGGTCTGAGTGCAGTGGCACAATCTCCACTCACTGCAGCCTCGGTCTTCTGGGCTCGAGCAATCCTCCCACCTCAATCTCCCCAGTAGCTAAGACCACAGGCTGACACCACCACTCTCGCTAATTTTCTTTGTATTTTTTGTAGAGACAGGGAATCCCCATGTTGCCCAGGCTGGTCTCGAACTCCTGGGCTGAAGCAATCAGCCTGCCTTGGCCTCCCAAAGTGCTGAGCCACTGCACCCAGTCTGTATTTTTATTTTCTAATATTTTTTCATTCGACAGGTCTTAAATTTCCCTAGAGAAGAAAATTTCATATATTTTAGAGAAACTCTTCCAAACAGAACTATGAGAGAACCAAAATGTATACAACAAAAAGATGACTGATTATTCCTCAAGCAAAAGATATTTCACTGTTTACCAAACTCCAAAAGATCTGTACAGAGCCTTACAGTACACTCTGAAAACCACTGATCTATGGACAGGACCCTCTACTTAATTAAGTCAGAAAAGTGGAAGCATTCTAGAGTCATCTACACTTGGATTCAGACCCTGGCTCCACCAGTTGTTGAGCTGTAAAACTAGACTGTTTCCAGCCTCAACTGGCTTTTGTCTAGATTGAAATGGGTAATTTATGTGTATCATGGATGGTACATATTCCAGAATATTTAAGTTTTCAGCTGAGACCTGATTTAATTGCCAAGTCATCAATAAGTCAGAGACCTAGAATTTGTAGATTCCAAGAAACACACTCCAAAAGATGCCTTAACCTTGCAAAGGTGATCAAACATGTCTGCCAAGAATCAACCACCACTTAATTTTTAGCACAATAAACCTTGATTCTCAACTAGGTAGAATATTTACACTAGTTTTACAAAGAGCTGAAAAGTTCACAGAAGTACCTTAAGACAAGCCCACAGAATCCAAAACTGGCAAAAATCCAAAACTTAGCAAGAATGCACTATTACCAACACTTTCTAAAGCCTACGTCCCAAGCCCAGTTTAGTATATAGTTTAAGCAGATGTCAATCTAAATAAAAACATTTTAGAATCAGCCTTTAATGTTGTCTTAGTAATTTCAGAGCATTCAGCCACTGCTTTACCACCTTAGCATACTTAACAGTAGAAAGATAAACTTTTATTCTCAATTCCACGTGGCAATCTTTGTTTCCTTTTATAAATTACTTATAGAAGTTTAAAATGGAGAAATGTAGTCAGATATGGAAAAAAATCATAATATATTGTAAATGAAGTTACAAATAGAACACAGACGGGAGGGACGGGGTGACAAATCAAGAGGGCTACAACATCAGACCAATGAATCGGTTACCTATATGAGGATACTGGTGATTTTTAGCTGTATTTTCTCCAAAGGGGACAATAAACTGCTTTATAAAGATTAGTCTGATTAACAAATGTGAAAACAGTCAAAATGAGCAAAAAGTAAAACATGTTTATTCTTTAGTAAAAAACAACAACAAAAAAGAGCTGGGCGTGGTGGCTCACGCCTGTAATCCCAGCACTTTGGGAGGCCAAGGCAGGTGGATCACCTGAGGTCAGGAGTTCGAGACCATCCTGGCCAACATGGAGATACTTTATCTCTACAAAGTAAATACAAAAATTAGCTGGGCATGGTGGCGTGTGCCTGTAATCCTGGCTACTTGGGAGGCTGAGGCAGAAGAATCACTTGAACCCAGGAGGCGGAGGCTGCAGTGAGCCAAGATCGTGCCACTGCACTCCAGCCTGGGCAACAGAGCAAGACTCCGTCTCAAAAAAAAAAAAAAAAAAAAAAGGGTAGGATGCGATTATGACTACCCCACCTCTAGTAACACAAAAATTATTCTTAGAAACAATAAAATATAAAATAAAATTATAGGTATCAGATTACAAATTTGCTCTTTCCATTAGAAATCTTCATTAAATAAAACTCCTCCATTCAAAACACTTAAGGCTTTTCTTGTTCCCAGAATGCCTTTAGGTTAAAAGGGTATTTTCCACACTCATTTGACATTGTGGCAGGTATTATGTAGAAAATGTTTTACGTTAAAATGTTTTTTTTTTTTTTTTTTTTTTTGACGCAGGGTCTCTCTCTGTCCCCCCCGGGAGTGCAGTGGCGCGATCTCGGCTCACTGCAAGCTCCGCCTCCTGGGTTCACGCCATTCTCCCGCCTCAGCCTCTCCGAGTAGCTGGGACCACAGGTGCCCGCCACCACGCCCGGCTAATTTTTTGTATTTCTAGTAGAGACAGGGTTTCACCGTGGTCTCGATCTCCCGACCTCGTGATCCGCCCGCCTCGGCCTCCCAAAGTGCTGGGATTACAAGCGTGAGCCACCGCGCCCGGCCTAAAATGTTAATTAAACATTGCTTCTATTTTAAGACTTACTTGCTTCTTACACAATGACAAAATTAAGGCAAGTCTCTTAAAAATTCTACAAGTTAAAATGCCAAAAGTTAAAAAATCAAACACTGTTATGAGGACAATAAATTAAACAATCTATAGTTTAAAGAACTGTAGCAAAGCAATAAAATGATTTCTTAAAAATTGTATATTTTTCCTAAAACCTCCATTTTCCTGAAGGTAATTCCGAAAACTTTGCAGCTACAGAAGAAGTTACACTAATAGGTCTAGAAAGATTGATTACTGGTGACGAGGGAAACCCAGGAAAGCTGCTGTCAACAGAAGACAAAGAGGAAAGGCAAATCCTGACTTAAATGTGTTCAAAGCAAAATACAACACTTGCTAAATCACTTTATTTTGAGGCTTCCACCCAAGCTAAAGATTAGCATATACATGGGGTTTGGTGGCTCATACCTGTAATCCCAGCACTTTGGGAGGCTGAGGTGGGAGGATCACTTGAGCCCAAGAGTTTCAGACAAGCCTAAGGCAATAAACTGAGACCTCATCTCCACAAAAAAATTAGCTGGGTGTGGTGGCATCCGCTGTAGAGCCAGCTACTTGGGAGGCTGAGGTGGGAAGCTCATCTGAGCCTGGGACTTTAAGTAAAGGCTGCAATGAGCTATGTCTGTGCAACAGAGTGAGACCCTGTCTGGGAAAGAATAAATAAAGTGTAAGATCCCCCCAAAACAATGCAAGCCCTTCAACATGCCAATAGTAAAACTTTCCCTTTCCCACTAGGCACAACAAAGATTGTACTAAGCTCCTAACTTTGTCAAAGCAATTAATCAAATCTAACTACACCTGAATCCTTAATTTTGTGGTGTGATCACAATACTTCAAAGAAAGTTTCTGAAAGGATTATGTAAGTGATTAACTCTCCATCTTAGTCTAAGTCTGAAGCTCTTGCATAAATCCCACAGCTTAGAATCCTGGTCACAACCCTCTTCCCTAAGAACTAAGTAAGCTATGCCCACTGTCTTCTGCTATTCAGTGATGTAAGTGAAAAGCCTAATGCCATTTTGATTCTCAACCCTTTGCAGATAACCTTCTGATATACTAAAGCATTTTCCAAAATATATAGGTATCCTCAATCTCCAGCAAGTGAACAGAGACTGATGGAAAGAATGGCCACTCCCTTCCCTTTCCCTTAAGTAGGAAGAGCCACATAAATTCTTATTACATTACTCTTGTAACTCCTTAACCCCTCTATATAAATTTTCATGTCTTTCCTTGGACCTTGGTTGTTGGTTTTGCTCTTGCTGCTAGTCTCAATGGGTTCCAGAGTCAGCAAGCTAAATACTGTTCTTCATTAATGAAGAACTGCCCCAAACACGTATTAAGCACCTACTAAGTGCCAGGTAGACTCAATGGTTTACATATGTTCTCATTTAACCTTTCCAATGACCAAAGTTAGACATTTATCCCCACCTTACTTAAGAAAACAGACTTTGGCTGGGCGCAGTGGCTCGTGCCTGTAATCCTAGCACTTTGGGAGGCTGAGGAGAGCGGATCATGAGGTCAGGATATGAGACCACAGTGAAACCCCGTCTCTACTAAAAATACAAAAAATTAGCCAGGCGCGGTGGCGGGTGCCTGTAGTCCCAGCTACTCGGAAGACTGAGGCAGGAGAATGGTGTGAGCCCAGGAGGTGGAGCTTGAAGTGAGCCCAGATCACACCACTGCTCTCCAGCCTGGGCGACAGAGCGAGACTCCATCTCAAAAACAAAACAAAACAAAACAAAAACAGATTTCAAGGACAGGCATGGTGGCTCACATCTGTAATCCCAACAACTTTGGGAGGCCAAGGCTGGCAGGATCGCTTGAGGTCAGGAGTTTGAGATCAGCCTGGCCAACGTGGTGAAAAGTTGTCTCTACTAAAAATACAAAAATTAGCCGGGTGTGGTGGCAGGTGCCTGTAATCCCAGCTACTCCGGAGGCTGAGGCATAAGAATCACTTGAACCCGGGAGGGGGAGGTTGCAGTGAGCCAAGATCGTGCCACTGCACTCCAGTCTGGACAACAAGAGTGAAACTCCATCTCAAAAAAAAAAAAAAAAGTTAGAGCAAGCTGGCACATGCCTGCAGTCTCAGCTACTCAAGAGGCTGCAGAGGGAGGATCATGTGAGCCCAAGAGTTCAAGGCTGTACTGCACCATGACTGTGTCTGTGAATGGCTACTGCACTCCAGCCTGGGCAATACAGTACCTTGAAATAAATATGAGCACAGCCAGATGTTTTGTTTTCTCTAATCTCATCTTCTTTTGAATAACCCTAAAAAACAGTATGTATGTTCTCCTTACTTACCCTGGTATGGAATATTTAATTTGGCATTCAAAACATCTTTTCCATATTTACAAAAATGTGTCAAGAAAATAAACTTCCTAAAGTCTTTAAATTATACCTTTACTTTCCATCAAAGTGATAGAATCACATATTCTAAGTCTGCCATTAAATCATTAGACATGAAATCAAAGCAAAGTAAGTATCATGGAGAGGAAAGAGCAGAGAAGAGCAACAGAACCAGGCAGAGGGCCAAACAGGCTTTTTCAACTTTTTATTTCATACCACACATTACTAAAATTTTAAAATAATCTTAAAACTTTTTAGCAACACACTTGAAATTAAAATTATTGAAACGTCAGTCTTGATTACAAACTAATGTGCAATATAACCAAGTCTCAGTGTCTAGATAAAAGCATTCAAATACTATTTACCTAGTTATCTGAATACAGCCATTTACTACCTTATGTTTTATATTCTCTCAGGGTACAAAATTCTCAAACATTCCAGTGTACACTTGCTCTTTTACTCCATCTTGGCATTTAAGGTGTGCTTTTTGAAACCTTACTTATAAAATTCACGGTACCTAGTTCTACACTCTGCCATACAATACATTCAACTTCACATTACATCTGACAAATCTGGTAGGTAAGTATGTAGACACACACACACACAAATTTTTACAGCAGATCAAAATTAGCAGTAATCTATAGTTTGTGATACTAAACTAAGCATAAAAGAAGAGCATATTTCTAGGAAGACTAAAGAAATTAAAGAAACAGGGTAAAAAGTCACATTAGCGAGTCCGATACATTTTGATTGATGGCTCTTTACTAGTAAAATAGAAAAAAAGTAATGGAATTTATAGGAAAGAAATGCCATCTTGTAAAAAATCATGGAGCCTTATTAAAATTCAATTATATTCTGCTGAAATAGTTACAATCTGTGTTGACATAAGCAGTACCACCTGAAACTCTAGCCAAACCATTTTAGTTATTTCAACTAAGGATGTAATAGAAGAATTAACAACCTATACTAATTTCCCTCAAACTAAGATTCTATTCACAAGGAGTTCGCATTTCTCTAAAAATTTAATATTTTACTTTCATGTTTTTAATAGTCTAAAAAACAGTATCAACACATTCTGAATCATCTGAATACACCTGTTAGCCATGTAATTAAATGCCTCTATTCATATTTATGGCCACACTGGCTGTAAGTTGGTCCTATTTTCTCTACACAAGCTAAAGAGAAAAGCTGAGGTAGATCTAATACATAAATAATTCATTTGTGTGAAGCAAAGCCTAAATGCCATCATGGTTTCCACTAAAGCACTTAAATGTCAGTGAAAAAATCAAGATTTCATATGACCACATGATACAGAGCAATTAAGGTATGCTTAACTCAAAAAGAACCTGCCCGGTAACAGTCAATTTCGTAACCGTAAGTCAACCCCATCAGTGCAGTTT
Source organism: Hylobates moloch (assembly GCF_009828535.3). Classification (NCBI taxonomy): domain Eukaryota; kingdom Metazoa; phylum Chordata; class Mammalia; order Primates; family Hylobatidae; genus Hylobates; species Hylobates moloch. The sequence continues at coordinate 85,306,786 of NW_026652281.1, forward strand.
TAAGACTAAAATTCAGCCGACAGTATCCAATATTTTAGTGAATCAGTAATTTCAATTTCAATGGTTCTGTGGTTCTGTTTGTATTTAAATTGCAAGTTTTGAACTGTCAGCAACACCTGACAGTTGATGGATCACTGGGCTCCTGCCTAATAAATTCTGTTCACCGACTTCACATACTCTTGGTTTTCCTATCTCACCAGTCAATCCTCAGCTTCCTTTTATTCCTGCTCTTCTCCCCAAATTATTGAAATTGCAGCTGCCTATAAATTACTGTAATCTTCCAAACCAGTCTCTCTGTTTCCATCCTTGTCTCCCGCCCTTACACCCTAAGATGTTCTTTTCTTATGTACACTGTTACTTTGGTGATGTCATTCAGTCTACTAGTTTTAAATTCCATCAACATGCTAAGGATTTCAAAATTTTTATCTCCAGCCCAGATTTTAAAAATAAACACAACACTCCAGATTTGTCTGGAACCCCAGATTTGTAAATCCAATTGCCCCTTCAGGGGGATGGCGAAAGAGAAACTCCTTATCACCTCTCAAAGTCTCTCCACCCAGAGTCTTCCTTGTTTCAATTGATAGACCCCATCCTTCCAGTTACCCAGGTCAAAAGCCTTCGAGTCAGCCTTGATTCTTCTCTTTCACAACATCTAAAACAGTCAGGAAATCTTATTTACCTCCCTTCAAAATATATTCAGAATCCAACCATTCCTCCCTATCTCTACCACTACCATCTAGTCCAAGCCACCAGTATCTCTCATCTGGATTACTGCAATATCTTCCCAACCAGTCTCATTGTTTCCAGCTATGTCTCCCACCCTCACCACCTAATATGTTCTGAGCACAGCAATTAATTAATCCAGCTCCGTTTTATATCAGATGATGTAAATCTCTGCTCTACACCCTCCACTGGCTACCCATGTTAGAGTAAAAGCTGAAATCCTAAAAATAGCCCACAAGGGGCCATTATGTATAAGGATATAATACGGTGCTGTGTTCCCATTACTCTCTGACTTCATCTCCTACTTTGTTCCCCTTTACTCACTGCACTGACTTCCTTGTTCAATGGCAATGCTAGGTTGCTCCTTTGGGCCTGTGCCTTAAAACATTTTTCTCCTGAATATCCATGTGGCTAACTCCCTAACTTTCAAATCTTTACTTGTTACATTCAATGACACTCACTCAGACCCCCTATTTAAAATAACAAGCGGCACCCTGCCCACTGCCCCTGTGTACTCCTAAATCTTTGCCCATCTCACGCCTCCTACTCTTTTCCCAGTAAAGAATGTATTATCTTCTAACAGACTACATAATTCACTTATTATTTTTTATTTGTTGTTATAGGCGCCCCCTGTCCTCAATTGGAAGGTAGGATTTTTGTCTGGCTCAATTATGTATCCCAAAAACTTAATACAGTGCCTGGCACATAGTACAGGCTCCAATAAATATTTTTTGGGTGAATAAATAAATCAGAAAACAAGAACTTTTGACTTTCGGGCAGCAACATCCAAAGTCAGAAAGCAACAGAACAATGCTTTTAAAATTCTCAAAGAAAATTATGCCCTAGAATTCTATACCCAGCTATCCTGAGAGTGTTGAGGGCAGAATGATGACGCAAAGTTTCAAAATACTACCTCCCCTAGATATGTTCTTAGGAAGCTCCTGGAAGATAAGCTTTTCAAATACAAGGGAAGTAACCAAGAAAAAGAACGGGGTTACAATAAACAGAAGACTGCATCTAGGAGAAAGGTAAAGAAACTATTGAAGATAATGACAACTTTATGCTAGAAGAGGGCAACTGAAGGCATCCAAACAACCTGATGGAACATTTAGACAAGCGGCAAGGAATGTGAGGTAGCATTAGCAGTAAGTACAGAAGAAAACAAAGCCAAAATAGGAAGGAAGAAAAAAGGTATTACCTACACAAAATAAAAACTAAAAAATGCAGAGAAATAAGTAATAAGTTTATTACATGGCTCAAACTGTGAATAACTTTGATAGTCAGGATAATGCAAATAAAAAACTGCAGTGTTACTAACTAAATTAGGAATGTAGGAATGAGAGGGTATGCACATGTGATGGGGGCAAGAAGAGTTGAAGTCACAAACGGAAATCAACAAAGAAAGCCAAAAACTGAAATCTAGAAACAAGAGGCGTGTTATTTAAAGACAAAGATAAATGCAAAAATAATCAGCCAAAAGAGGTCAAAGTGTAGCTGAGGCAAGATAATCACTTGAACCCGGGCACAGAGGTTGCAGTGAGCCACGACGGTGCCACTGAACTCCAGCTAGGGCGACACAGTGGGACTCTAAAAAGTCTATCCTCTAATGTTGGCAAAGGAGTGGGTGTGTATGGATGCCTGTTTGTAATAGTAAACTGAAAACAGCCTTATCCTAAGAAAGCAGTTAAATATGGTCCATACAACAGAATACTGTGCTGCCTTTTTTAAATAAAATGGACTCATACATCAGACTTACTAACGTGTAAGAATCAACTGTTTAAACGGGGTAAGGGGGGAGAGGCCAGGAGCAGTGGCTCATGCCTGTAATCCCAGCAACTTTGGGAGGCTGAGACAGGTGGATCACTTGAGGTCAGGAGTTGGAGACCAGCCTGGCCAACGTGGTGAAACTGTTTCTACTAAAAATACAAAAATTATCCAGGCATGGTGGCGGGCACCTATAATCCCAGCTACTAGGGAAGCTGAGGCAGGAGAATTGCTTGAACGCAGGAGGTGGAGGGTACAGTGAGATGAGATCAGGCCCCTGCACTCCAGCCCAGGCAACACAGCGAGACTCCACCTCAAAAAAAAAAAAAAAAAAAATGGGGGGGAGAAAAAAAGCCATAGAATATATAGATTACAATTTCATTTAGGTTAAAAGAAAAAAATAGGTAAGTATAATAGATATGCACATTGATGTATCTATTTTCATGTATGTATGCATGTATGTAGCATGTAATGAAACAGAAAAGAAACTGAAAGGACATCCAAACTGCAGAATGTAGTTTAATGGTTTAAGATGCAGGACTAGACAAACGGAGAGCAAGTCTGGAATCAGAAACCAGAGAGAGATGGGACCACTGAACTACAGGCACACAAAACATCAAGAACTGCAAGAAACAGAGACTGTAAGCACAAATTCCATCGTTTGAAATTACAGTACACAGTTCAAACGTATATAGTTCTTAGAGATGATAATCATGAGAAATACTACAAGAATTTAAGTCAGATCAAAGAAACGAACTTTAAAATATCTTTGGCTGAGTAAAACAAAAAAATGTGAAGCACACACAGACTATACCAAAATGTCCACGATGGTTACTTTTTAGTAATCAGATTATAAATAATAGTTTGGGGGTGAGGGGGGATTTCTATATCTCTCCAATGTTTCATAAAATTATTGGCAATAAAAAATATTACACTTAAAAATTTTAGTGCACATTTTATCACGTCTCCACATTTTCTGTTAATGAATTGCTAGTAACTTCTACAAAATATCAAATACAGAATTCAAGAGCCGATCTTCTCCTTGCTTTCATTTTTTTTCTTAAAATTCCTCAAATAGATGGGATACTTACAGGAAACTTAAAACCAGCCTATTTACAAAAAGCTACATATTTTGTAGACATTTTATTTTTTTTTTTATTTTTTTATTTTTTGAGACGGAGTCTCGCTCTGTCGCCCAGGTTGGAGTGCAGTGGCGCGATCTCGGCTCACTGCAAGCTCCGCCTCCCGGGCTCACACCATTCTCCTGCCTCAGCCTCTCCGAGTAGCTGGGACTACAGGCGCCCGCCACCACGCCCGGCTAATTTTTTTGTATTTTTAGTAGAGACGGGGTTTCACCGTGGTCTCGATCTCCTGACCTCGTGATCCGCCCGCCTCGGCCTCCCAAAGTGCTGGGATTACAAGCGTGAGCCACCGCGCCCGGCAACATTTTATTTTATACTATAAAAAAATCTTATTTTTTTTTTTTTTTTCTTGAGACAGAGTCTCGCCCTGTCGCCCAGGCTGGAGTGCGGTGGTGCAATCTCAGCTCACTGCAACCTCCACTTCCCAGGTTCAAGCAATTCTCCCGTCTCAGCCTCCTGAGTAGCTGGGATTACAGGCGCCCGGCACTACACCCGGCTGAAAATATCTTAAACATTTTAAAAGTTAACAAAATTTATGATAGCTCCCCTCCTCTCACAAACTCAAAAGAATAGAGTCTGCAAAAATTAACGTCCGTATAGACAAGATATCCGAAGTTGTCCTAATAAAGCTAAATCAGGGCCCTGGACAAGTTTTTAAAAGTAAAGCTACCTTACCCAACAAGCCTGAGCTCTGGCCAAATTCAAAAGAGCAAAATTTAATGTGAAATACAAAGGAAGGAAACCAGGAAGAAGTTTTTAACAGGGAGAGGATTACTTCATTTTGTCAAATTATTGAACTAATCTTTCCAAGGCAGTGTCTTTGCAGAGAAGCTAGTATACACTTATATTTGCTGTATCAACCATCACTAGACCAAGGTGGTCGATGTGACACTAATAAATAACTATACCAAGTACAGTGAAATATTTTCTACAGAATTCAAGACTGGCATTAAACTCCTTAAGAAAATATTTCTCACTGGCAAGATCTGTTTTATAAATATAATTAGTTCTCCAAAGGTTTTTCTCTTTCTAGTTTATTCCACGTGCCCAGACTCCCTGTTCAAAACAAAAACGAATAAGAAAAAAAAAAAAAAAGTTCAAACATGACTGGGCAACCACAAACCTAATGGAAGGTTTCTGCCAGCTTTATTCTGGTCATACCTTGTCTGTAACATTAAACCTAAAGTTCTGGAAGACTTTTTTTTTTTTTTGAGACAGTCTTGCTCTGTTGCCCAGGCTGGGTGCAGTGGCACCCTCTCGGCTCACTGCAACCTATGCCTCCCGGGTTAAGTGATTCTCCTGCCTCAGCCTCCGAGTAGCTGGAATAACAGGGGGACGACACCATGCCCAGCTATTTTTTTTTATTTTTAGTAGAGACAAGGACAGGGCTTCACCATGTTGGCCAGGCTAGTCTTGAACTCCTGACCTCAAGTGATCCACCAGCCTCGGCCTCCCCAAAGTGCTGGGATTACAGGCATGAGCCGCCATGCTGAGCCTCCTGAAGATTTAAGGAAAAAAAAATTGTTCTAGAAATACTGGTCAGAAAGTATTTGAGATGGTCAGGGAAAAGAATAAGACTTAAAAAACAAAAGAAGGGCCAGGTGTGGTGGCTCACGCCTGTAATCCCAACAATTTGGGAGGCCGAGGCGGGAGGACTGCTAAAGCCTTTGAGTTTGAGACCAGCCTGGACAACATAGTGAGACCTCTTCTCTAATAAAAATAAAAATAATAATAAAATAACATAAGAAGTACTAGGACACATAGCTATTCAGCTGGTAACTTTGTCATGGATAAGCAAGTAATACTCCTTAATCACACAAAAAAACATAATGTTGAGTGAAAGAAGCCAAAGAGAAATAAAAGAGTACAGGCCGGGCGCAGTGGCTCATGCCTGTAATCCTACCACTTTGGGAGGCCGAGGCAGGTGGATCACCTGAGGTCGGGAGTTCGAGACCAGCCTGACCAACATGGAAAAACCTCATCTCTACTAAAAACAAAAAAAAATTAGCCGAGTGTGGTGGTGCATGCCTGTAATCCCAGCTACTCAGGAGGCTGAGGCAGGAGAATCGCTTGAACCCGGGAGGTGGAGGTTGCCGTGAGCCAAGATTGTGCCATTGCACTCCAGCCTGGGCAACAAGAGTGAAACTTTGTCTCAAAACAAGAACAACAACAACAACAACAAAAGAATGAGAGTACAAACTGTACTGTTCCATTCATAATAGGCACAAAATTAGGCAAAATAAATCTATGGTGTAAAAAGTCAAGAGGTGGTTTCCTGTGAAGGGGGCCGCTCCTTGTTTCTTCGATCTGGGAGGTGGTTACAATAGTGTTCCCTTTGTGAAAATGTCAAGCTGCACACATGATTTGAGCACTTTTTCTATATGTATTTAGGCTAAATGTCAACAAAATAGTTTACATTTAGAAAATAAAAGTCCTAATATTGCTCTAGGTATTCTCCTAGAATCTCCTTGAACAACAGTCAGATGCTACTATCAGCTAACACTTCACAGCATCTCTCTTCTCTTTCCCTCTGCACAGTTCTTCAACCTGTCTCTCTCTACTACCTATTTGCTCCAGCAACACTCCTCAGGTCCTAGAGCAGTCCAAATTCATCCCTACTTCATGGGGCCTTTATCTGGCTGCACCTTCCATCTAAGATGTACTCCTTCCCCCTTCAAAGGGCTAGCTCCTTATCCTTGGACACCAGGTCTCCCTTCCACCCCACTGGTCTCTTCAGCACTTTGACTCCTTTACAGTACACTTCACAATTTGTAATTCTGTTTCTTTCTTTCCTCACTAGAAGGTAAGTGGTAATATTTAGAGAAGTAACTTACTCAACAACTAATCTTTTTACAATAAACACTTGCTGTGTTAGGCAATGTGCTTTTAGATGCGAAGTAGGCAGTGTCCCTGCTCTCATGGAACTTAAAGTCACAAACACAACTAGTAAGTGATACAGCCAAGACACACATCCAGATCTGACTCTTAAGGGCTTGTCCTCTTAGCCACTTAATTATACTGACACTCTAGCATTAGGACCTGGGGGCTGGGGGGCGGGGGGGAGGCAGGGAACAGCAATATACTTAATAACTGTTCATGTACTAATAGAACTAAGGCTTAGAGAGGTTCAGTAATCTACCCAAAGTAGCAAAAATAGACATTTCAGAGGCTAAATACAATCATGACCAAAGGCACAGAGATGCTAAAGCAGTGTTCAAGGAACAAAAGAACCCAGTTGGCCTAGGTAGGACAAAGGGGAAACACAGGCAATAAGGCTAGAGAAGTCTGTAAGAAATACTGTGCCTTGGTAAAAACAAAACAAAACGAAAAGGCTAGAAGAGTATAATAAGGACAGTGTGGAGTCAGTCACTCAATAACTTTTTACTGAGCACCACCTATGTTCCAGAAAGAGTCCTAGACTCTTGAGACACAAGGATGACCAAGTCGTCATAGAGATTACAGTCTATTTGGGGAGGCATACAACTAAAGAAAAATTATAATTCAGGAGGATATGTTACAGTGGGGCCGAGCAGAGTGCTATGGGAACACAGAGATGACATCCAATTCAATATGCGGAGTTCACAAAGACCTTCTCAGCTAGTGATGTCCAGGCTGAGATAATAGAGCTTAATAGGATGAGAAGGGCTTGCAAGTCAAGTCCAAAATGGCAGGGGAGTAACAAGAGAGGCCAGCTCAGGAGAGGCTATGTACTTACGAACCATATCAAGAACTTACGACTTTACACTGAAAGCCTTTTAAGTCAGGTTCACCTATTAGAAAGCTCACTTAAACTGCAGTAGGAAAACTGACTGTAAGGCTGGAGACCAAAAGGAGACCTCTTAAAGGTAGAAGGAATGAATGTAAATGTGAAGAAGAGAGGCAATGCCACCTTTGAGATAGAGAACAGAAAAAATATCTGCAAAAGACATATCTGAAAAAGAACTCTTACCCAAAATATGCAAACCTGGCCGAACACGGTGGCTCACGCCTGTAATCCCAGCACTTTGGGAGGCTGAGGCAGGCAGATCACTTGAGGCCAGGAGTTCACCAGGCTGGCCAACATGGCGAAACCCCGTCTCTACAAAAAATACAAAAATTAGCGGGGCATGGTGGCTCGTTCCTCTAATCTCAGCTACTCAGGAGCTACTCAGGAGGCTGAGCGTGAGAACAACTGCTTGAGCCTGGGAGGCGGAGGCTGCAGTTAGCTGAGATGGCGCCATTGCATTCCAGTCTGGACAAGAGTAAGACTCTGTCTCCAAAAAAACAAAAACAAAAAACTCACCAATAACAACCCAACCTAAAAAAGAGTCAAAAAGACCTTAACTAACTCCCCACCAAAGAGATATACAGATAACAACTAGCGTATGAAATGATGCTCCACATCACATGTCATCACGGAAATGCAAATTTAAAACAGTAAGATACCACTACAGGGCAGGCGCAGTGGCTCACGCCTGTAATCCCACCACTTTTGGAGGCCAAGGTGTGCGAATCACTTGAGGTTAGGAGTTTGAGACTGACCTGGCCAGCATGGCAAAACCCCGTCTCTACTAAAAAAAAAAAAAAAAAAAAAAAATTAGCCAGGCGTGGTGGTGTACGCCTCTAATCCCAGCTACTCGGGAGGCTGAGGCAGGAGAAATCACTTGAACCTGGGATGTGGAGGTTGCAATGAGCCGAGATCACACCGTTGCACTCCAGCCTGGGCAACTGAGTGAGACTCTGTCTCAAAAAAAAAAAAAAAAAAAAAAGGCTAAAATCCAGAACAGTGGTACCTCCAAATCCGGCCGAGGATACTGAGCAACAGGAACCCTCATTCATTGCTTGTAGGAATGCAAAATGGTACAGCCAATCTGGAAGACAGTTTGGCAATTTCTTACAAAACTAAAGATACTCTTCACTTTAGGAGGCTAAGAGGCAGATCATTTGAGGTCAGGACATCGAGACCAACCTGGCCGACATGTTGAAACCCTGCCTCTACTAAAAATCCAAAAATTAGCTGGGCATGATGGCAGGCGCCTGTAATCCCAGCTACTCAGGAGGCTGAGGCACGAGAATCACTTGAACCCAGGAGGCGGAAGTTGCAGTGAGCTGAGATTGTGCCACTGTACTCCATCCCGGGAGATGGAGTGAGACTCCGTCTCAAAAAAAACAGCAGCAAAACAACTAAACATACTCTTACTATCTGATCCAGCAATCACATTCCTTGGCATTTACCCAAAGGAGTTACAAACTCATGGCCACACAAAAACCTGCAAATGGATGTTTATAGCAGCTTTATTCAGAATTGCCAAGACTTGGAAGCCAACCAAGACATCCTTCAGTAGGTGAATGGATAAACCAACTGTGGAACATCTAGACAACAGAATATTATGCAGCCCTAAAGAAATGAGTTACCAAGCCATAAAGACATGGAGGAAACCTAAATGCATATTACTAAGTGAAAGAAGCCAATGTGAAAAGGCTACATATTTTAAGAGCCCAGCTACACATACGACATTCTGGAAAAGGCAAAACTATGGAGACAATAAAAGAAAGAAGATAAGTGGTTGGGGGTGTGAGGATAAATAGGTGGAGGACAGAGGATTTCTAGGGTGGTGAAAGCATTCATGTATGTCATTATGTATTTGTCTAAACCCATAAAATGTACGCCACTATAATCTTTGGGTAATAATGGTGTGCCAATGTAGGTTCCTCAATTATAACAAATCTACCACTTGGGCGGGGAATGTTGATAATGGAGGAGGTTACACGCGTCGGGGCAGGGGCTACATGCGAAATCTCTTGTCTCTTCTACTCAATTTGCTATGAACCTAATGCTGCTCTAAAAAATAAAGTCAATTAAAAAAATCTGCATAAGGGGATATATGGGTCTACATCTCAGCAGGCAAAAAGATTGGAGGCCAGGCACAGTAGCTCACACTTGTAATCCCAACACTTTGGGAGGACGAGGTGGGCAGATTACTTAAGCCCAGGAGTTTGTGACCAGCCTAGGCAAGATGGCAAGACCTGACCTGGTCTCTACAAAATAATTTTTTAAAAAATTAGCCCAGTGTGGTGGCACATGCTCCTAGTCCCAGCCACTTAGGAGGCTAAGGTGGGGGAATTCTTTGAGCCCAGGAGTTGGAGGCCACAATAAGCTATGACATCACCACTGCACTCCAGCCTGGGCAACAGAGCAAGACTCTATCTCAAAAATAAAAAAATTAAAAAAAAAAAGATTTGAATGTCATTAGAATATGCACAGTAGTAGGTGAGTAAACAAATACCTACTGAGCACTAGGTACTGAGGATATATATTAAAAACACAATTCTTGCCCTTATGCAGCAGATATTCTAGTAACTATAGCCATGGGAACTAAATCATTTAAAGTGCATTAGAAATACCGCTATTTTGAAGAATACTATTAAGGGTATTTATTGTAAAAAGGAAAACTTCCCTTTTTTTTGGGGGGGGATGGAAGGTTCTGGGGATTTCACATAGATTTTGTTGAAAGAGAGGGCTGTACAAAAAAAATCTAGATTTTAACATTTCACAAGGTGAATATGGAAATTCCACAAAATTCTGTAATAAATCTCTTTAAACAAAGAACCTCCAATCTTTAAAAATTTTGTAAATCAACTGCTTAAAAATACAATTTAAGTAGTTACCTAAAACTTCGCAAATTACTAAACTTTGTTACCCTAGTTATGTAAGATCTGTTTTCAAAACACCATACTCACTGAAAATCCTATTTGTTATGCTATGTCATTACTGACATAGCTAGATAATTCCTTCATAACTCCAATTTAACCTAATTATGCTTTTTAATTACAGATATTAAAAAAGAATATTTCTCTATAGTAATTTTCTAAGAACCTCCCGAAGCTTAGAGGGAATAGATTAATATTTAACAGATGTAAAATGCGTTAAAGTTGTTTCTGAATTTGTACTTTGTGGAATACTTATTCTGAAAAGTTATCAGTTTCACATCTATTATACGTATTTCAGTTTAAAATATTAAATGTTAGTAAATTATGTTGGAAAAATGCCAATAACGAAAAAAAACTGTTCGGCATAAACTTTGGGGAACAAATTCTGGATATAATTGCAAGTAGCCATCCAAGATTACAGAAATCTGTATCTTTATTTAAATTTTCAGAATGAAACACTACACAACCAATTTATGTAATCTACTTTTGAGTCTCAAGATCTACCAGTCTAAAGTCCTCCTAACAGCTAATTAAAATCCTCTCCACCATAATTTGAGCCAACAACTCCCAGATAAAATTACCAGACCATTACATTTGCCACCACACTACGTTCTGCTCTTCAGTAACTTCTAAAAGTGATGGTAACACCATAGATACCACCATAGATACACACTCAAGTATTCACTGTCCCACTTTTCCAAGTTGGTTAACTCAAGTCCTTGAAAGTGAACTGATCAATAAATCTAAACTAGCTAAAAGGAGACCTCATTTTAATCAATTTGATTTTTTTAATCACAAAGATATCGCCATTCAAATTCCCGGCCATAGCAATTTCCAAAATGCCACCATCTCAGAAAGTCTTAATTTATCATACAAATCTCCTTGTCCTTTTTAACAACAAAATGCATTGAAAGAAAAAACCCAGCACTAAACATCTGTGACCTGATTTCACAAATTCTGGCCTATGCACTTTCGTCATACCAACACATCATGCCAAGAAAACCTCGTAAGTTTAGCTATTAAACAACAGTCTTAACAGTAAGCATTTGTTGAGAACTTAGTATGGGCCTGCCACTGCTTTCAGTCATCTCATCAATTCTCAACAGGGCTTGGGGTAGATACTGTCGTTACACCCATTTTGCAGATAAGGAAAGCGAAGCACAGAGAAGTTAAGTATCTGCCCAAGGTCACAAACCGGTGGAACAGGATTTGACCCAAAGCAGACAGTCGGACTTCACAGCCCGTGCTCTCAACATCCAACTGCTGAAGAGTTAACAATTTACCCTTGACAGCCGCTATAAGCAAAGGTAAATGCTCAACTGCTAGGAAGGGACAGTCAGAACACTGTCCTATATCCAGTATCCATGGTCTCTGTTTGTTCATGGCCTCTATGACTTTGGCAAAAGAGCTACACACAATCTGATTTTCCGAACACCCAAGCTGGACTTTTCTGAATGTCCGAACAAACAAATTATGTATCTTTCCAAGAACCGGCAGACAGTGAAAAAGAATCTACGCATTGGTGCAGCCCAGGTTATTCACTTCCTTAAGTTGGGAGAGTTAAGACAAGACCCCAAACTACCCGGCAAATGAACCCTAGGAAATGCCAGGTTTATAATAAGCTAGAGCTTCCCCAGCACGCCGTTCACGCGCTCTCTTCTCTAACGACATAAACAAGGGAGGAGGCTGCATTCCTCCCACTGCACAATGAAGCCTCCGGCCAAAGCGGCAGGAAGAGCTCAGCTCCCTCCGGGACGGCTCCAGCCGGGGGTCCGGGGGCAGAGAGCGGAGGCCGAGGCCCGCCGAGCGGCGCGGTGCGGCCAGGGCCTCCGGGCGCCGCGGGGAGAGGAGGGAGGGCAGGGCCCCGGCAGCTGCCCGCACTCAGCTGACCTCCGCCATGTTGGCCGCACACCCCGGGACCCTCCACAACAAAGGCCGGCACGAGGGCGCGGGGCGCGCCGGGCGCCACCCCCGGCCGGGCCCGCCTCCCGGGCGCGCGGGGGCCGGGCCGCCGCCGTGGCCCT
>NW_026652281.1:85323937-85406742 GCF_009828535.3 Hylobates moloch
GCGCGGGGCCGACCCCCGCCGCCACCCCGCCGGGCCCGGGGCTCCGGGGGCGGGGGCGAGCCGGCTCGCGAAGGCTGAGGGCAGGGGAGGGGCGGGGGGCGGCGCTCGACCGGGCGGCCCGGCTCCGGCCGAGACAAAGGCGCCGCCGCGCCGACGACTGCCCGCGCCCCGGCCGGGCCGCCCTTCCCGCCCTCCGCCATTACCGGGCCTGGGCGCCCGCCTGTCGGAGAGCCCCTCGCCGTCGGCTCCTCCCTCAGGCTGGGCCCCACTTACCTGTGGGCGGAGAGCGCGCCTCGGACCCTGGTCCTGGCACCAACGCGCTCCGTCGCCAACCCCCGCCACCGCGGGCAGCGCCACCGCCTCTTCCCGGCGCCGAGACCGACGGGACACCCTGGGCCGCCGCCGCCTCTCGAGAGCGCGCCCCGCAACGGCCGCCCCGGCTCCCCCCTGGCCGCCGCCGCCGCCGTTTCGCGCGTCCTCGAGCCCGCCGCGCGCCCCCGCTAAATACCACACACTGCGGCGGCGGCCATGAGGAGGCGCGGCCCCGCGCGCTGGGAGCCTGGGGGGGCGGGGCTTTCGCGGGCGCGCAGGCGCACAGGCGTTGGCGCGGCCGGCGGCGGCCTCCGCGGGCGTAGCTGTGCGGGTCTCCAAGGGCTGCCGTAGGTGCGGGGGCTACTCGGCTACCGTTGCTGCGCCCGTGCACCGCGCGCTCAACAGATCCTGGCACGTGGCGCTCTGGCCCGGGAGAAGCCAGCGCTTGCCCGCCGGGTCAGGGCGACTCCTCCCGCGGCACTTTGTTCCGGGGCCGCGTGACCCCCCGGCTCCGGCCGGAGGGGTCGCCCAGCGGGATGCGAGCCCCAGGCTGGCCGCCGCCGCGGCCTTGTGCACTCCCCCTTGTTTTGTCTGCTGATTTAGTCCAGCGCCTCCACGGATCCTTCCCAACTCCACTCAGTCCCAAAGAAAAAGCGGCTGCCCTGCCCGCCGACCGGGACCCCACCCCTAAGGAGAGTCCCAGCCTCTCCCGAGGTTGAGCCGCTTCACAGCAACAGCGGGACGAGCTTCAAAAGCTTGTTTGAGCTGAAAAGTGGGTAATGGGGAAGCACGCCTTTTCCTGTGTCCATGCTCATCTAGAAAGTCCCTAATTAGGGACTCTGCATTCCACTTCTTGAAATAATAAAAGGAAAACATCACTTGGAACTCTTTGATGGGTGCTATGAACAGAAGCAAGCATCTGAGACATTTACAAGCCTTGACTGGAATTCCATGTAAGATCTATTAAAATGGTATTCTGGCCGGACGCGATGGCTGACGCCTGTAATCTCAGCACTTAGGGAGGCGGAGGCCGATGGATTACCTGAGGTCAGGAGTTCGAGACCGGCCTGGCCAACATGGTGAAACCCTATCTCTACTAAAAATACAAAAATTAGCCGGGCGTGGTGGTGCACGCCTGTAGTCCCAGCTACTCGGGAGGCTGAGACAGGAGAATCGCTTGAACCCGGGAGGCCGAGGTTGCAGTGAGCCAAGATCGCGCCACTGCACTCCAGCCTGTCGACAGAGCGAGACTCCGTCTCAAAAAAAATAAATAAATAAAATATTCTGTGTGAAAACCAAAAAACAGTTACTCTTTATATGGGATTTTAGAAACCAGGGACTCGTCTCCTCATCACCTCCAAGCTCCCCATCATCAGCAAATCTCTTTCGGTAGGAAGTTTTTAAGCAGGTGATCCACTGAGAACATAAGTCTCAGCAGAAAAAAATTATCTTAGGTACTAACACAAGCTATTAATTTCCGGCTTCCCTCAGCAAATTTGTAGTCTGCAACTCTGTTGATACTTCTGATCTCTTAGCCTAATAGTGCTTTGCTTATTGTGGCTGCTCTTTTCCTCTGGGACCATTAGCAGATCCAAACAATGTTTCTTGAAGTTGGGAAAGTAAAAGAAACGCTCTTAGCCGCAAGAGTTATATATTACTAATATGCTGGTCCCCAAAGCCCAAAAGTCAGTTAAAGAACTTGGGTGAGTTATATAGGTCCATATGGTTTTTGATCGCGCCATCATTCATTTTTGCAACAACCAATATTTTCAGAGGGAACCTAAGACGTTCCGTATATACTGTACCGGTCATGGAGCTTACCAAAATGAAGGAGACATTTATATATTCGTTCATTTATTCAGGCAGACAAAATGCTAGGTTCTAGAAATACGGAGCTGCTAGCTCTGAACTCAAAACATATACAGTACAACCCAGTGGTGGACTCAAACAATCTCATAAGTAAATGTACCACTACAGTGTGAAAAAAAATTGCAAAAGAAAAAAAGGTGTCTGGTACTAAGAAGGTGTATAATAGGACAGGTATATAATAGAATAAGTGACTGAGTAAGGACGTGAAGGATTAGGGATTAGAAGGAATGAACTGGTTCAGGCCAGGCATGGTAGTTCATGCCCATAATCCCAACACTTTGGGAGGCCAATGAGTCGCTGGACACCAAGAGTTTGAGAACAACCTGGGCAATATAGCAAGACCCAATTTCTGCAAAAAATAAAAATATTAGGGAGCTGGACATGGTGGCTCACGCCTGTAATCCCAGCACTTTGGGAGGCCAAGGTGGGCAAATCACCTGACGTCAGGAGTTCGAGACCAGCCTGACCAACATGGTGAATCCTTATTTCTACTAAAAATACAAAAAATTAGCTGGGTGTGGTGGCAGGCGCCTATAATCCCAGCTATTTGGAAGGCTGAGGCAGGAGAATCGCTTGAACCTCGCAGCTACTTGGGAGGCTGAGGGAGGAGAATCACTTGAACCCAGGAGGCAGCGGTTGCAGTGAGCTGAGATCGAACTTTTGCACTCCAGCCTGGGCAACAAGAGCAAAACTCCATCTCAAAAAAAAAAAAAAAAATTATATATATATATATGCCAGGCACGGTGGTATACACCTGTAGTCCCAGCACTCAGGAGGCTAAAGTGGGAGGGTCACTTGAACCTAGGAGTTGGAGGCTGCCATGAACTATGATTACATCACGGTACTCCAACCTGGGCGACAGAGCCAGATTCTATCTCTAAAAAAGAAAGGAAAATAACTTTCCTTTTGAGGGGGTAGTAGAAAGTAGAGTACCTGAATAAGGCAAAAAGCATTTCAGAAGAAAACTTTGTGTGGTAAGAAGCCTACTCAATTCTATGAACAAAAAAATCACCCTCTTGCAGTTTTTTCTTGGGGAGACGGGTTTGGGAAGGGATTGAGAGGGCTAAGGCACTGGGATGTGGTGTAGACATCCCAGTGGGGTGCAGAGTGCTGGGCTTTTCTATAGATAAACTGTCAAGGAAGTAGAGTCACTTCCCTGAGGGCCAAGTTACGGAATGGAGCATCTATATCTGGCTGGTGAAGCCAAGAAAGGATTTGTTGAAGCAATAAAGTTTGAACTGAGTCCTGGCTAAGGAGTGGGAGTTTTCCAGATGAAGATGGAAAGGTTTTCCAAGCAGAAGAGATAGTCACTAAAGAGAATGGTGTGTCCAAGACTGAATGGACATGGGAGTGGGGAAAGACTGGCCACAGCTGGAAGCAGGATCCCGCAACTCAGGAAGGAGGTCACAGGTCACTGCCCTTTGGGGGCTGGCTATGTGCTCCATGCAGACAGGTTTTGTGGAGTCATATGGAGCACAGAGTGCCTAATGTAAATAAATGCCTTGAGAAAAAACAAGAACAGTCATTTTATTTTTATCTTAGAGATAGGATTTTGCTCTGTTGCCCAAGCTGGAGTGCCGTGACACAATCAAAGCTCACTACAAGGCTGGGAGCAATGGCTCACACCTGCAATCCCAGCACTTTGGGAGGCCAAGGTGGGCGGATTACTTGAGGTCAGGAGTTCAGGACCAGCCTGGCCAACATGGCCAAACCCCGTGTCTTCTAAAAATACAAAAATTACCCGGGCATGGTGGTGCATGCCTATAATCCCAGCTACTCGGGTGGCTGAGGCACGAGAATCGCTTGAACCTAGGAGGCAGAGGTTGCAGTGAGCCGATACTGTGCCACTGCACTCCAGCCTGGGTGACAGAGCAGACTGTCTCAAAAAAAATTCTTTTTTAAAAAAGCTTACTGCAGCCTTGAACTCCTGGACTAAAGCGATTCTCCCACCTCAGCCTTCCAAGTAGCTGGGACTGCAGGCATGTGCCATGACACCAGGATAACTTTCAACTTTTTGTAGAGATGGAGGGTCTTGCTATGTTGCCCAGGCTGGTCTCAAACTCCTGGCTTCAAGTGATCCTCCTGCCTCAGCCTCCCAAAGTCAAAGTGATGGGATTATAGGCGTGAGCCAACGTGCCTGGTCCCCAGGGTTCATTTTAGAGCTGGCATTTTGAGCTCTTGTCAATTTCAATTAAGGCATAACTAGACTTTACAAGATGGAATTGTGTGACATACTTTTAAGCAACAAGATAGACTCTGATCTGAACAAACTGCCAGGCAAAATTTAGAAATTTGGGCAGGTGTGGTGGTGCATGCCTGTTGTCCTAGCTACCCTGGAGGCTGTGGCAAGAGGATCACTTGAGCCCAGGAGTTTGAGGCTGCAGTAAGCTATGATCACGCCACTACATTCCAGCCTAGGCAACAGAATGAGACCTTGTCTCTTAAATAAATAGGCTGAGTGTGGTGGCTCATGCCTGTAATCCCAGTATTTTGGGAGGCCAAGGCAGGCAGATCACTGGAGGCCAGGAGTTCGAGACCAGCCTGACCATCATGGGGAAACCTCACCTCTACTAAAAATACAAAAATTAGCTGGGCGTGGTGGTGCACACTTGTAATCCTTCGGAGACTACTTGGGAGACTGAGGCAAGAGAATCACCTGAACGCAGGAGGCAGAGGTTGCAGAGAGCCAAGATCAAGCCACTGCACTGCAGCCTGGGCAACAGAGCGAGACTCTGTCTCAAAATAAATAAATAAATAGACATGAAGCAAACACTTGACACATACAAAAGTGTAGATAAACTTAACATTTAGTGGCATCTCCTCTTACCAGTTAGGTTCTAAACTTTACCCAAAGAATGAAAAACTAGGCCAGGTGTGGTGGCTCACGCCTGTAATCCCAGCACTTTGGGAGGCCAAGGTGGGAAGATCACCTGAGGTCAGGAGTTCAAGACTAGCCTGACCAACATAGTGAAACGCTGTCTCTTCTAAAAATACAAAAATTAGCCGGGCATGCTGGCGGGCACCTGTAATCCCAGCTACTCCGAAAGCTGAGGCAGGAGAATCACTTGAACTCAGGAGGCGGGGGTTGCAGTGAGCCGAGATGGTGCCATTGCACTCCAGTCTGGGCGACAAGAGTGAAACTCCATCTCAAAAAAAGAAAAAAAAAATCACCTTTGAAAATATTTTCAATTGCACATAAATTACAGTATACATAATTTTGTTTATAAAATCCCATACTGGGCTGGGTACAGTGGCTCACACCTATAATCCCAGCACTTTGGGAGGCCAAGAGGGTGGATCACCTGAGGTCAGGAGTTCGAGAGTAGCCTGGCCAACATGGTGAAACCCTGTCTCTACTAAAAATACAAAAATTAGCTGAGCGTGGTGGCACGCGCCTGTAATCCCAGCTATCTCGGAGGCTGAGGCAGGAGAATCGCTCGAACTCGGGAGGCAGAGGTTGCAGTGAGGCAGAGATCAGGCCATTGCACTCCAGCCTGGGCAACAGAGCGAGACTCTGTCTCAAAAAAATAAAAATAAAAATAGAAAAATCCCATACTGGGCACGTATGTACAAATTCCCAGTGTATGATAAAGTTTATATGTGCAAAACACTAGTTTACAGTATTCCTAATTACATGATTTAAACTGCAGTTTTACTTTCACATTTTTAGGGAGAAGTTATAGCTCCTCAATACACGGGAAGGTCAATAGAGTTCGGTTCACTTCAGTTTAGAGGTAAATTTTCCATTTTTACAGACTATGTGCTGGGCATAGCCATGTGGCCTTGACGTGGTTGTGAGGGGCAGAGGATTTCTGTCCTGGCCGAGGAGCAGCTCTGGGGTGAGATGTGTTTCTTGCCCCCAGAACCCCTGGGCCTCTCTGCAAGCAGTGAAATGGATACGGACTAAGAGAGAACTTGCCAATGTGGCGATTAAAGTTCTAAACACTGGGCTTTGCCAAAGTCAGATTTTGTCCTCCTTATCCCCCATCCCTTCCTCTATCCAACAGCATTTGTCCATCTGAAAATAAGAGTCTGTCTCCGGCCCACTGCTGACAGTCGAAGACTTACCTTATAAACTAGTGGATTCTCTTAAACTGCAGGGGTGCCCAGGACACAGTGTCCCCTGAGGATGCCGCATGCCAGTCTTGAAATGCTGGATCGTTGATGTCAGGCACCCAGAAGCAATTTCTGCCTCTGGAATTCTCAAACTTGCTTTTCTTGGCTTAGTTTGTGCCTGCTCTCCTCTAGAAGAGTCCAAATTACTTCTTACTTTCCTCACTTCCCTTTTATACAAAACAAATCTAATCGGGTTAATTCCATCTCTCAGAATTCCTACCTAGATTTGGGCGGGTATCAATCTGATTTGGTTAATTCTGGGTGGTAGCTATGGGTGGGACATGAACATCACCATTATAAATTTAATTTACTCCCCCTCTCAAAAAAATGTACCTTCCATTTGAAAGAAAATAGCTCCACTGTGGGGGTAACTAAGCACCTTTTCTGAACAGGGAGGTGACTCTGCTTGCTTGACAGTTTATCTATAGAAAAGCATTTTGTAAACTGTAAAGCCTATCCAAATAATCCTCCAATTGATGGGATTTCAGGAACGGTGACAAATATTTTCAGGCCACATCTGGATAGGGAGCCTTCCTGGTCCCCTCAAATCACATCAAATGGTAATTCCATCTATTGCAATGGAACATAACGCTCTGGTCCTGCGTCTGGCCCGTAGTTAAGGTACCAGTGATGTAAATTACTTTCCTCATATGAATAAAACAGGCACTGGCCAGGCACGGTGGCTCACACCTGTAATCCCAGCACTTTGGGAGGCCAAGGCAAGAGGATCGCTTGAGGCCCAGAAGTTCCAGACCAACCTAAGAACATAGCAAGACCCCATCCCTATAAAAAGTTTAAAAATTAATCTGGCATGGTGGTGTGCGCCTGTAATCTCAGCTAATCAGGAGGCCAAAATGAGAGGATTGCATGAACCTGGGAATTTGAGGCCATAGTGAACCGTGATTGTGCCCCCGCACTCTCATCTGGGTGACAGAGGGACACTCCATCTCTGAAAACATAAAAATAAATGAATAAATAAAACAGGCACTGATGAGAGTATCTTTATTTGGGGGTTTTGGTATAAATTTATATTAAATTGATATTTATTTATTTTGCAATCTTGGCTCACTGCAACCTCCACCTCCTGGGTTCAAGCGATTCTCGTGCCTCAGCCTCTCAGATAATGCTGTCAAAGTTGGCTAAACTAGTTAAGACTGTACAGATGATTTTCAAGTGTCTTCATGTCAATACAGTTATTTTATAATAGACCGATTCACAAGACCAAACCCATCTATTGAATCACTGATGGGCTGTGTTTGTTTCCAGGCAATCATAGATGTCTCTTGCCCAGGAAACTATAGCTATCTCCTCTTACATTAAACCACTGATACCCATTTGTCATTCAGCTTAGGCAGATAGGTCTGGAAACACATTAGCATTCCTTTCCAAGCCTGGCTCTGCTGGTAGCCAAACACAGAATCTTTTTCAGCCCGGAAACTGGAAGGCGGTTCCTCCCTCCCAAATAGACTCCTATAAGCTTCGCAAAGGAAAGCAGGTCCCCAACTTGTCAGACATGCCTAAAGCAGAGCAGAAACAATGTTTTCTTTATCAGACACACCTGTTGCCAGTTACTGTCTGAGGTTGATGAATGTGTTAAACAGTATCCCAAACAAATTTTCCTGGACATGGTAGAAAAGTTAGAGATACAACATGAGCATCCAAGAATGAAACTGGAAGTAGCTGAAGGAAGTTCCCAAAAGCCCAAGTGGTTGGGAAATGCATTCGCCCATAACTGTAGTTTTCCTTCAATATAATCAAGTTTCTTTAGGAAAAAGGTTACGTGCTAGGCATCACATTTTTCAAGAAGTTAGAGCCGGGCACGGTGGCTCACGCTTGTAATCCCAGCATTTTAGGAGGCCAATGCCTGCAGATCACCTGAGGTAAGGAGTTCGAGACCAGCCTGGCCAACATGGTGAAACTCTGTCTCTACTAAAACTACAAAAATTACCCAGGTGTGGTGGTGGGTGCTTGTAATCTCAGCTACTTGGGAGGCTGAGGCAGGACAATTACTTGAACCCAGGAGGTGGAGGTTGCAGTGAGCAGAGATCACACCACTGCACTCCAGCCTGGGCAACAGAGCAAGACCCTTGTCTCAAAAAAAAAAAATTAGAAAATCATTGAGGTTTTTATGTAGCTGGTAGAAGTAGGTGATACTGACAATTACTTTATAGTAATTGTTGTTCTTGAGTTCATTGGAATGCAGTGATAACTGTCCAGTGCATTAGGTACAACCCCTGCCTCATGCCCAACCCACAGATGCTCATTTCCATGGATCCAAATCTTTTCTTTACACTTGTCAGAATTTAGCCTTTTTCTTTTTTTTTTTTTTTTTTCCCAAGACGGAGTCTTACTTTGTCAGCCAGGTTGGAGTGCATTGGTGAGATCTTGGTCACTGCAACCTCTGCCTCCCAGGCTCAAGCAATTCTCCCACCTCAGCCCCCTGAGTAGCTGGAAACACAGGTGCGTGCCACTGTGCCCAGCTAATTTTTTTGTATTTTTGGTGGAGACACGGTTTCAGTTTCACCATGTTGCCCAGGCTGGTCTCAAACTCCTGAGCTCAAGCCATCTGCCCATCTCGGCCTCCCCAAGTGCTGGGATTATAGGCGCGAACTACCGTGCCCGGCCTTAGCCTTTTAAAAAAGTTTAAGTATTTGTTGAACTCCTATGACATGGCAATAAGTAGAATAAACCCCTGGAGGGCAGGTTGGGTGCATGTCTGTATTTCCATCTATGCCTAGCACAGTGGCTGACACATAAAGCGCCCTCAACATTTTTGTTGAGCAAATGAAGAAATATTAAACAAGGACCATGCCCTCAACTATCACCGTCTATGGAATCTGTTTCCAGTTTCTCTTTTACATCCTTTCATTCATTGTTAGTAGATATTTGACTTTCTTTCCAAATTATCTTGGAGAAACTAGCATTTAGAAACATTTAGCATTCAAGAAATGCTTAACACACGCACAAGTTTATGGGTTACTTAAATTTTTTTTTTTTTTTGAGACAGAGTCTCGCTCTGTCACGCAGGCTGGAGTTCCGTGGCGCAATCTTGGCTCACTGCAAGCTCCGCCTCCCGGGTTCACGCCATTCTCCTGCCTCAGTCTTCTGAGTAGCTGGGACTACAGGCGCCCGCCACCATGCCCGGCTAATTTTTTGTATTTTTAGTAGAGACGGAGTTTCACTGTGTTAGCCAGGATGGTCTCGATCTCCTGACCTCGTGATCCGCCCACCTCTGCCTCCCAAAGTGTTGGGATTACAGGCGTGAGCCACCACGCCCGGCGGGTTACTTAATTTAATACTAACAAATATATGAAGTGAGCACTGGTATCCCACTTTACAGATGAGGAAATGGAAACTCAGAAAGGATAAAGAACTTTCCCATGGCACGTACTAATAAGTGGAGGTGTGGAAGTTAACATCCAGGTCCATCTGGCCCCAGAGCCTTTGCTCCTTGCCCATTCATCGTGTCTTACAGCTAGGGAGAAACATGATCTGTGATTCATATTCATCCAGGAGGGCTTACACATGAATCTGCAGGGCCCTCAAGTCCTTTATGATAATTTGCCAATTCAGGGTTTTCATTTTAATGAATTTTAGAAGGATGAATTAAAGTGTATTTTACATTATCTAAACAACTACCTACAACTCACTATGTTAATGAAAAAATTGCCAGGTGCAGTGGCTCATGCCTGTAATCCCAGCACTTTGGGAGGCTGAGGCAGGTGGATCACCTGAGGTGAGGAGTTCGAGACCAGCCTGGCCAACATGGTGAAACCCCATCTCTACTAAAAATACAAAAATTAGCCAGGTGTGGTGGTGGCAGGCATCTGTAATCCCAGCTACTTGGGAGGCTGAGGCAGGAGAATCGCTTGAATCCAGGGGGCGGAGGTTGCAGTGACCCGAGATTGTGCCACTTTACTCCAGCCTGGGCGAAAGAGCGAAACTCCATCTCAAAACACACACACACACACACACACACACACACACACACACGTTATAACACTTAGGGTACAGTGGTGACCACTAGAAGCATTAAATCTGCAATGGTTAAAGGGGTTATTTCTGGCAAAAAGTACTAGGAAAGGGGAACTAGGTGGAGTTGGGGCAGAGAAAAGGGAGACTTTTTTTTTTTGAGACAGGGTCTTGCCCCATCACCCAGGCTGGAGTGTGGTGGTGCGATCAGAGCTCACTGCTGCATCAACCTCCTGGGCTCAAGCGATCCTCCTGACTCAGGTTTCAAAATAGCCACCACACCCAGGTAATTTTTGCATTTTTTGCAGAGACGGGGTTTCACCATATTGCCCAGGCTGGTCTCGAACTCCTAGGCTCAAGCAATCCACCCACCTAGGCCTCCCTAAATGCTGGGATTACAGGCGTGAGCCACCGCAGCCAGTCTAAAGTCTATGTGATATTTGAATAAGAAAGCAGGCTCAAGGCTGGGCAAGGTGGCTCATGCCTGTAATCCCAGGACTTTGGGAGGCCTAGGTGGGCGGATCACTTGAGGTCAGGAGAAACCCTGTCTCTACTAAAAATACAACAAGAACAAAAAAAGATTAGCTGGGCGTGGTGGCACACTTCTGTAGTCCCAGCTACTTGGAAGGCTGAGGCAGGAGAATCGCTTGAACCTGGGAGGTGGAGAGGTTGCTGACCTGAGATTGCACCACTGCACTCCAGACTGGTTGACAAAGCAAGACATCGTCTTAAAAAGAAAAAAAACAAAATGCCTGGCTGGGCATGGTGGCTCATGCCTGTAATCCCAGGACTTTGGGAGACGGAGGCAGGTGGATCACCTGAGGTCGAGAGTTTCAGACCAGCCAGACCAACATGGAGAAACCCTGTCTCTACTAAAACTACAAAATTAGCCAGGCATGGTGATACATGCCTGTAATCCCAGCTACTCGGAAGGCTGAGACAGGAGAATTGCTTGAACCTGGGAGGTGGAGGTTTCAGTGAGCCAAGATCGCGCCACTGCACTCCAGCCTGGGCAACAAGAGGAAGACTCCATCTCAAAAAAAAAAAAAAAACCAACAAAACAAAACAAAACAAAAAGTCTACAACCTGTGAATAAATTACTTTATGTGGCAAAAAGGACTTAGCATATGTGACTGAGTTAAGGATTTTGAGATGAAGACATTATCCTGGACTATCCCATGGGCCAAGAGATAGAAGATGTGATAACGAGGTCTGAGCCAGGCTCAGTGGCTCACATCTGTAATCCCTTTGGAGGCCAAGGCAGGAGAAGCACTTGAGCCCAGGAGTGTGAGACCAGCCTGGGAAACATAGCAAGACTCTATCTCAACAAACAGCAACAACAAAAGCAGAGGTCAGAGAGACCCAGAAAGGGGCCATGAGCCATGGAATGCAGGAGGCCTCTAGAAAACTGAAAAGGCAAAGAAACAGATTCTTTTCCTGGAGTATCCACATGGGGTTAGCCCGGCCGACACCTTGATGTTAGCCCCATAAGACTAATTTTAGACTTCTGACCTCTGGAACTGTAATATAATACATCTATGTTGTGTTAACCCACTAAGTTTGCAGTAATTTGTTACAGCAGCAATAGAAAACTAGTACAGACACAAAACAAAGTGTAAATCCTCAGTCAATGTAGAGTGAAAGAGAGGTGAGGGGCAGCTGTGGACAGCACCCTTCCAAATATCACCGAATACCTACAAACAAAGCCAAAATATCCCTGGGTAAATCAACAAAGTGGAGGCAGAAATCTGTCTGGATCGTTTGGTAAGTTGTACTAAGACAGAAGAGGCCATGGAAACTCACTGAACTTGGTATTTACATGTATACAATCTCAGTCTTTTCATCCCTTGATCTTATTGGAATAAAACAAATACCTGTCTGCTGGGCCGGGCGCGGTGGCTCACGCCTGTAATCCCAGCACTTTGGGAGGCCGAGGTGGGCGGATCACGAGGTCAGGAGATCGAGACCATCCTGGCTAACACGGTGAAACCCCATCTCTACTAAAAATACAAAAAATTAGCCGGGCGTGGTGGCAGGCGCCTGTTGTCCCAGCTACTCGGGAGGCTGAGGCAGGAGAATGGCGTGAACCCGGGAGGCGGAGCTTGCAGTGAGCCGAGATCGCGCCATTGCACTCCAGCCTGGGCGACAGAGCAAGACTCCGTCTCAAAAAAAAAAAAAAAAAATACCTGTCTGCTAGTTTTAGTGAAACTGTCCCTACACAGTTAAGCAACTGATTCTTAAGAACTGTCTCCACTGATTGTGGTAATCAATAAGAAACAATTTCTCCCAGTTCATTCATTTCTCTTTTTTTTTTTTTTTTTTTTGAGATGGAGTCTCACTCTGTTGCCCAGGCTGGAGTGCAGTGGCCCGATCTTGGCTCACTGCAACCTTGGCCTCCCAGGTTCTAGTGATTCTCCTGCCTCAGCTTCCTGAGTAGCTGGGACTACAGGCACCCATCGCCACACCCAGCTAATTTTTGTATTTTTAGTAGAGACAGGGTTTCGCCATGGTGGGCAGGCCAGTCTCCAACTCCTGACCTCAGGTGATCCACCTGCCTTGGCCTCCCAAAGTGTTGGGATTACAGGCATGAGCCACTGCCCCCAGCCTTTCTTTTTTTTTATTTAGAGACAAAGTCTCACTGTTGCTCAGGCTGGACTCAAACTTAGTGGCTCAAGCGATACTCCTGCCTCAGCCTCCCTAAATGCTGGGATTATAGGCATGAGCCACCACACCCAGCCTCCAGTTCATTTCTTAATCAAGAGACATACTGATTAATTCAACTGACTTTCCAGCATATATACTGTATATCTGTATTCATAGACACATTTCTCTTTTCTTCCTCTTAATAAAAATGTAGCTCTCAAAGATATCCTGAAAATAGTGCTCAGGCTTACAACATTACAGCTTTGATGAGCCAAGAACTCTATTTTTTCCCTATTACAAGAACAATAATTCTCAACAGCTTAAATTTTCAAAGCACTTCACAGGCATTTAATTAATCCTCTCCATTGCCAGAGAGAAGGAAACTGATATTCATAGCATCTCATCCTGACATCCTTTAATTTGGCAAGACTTCTGCTGGCTTTGAAAAACAGCGTCTGAACCACTGAGGTTATTTGGGCCACCGTTGCTTAATCGGGCCTTCTTACCCAACGAAACCTGGTCATCAAAGCAGTTTAAATTGCCATCTCATCAGCGCTTTACACGGGGCAGGGGGAGCTGCTTTGAGCCTGGAAGAGAAATGACAGTGATTCCCTCAGAGAAATGACAAAGCTCGTCTGTGCGGAGCCTGTGAGATGAAGCTTGTGATTAAGGCCTATTGCCAATTGCATCAGAGCCTGATTCACTCGGTGTAACTGGGGCACGATGTGTATCGCGAGGCCCTTCTCAGAACCCTGCTCTCCTGAGGCCCAGAGAGAATCGGCAGTTGAATTTCACTGTGTTCTTTGCTGAGCCTCTCCTGTGTGTGGGAAGCTCTAGGAAGCCCTACTTTTCTCTCTTTTCAGACCTGCTTCCTGCGGAAGGCCTAACTAAGACAGACTAGTCATGCCACCTCAATCACCAAACAGGATTCTCCTCCAGCTGTGCCCCAGAGGCACAGCCTTTCCCTTCACTGCCTCCCAACATCCCCATCCAGACCTACTCTATTTGTTTTTTATTTGATGGGGGGGTGGGGGGCAATACTTCATTCCGTTAACTAGAACAAGTAACGCACCAGACCCATTCCATTTACTGCAATTTCAACTAGCCAATCTCTTCCCACTTCATTATGTCAGTTACACAGTGGCCAGAGTGACGTCATACCCTGTGTTCAGTTCCAAGAAACAACCTCGAGAGATGCTTCCTGAGTGCTTGCTATATGCCAGGCACTGAGGGATCCTGAGTGAAGGCCCCACACCTCAAGAAGCTTGGTTTTAAGTAAGATAAATAGCAAAAAAATAACTAGAATATAAGTACAATGATGGAGGCACCAACAAGCTATTAATGAGAGAACAGGGCACAAGGAGAAGGGAGAGAGAAGGGAAAATACCATTTATGAGGGGTAGGGAAGAATCATTGAATTTTTTTTTTTTTTTTTTTTGAGACAAGCTCTTGCTCTGTCCCCCAGGCTGGAGTGCAATGGCATAATCTTGGCCCACTGCAACCTCTGCCTTCTGGGTTCAAGTGCTTCTCGTGCTTCAGCTTCCCAAGTAGCTGGGATTACAGGCATGTGCCGTGACTCCTGGCCAATTTTTGTTTTTTTTATAGAGATGGGGGTTTCGGTATGTTGGCCAGGCTGGTCTCGAACTCCTGACCTCAAGTGATCTGCCTGCATCGGTCTCCCAAAGTGCTGGGATTACAGGCACGAGCCACCGTGCCTGGCCTTAGAATTTTTAAGAGGTGGCATTTGATATGGCCCTTCGAGGATATGCTTTTGTTTCTTTTTATTATTTTTCAAATTTAAAATTTTTTTTTTGAGACAGGGTCTCGCTCTGACATCTAGGCTGGAGTGCAGTGGCACTGTCTCAGCCCATTGTAACCTCTGCCTCCCGGGCTCAAGAGATTCTCTCACCTCAGCTTCTGAGTAGCTGAGATTACAGGCGTGTGCCACCACGCATGGCTAATTTTTCTGTTTTTGGTGGAGACAGGGTTTTGCCATGTTACCCAGGCTGGTCTAGAACTCCTGACCTCAAGCGATCCTCTTGCCTCAGCCTCCCAAAGTGCTGGATTACAGGAATGAGCCACTGTGCCCAGCCAGGATATGCTTTCATTGAGCACAACGGGAGGGTGTATTCTAGACAGATCTGTGTTTGGGGAAATGGAAGCCCGCTTTGACTGGGGCCTGGAGGAGACACAGCTGGACAGCTAGGTTGAACGAGACTGTAGGGTTTTACGCACAGTAAACATTTATGACTGCATTGCCCAACTTGGTTATTGTTGAGCCACTGTTAGGCTATTCTGTTGGCCCACAAATTGTTTGTACTCTCCTTTACTTTATATTATTCTTAACTACTGTGATGTTTAAATTAAAAGAACACTCTATAGAGCCCGGCCTTACATGTTTAAATGGTTGGAAAAAATCAAAAGAAGAATATTTCATGACACATGAAAATTATGGAGCTCGGCACCGTGGCTCATGCCTGTAATCCCAGCACTTTGGGAGGCTGAGGCGGGTGGATCACCTAAGGTCAGGAGTTCAAAACCAGCCTGGCCAACATGGTGAAACCCCGTCTCTACTAAAAATACAAAAATTAGCTGGGCATGGTGGTGAGTGCCTGTAGTCCCAGCTACTTCAGAGGCTGAGGCAGGAGAATCGCTTAAACCTGGGAGGCAGATGTTGCAGTGAGTAGAGATTGGGCCATTGCATTCCAGACTGGGTGACAGAGTGACATTCCATCTCAAAAAAAAAATAAATAAATACAAAAGTAAAAGATTATCTGGCTGTGGTGGCGTGCTACTCGGGAGTCTGAGGCAGGAGGATTGCATGAGCCCAGGAGGTCCAGGCTGCAGTAAGCCATGATTGTGCCACTGCACTCCAGCCTGGGCAACAGAGTGAGATACTATCTTAAAAGAAAAAGAAGAGGAAAGGGAAGGGGAAGCGGAAGGGGATGGGGAAGAGACAAAAAAATAAAAGAAAGAAAGGAGAGAGAACAAAAGAAAATTATATGAAATTCAAAGTTTGGCATCCATTAATAAAGTTTTTTTTTTTAACTCCCATTCCGTGAATTGTCTAGTAACATTAATAAAGTTTTATTGAGACACAGCCATACCCCTTCAGTTACATTTTGCCTATGGCGGCTAACAGCAAAGTTGAAAAGTTACATCATAGTATGGCCTGCCTTAGTTGAAATCTTTATTATCTGCCCTTTACAGAAAAAGTTTGCCAACCTCTGATATAGAGTAAATATATTAGCATATGCATTTGGATGTCATGTCATCTTTCATAAATGAGAAGTAATGGCCGGGCGTGGTGGCTCAAGCCTGTAATCCCATCATTTTGGGAGGCCAAGGTGAGTGGATCACTTGAAATCAGAAGTGCAAGACCAGCCTGGCCAACATGGAGAAACCCTGTCTCTACTGAAAATACAAAAATTAGCTGGGTATGGTGGTGGGTGTCTGTAATCCTGGCTACTCGGGAGGCTGAGGCAGGAGGATCACTTGAACCTGGGAGGTGTAGGTTGCAGTGAGCCAAGATCACGTCACTGCACTCCAGCCTGGGCGACAGATCAAGACTCTGTCTCAAACAATAAATAAAATATAACAGGAAAAAACAGTTTCAAGATACAAGTAACACCAGAGATACAGACTCAAGTAACATCTTGGGAAAGCACTGCTTGCTTGAGTACCTTAGTGGCAGGCACTTTTTGCTAAGCACCTTTATATGAGCTAATAATGATAGCAGCTACAATATAGTCATGGCTTAATGTGAACAAGGATAAGTATTTTGTATGCATTATCTAATTCCATCCTCAAGACACTTGATTGGAGAATTCTCCCTGACAGAGGTTCACAGAGTTGGCACAACTTGCCCAGAGTCACACAAGACAGGAGGATCACTTGAGGCCCAGAGTTTGAAACCAACCTGGGTGCATCCAGGATTTTGTCTCAGGTCTTGGGATTTCAAGTCTCTTGAAGGTTAATTATTAAACTACCGTAATCTCACATACTGTGAGATCTGGAGTGCCAAGATGGAAAAGTTCATTCCTCTGTTCCCAGGAAGAGCCACTGAAAGTTTTTGAACAGGAAGGGTAACATACTCAGAGGCCCGGCTGTACTGGATTAATCAGTTATGCAAAGCAGGAAGAACTGGACTGAGAACTCTGAAAGGCTCTTTTTTTTTTTTTTTTTTTTTTTTCTTTGAGACAGAGTCTCGCTCCATCACCCAGGCTGGAGTACAGTGGTGTGATTATGGCTCACTGCAGCCTCAACCTCTTGGGATCAAGTGATCCTCCCACCTCAGCCTCCTAAGCAGCTGAGACTACAGACATGTGCCACCATGTCCAGCTAATTTTAAAAATTTTTTGTAGATCCAGGGAGGGTCTCACTCTATTTTCCGGGCTGGTCTCAAACTCCTGAGCTCAAGTGATCCTCGTGCTTCAGCCTCCTAAAGTGCTGGAATTATAAGCATGAGCCACCTTGCCCAGCCCCTAGGACACACTTGGATTAGTGAAGCTGTGGTGGTAGTAAAATCCAGAGGGCTTGTTGGTGGAATGGTTGTTTGAGGTGAGGAAGAGGGAAGGGTCAGAGCGCCCATGGTTGTGAATCTCAGAAATGGTAGGAAATGGTGGGTGGATTGCGGAGGGGGTTAAGTTTAGACACGGAATGCTGAGTGGTCTCTGGGATATCTTGATGGAGAAGTGCAGTAGACAAGATAAAATTTGGAAATGGAATTTGAGAAGATACTATGCTTCGGGGTATCATGTTCCTACAGGGGGTGGTTAAAATCACAGGAGCCAATGAGATTTTCAAGGACAAGGCTGTGTAGTGAAAGGAAAGGGAAGGGCAGGGTTGGGCGCAGTGTTCACTCCTGTAATCCCAGCACTTTGGGAGGCTGAGATGGGAGGATTGCTTGAGGCCAGAAATTCGAGACCAGCCTCAGCAATGTAGCAAGACCCCATCTCTAAAAAAAAAATATGAAAGTTAGCTCAGTGTGATGGCTCACGCCTGTGGTCCCAGACACTTGGGAGGCTGAGGTGAGAGGATCACTTGAGCCTGAGAGGTCAAGGCTGCCATGAGCTGAGATCATGCCACTGCACTCCAGCCTGGACAACAGAGCGAGATCCTGTCTCTAAAAAAAGAGAGAAAAATATATTTTATTCTCCTTCATATACCCTCACAAACACCTGGGAGATCTGGCTTGAATTTAAAACCCACAGACTGGCCAGGTGAGGTGGCTCACACCTGTGATCCCAACTCTTTGGGAGGCCAAGGCAGGAGGATCACGTGAGCCCAGCAGTTCTAGACCAACCTGGGCAACATAGTGAGACCCCATCTCTATTTTTAAAAATAAATTATAAATTAAATTTGTAAAAAATAAAATCCACAGCCTTCCCAGAATTCCACCTGGCAGCCCAGAGAGGGTCAGAGGCTGACCCTGAGCCCTGCTCCTGAGCTACTTTTCTTCCCAGCCCTCCTCTATCTTGCCGTGTCTCATATATCAAAGGGACTCGCATGTGCCCATGTGGACACTGAAGCCCAGTGTCCCAGCTCGAGCCTCACCTGTTCCCACACAGACACCCACTGATGTGCTTCCCCTCAGGCCTGGGGGTGCTCATCTGAGGCCTGTTCACCCTCTGGAGGACAGAACGAGAGAGGAGGTACATGTGGGCCATGAGTGCAGGGCCAGGGCCATTGAGCAGCTCACTGATGTTAGAAGGGGCCTCCATGGGGGCACCTCTCCTTGGGTCCTTAGACTCCTCACTCCTTAGGGGCCCCACCAGGGCGGGCCTAGAGCCAGTCTAGGGTGGAGTATTAGTTTCCCATTGCTGCCGAAACAAATGACCACAAATTTTTATTTATTTAGAGATGGGGTCTCACTCTGCCACCCAGGCTGGAGTGCAGTGGCGTGATCTCAGCTCACTGCAGCCTCGACCTCCTAGGCTCAAATGATCCTCCCACCTCAGCCTCCCAAGTGTTTGGGACTATAAATGTGAGCCACCACACCCAGCTAAGTTTTGTATTTTTGTTTTGAGATGGAGTTTCACTCTTGTTGCCCAGGCTGCAGATCAATGGCGTGATCTCAGCTTACTGCAACCCCTGCCTCCTGAGTTCAAGTGATTCTCCTGCCTCAGCCTCCCAAGTAGCTGGGATTATAGGCTCATGCCACCACACCTGGCTAATTTTTTTTTTTTTTGAGACGGAGTTTCTCTCTTGTTGCCTAGGCTGGAGTTCAATGGCATGATCTTGGCTCACTGCAACCTCTGCCTCCTGGGTTTAAACAATTCTCCTGCCTCAGCCTCCTGAATAGCTGGGATTACAGGCATGCGCCACCATGCCCAGCTAATTTTTTATTTTTAGTAGAGATGGGGTTTCTCCATGTTGGTCAGGCTAGTCTCGAACTCCTGATCTCAGGTGATCCGCCCACCTTGACCTCCCAAAGTGCTGGGATTACAGGCATGAGCCACCACATCTGGCCCTAATTTTTGTATTTGTTTGGAGAGATGGGTTCTTGCTGTGTTGCCCAGGCTGGTCTTGAGCTCCTGGCCTCAGGCTATTCTCCCACCTCAGCCTCCCAAAGTGCTGGGATTACAGACTTGAGCCGCCACACCCGGCCCAAATGACCACAGATTTAGTGGCTTTAAACAACACAAATGTATTGTCTTACAGCTGTGTAGGTCAGAAGTCTGGTGTGGGTCTCATGGGACTAAGATCAAGGTGTTAGCAGACCATGCTCCTTTCTGGAGGTTCTCGGGGAGAATCTGTTTCTGTGCTCATTCAAGTTTTTGACAGAATTCAGTTTTTTGCAGTTGTAGGACTGAGGCCCAGTTTGCCTGCTGGCTGTCCATGGAGGGCCTGTTCTCAGCTCCTAGAGGCCACTGCACTTGGTTGGCGGGGCCTGCCTGTCTCCATCTTCAAAGCC
Organism: Hylobates moloch; assembly: GCF_009828535.3. Taxonomy (NCBI): domain Eukaryota; kingdom Metazoa; phylum Chordata; class Mammalia; order Primates; family Hylobatidae; genus Hylobates; species Hylobates moloch. The sequence goes on from NW_026652281.1 coordinate 85,343,766, forward strand.
AACCATGGAGGGTGATTCCCCCTCACACGTCTTGGTTTTTTTTGAGACAGAGTCCCACTCTGTCACCCAGGCTAGAGCACAGTGGAGCAATCTCTGCTCACTGCCTTCCACAGGTGGCAATCCTGAGGAACAGCCTCTCCGAGAAGATGATTGATAGCTGAACATTGCAAAGGAGCAAACCATGAGCCGTGCCGCCCAATATGGGTGCCACTAGCCCCCGTGACTATTTAAATAAATTAGACTTGGCCTGGCAAGGTGGCTCACGCCTTTAATCCCAGCACTTTGGGAGGCCGAGGCAGGCAGATCACCTGAGGTCGGGAGTTCGAGACCAGCCTGATCAACATGGAGAAACCCCATCTCTACTAAAAATACAAAATTAGCCAGGCGTGGTGGCGCATGCCTGTAATCCCAGGCAGGAGAATCACTTGAACCTGGGAGGCAGAGGTTGCAGTGAGCCGAGATCTCGCCATTGCACTCCAGCCTGGGCAACAAGAGTGAAACTCCATTTCAAAAATAAATAAATAAATAAATAAATAAATAAATGAGACTTAAATACAGTGGGTTGCAGTGGCTTGTGCCCATAATCCCAGCACTTTGGGAGGTTGAGGCAGGAAGATCACTTGAGCCCAGGAGTTCTAGACTAGCCTGGGCAACATAACAAGACCCTGTCTCAAAACAGCAAGAACAACAACAAAAAACTCAGAAGCAAAAATGAATAAATAAATACAATTAAAAATTCATTCCATTCCTCAGTCACACTAGCCACATTTCAAAGGTTCAATCCCCACATTTAACTAGTGGTTACTGTACTGGACAATGCAGGTTAATAGAACATTTCCATCATTCCAGAAGTTTCTACTGAACAGAGTTTGATTCAGAGGAGATGAATTCAGGCAAAGGAAGGGGCACACGCAAAGTTTCGATCCCATTGACACCGTCCCACTAGGGTGCGGAAGGACATAACACACACCAGTAGCACAGGCCTGGCAGATCTGTATTCCAAACCCATCACAGAATCATAAGTTAACCATTGACTATAAGTATCAGAAAATGACCTCGCAGACCCTGGGCCACCCCATGCCCTAGATGCAGACCCCAATTCAAGATAGCTCAGATGCACCCAAAGCTCTCCTAACTCTCTGTTCATTATTCCTTCCTTTATACCCTGCTGCTTTCCCTACTAGGAAGGCCGTCTTTCCCCCAGTCTACCTCCTCATTGCTTTCTTCTTCTTTTTTTTTTTTTTTTTTTTTTTTTTGAGACGGAGTCTCTCTCTGTCGCCCAGGCTGGAGTGCAGTGGCACGATCTCGGCTCAATGCAAGCTCCGCCTCCCGGGTTCACGCCATTCTCCTGCCTCAGCCTCTCCAAGTAGCTGGGACTACAGGCGCCCGCCACCACGCCCGGCTAATTTTTTGTATTTTTAGTAGAGACAGGGTTTCACCGTGGTCTCGATCTCCTGACCTCGTGATCCGCCTGCCTCGGCCTCCCAAAGTGCTGGGATTACAAGCGTGAGCCACCGCGCCCGGCCTTCTTTTTTTTTTTTAGACAGAGTTTCACTCTTGTTGCCCAGGCTGGAGTGCAATGGCCGGATCTTGGCTCACTGCAACCTCTGGCTCCGGGTTCAAGTGATTCTCACTCCCTCAGCCTCCCGAGTAGCTGGGATTACAGGTGAATGCCACCAAACCCGGCTAATTTTGTGTTTTTATTAGAGATGTGGTTTTTTCCTGTTGGTCAGGCTGGTCTCGAACTCCTGACCTCAGGTGATCCGCCCGCCTTGGCCTCCCAAAGTGCTGGTATTACAGGCGTGAGCCACTGTGCCCAGCTGCTTTCTTTTTTATTTATTTATTTTTGAGATGGAGTCTCACTCTGTCACCCAGGCTGAAGTGCAGTGGCGCAATCTCGGCTCACTGCAATCTCTGCCTCCCAGGTTCAAGCGATTCTCCCGCCTCAGCCTTCTGAGTAGCTGGGACTATTGCCACCAAGCTCAGCTACTTTTTTTGTATTTTTAGTAGAGACGGGGTTTTGTTGTGTTGGCCAGGCTAGTCTCGAACTCCTGACCTCAAGTGATCTGCCTATCTCGGCTTCCCAAAGTGTTGGGATTACAGGCGTGAACCACCATGGCCAGCCCTCATTTCTTTCAAGAGCCAGTCTAAAGAGTACACTTTCAGAAAATCTGAGGTTGTTTTTTGTTTTTGCAAGAGACCTTATGCTAATTTCCCCTTTACTTTTATTTTCTTATTTTCTTTTCTTTTTTTTTTTTTGAGACGGAGTCTCGCTCTGTCGCCCAGGCTGGAGTGCAGTGGCGCGATCTCGGCTCACTGCAAGCTCCGCCTCCCGGGTTCACGCCATTCTCCTGCCTCAGCCTCTCCGAGTAGCTGGGACTACAGGCGCCCGCCACCACGCCCGGCTAATTTTTTGTATTTTTAGTAGAGACGAGGTTTCACCGTGGCCTCGATCTCCTGACCTTGTGATCCGCCCGCCTCGGCCTCCCAAAGTGCTGGGATTACAAGCGTGAGCCACCGCGCCCGGCCGATTTTCTTATTTTCTTTTTGTTTTAATACACTCATCTACACACTGATCCCCTTTATTTTTAGATATGCATAAGGGATACAGTTGGGCCAGCATCCCCTCATTTTTATTCTTTGTTAAAGCTCTCCCTGTCTTGTCTCTATAACTAAATTGCACAGCAACTGTGACTTCTCTGTGTTTGGTTTCCCCACAGCAGATGGCAAAGGTTATTGAGAAGTTTTTACTGAAGAAAGGTAGAAAGTAGGTATGGTGGAGAATAGAAGGAGATAGGACAGGTCCAAAGTCATAAAGGTCATTCCAGACTGATTGGTGATGTGCAAAATGTCTCTGTTTTGTTTGTGATGTGTCTGGGATGAAAGAGGTTTTTTTTGTGACCAGGGCTGGGCAGGGACAACTTCCTGTCTAGCACCTTCACATGTACCTTCAGAGACCATTTCCTCCATCTTCCTTTTGTCTTGGGGAGCTCCCTTAGAATACGTGTCCACTTCTTGTCACTTTGAGTCGATGCTTTATAGACTCCTTGAAGGAAAGTTATAGGATGAAAATAGAAATAGAGCATCAGGGATCATTGTGTTGGGGATATCTTTAAGAGATTCTAGAGTTTTAAAAGTTTCCATTTTGTAGATACTTCCTTGATCCTTTTTTTTTTTTTTTTTGCAACAGAGTCTTGCTCTGTCACCAGGCTGGAGTGCAATGGCACAATATTGGCTCACAACAACTTCTACCTCCCGAGTTCAAGCAATTCTCCTCCCTCGGCCTCCCGAGTAGCTGGGACTACAGGCACAGGCTATCACACCCAGCTAATTTTTGTATTTTTAGTAGACAAGGTTTCACCATGTTGGCCAGGATGGTCTTGATCTCTTGACCTCGTGATCTGCCCTCTTCGGCCGCCCAAAGTGCTGGGATTACAGGTGTGAGCCATTGCGCCTGATGATCCTCTCTTTCTTGCTGGCTGAATATGCCAACCAAGGTGATTTTCTAAACGCAAAGAGAAAAAATGCTGGGTTCCCCTGCCCAGGTTACCCGTTTCTTCCTCTAGTTATTAATAGTGCAAGCTTCTGTTCATCCTCACCTGATAGAATACAATGCAGTGGAAAAGCACAGGATATTTACATGAAAATAGATTTAGGGTGTTCAGTCCCCTGCAAGATGCTTCGTCCAAGAGAATGAGTTATTCACGTAGTAAATAACTAAGCCAGGCCGGGCACAATGGCTCACACCTGTAATCTCAGCACTTTGGGAGGCTGAGGCGGGTGGATCACCTGAGTTCAGGAGTTCGAGACCAGCCTGGCCAACATAGCGAAACCCTATCTCTACTAAAAATACAAAAATTAGCCAGGCGTGGTGGCACACGCCTGTAATCCCAGCTACTCGGGAGGCTGAGGCAGACAATCACTTGAGCCTGGGAGGCAGAGGTTGCAGTGAGCCGAGATAATGCCACTGCACTCTAGCCTGGGCAACAGAGTGAGACTCTGTCTCAAAAAAACAAAACAAAACAAAAACTAAGCCCTTGCCACTAATCCTGAACACTGGGTACTAAGGGGAGTCGGGGTGCGAGGAGGATCTGAGAGATTTCTAGAATTCCTCTGGGAGCTTGAGCTTGACAAGTATTGCAAGACCCAAAGGCCATGACTGGGAGTGCCCAGGGCTGAGACATGAAGCAAAACCCGGGGTAAGTAGGCATCTCACTAGGCAAGTCTAATTTAGCATCTTTCACATCATTTTTTGTGTGATTTTTAAAAAAACTATGCTAGAGAATTACAGTGCTGCTGCTGCTGCTGCTGCTGTTGTTGTTTTTCTTGGAAAGAGTATAAGATCTTGCCTTGGTTGAATTTGGAGGAAAAGGAAGAAAAAAATATGAGTGCAAGATCTGAGTGGTCACATTTTTTTTTCCTCTGGGTATTAAGAAACAAGGCAGGGCCGGGTGTGGTGGCTCATGCCTGTAATCCCAGCACTTTAGGAAGCCAAGATGGGCAGATCCCTTGAGCCCAGGGGTTTGAGACCAGCCTGAGCAACATGGTGAGACCCCATCTCTACAAAAAAATACAAAAATTAGGCAAGTGTGGAGGTGCATGCCTGCAGTCCCAGCTACTTAGGAGGCTGAGGTGGGAGGATCATTTGAACCCAGCAGCTGGAGACTGCAGTGAGTCATGATTGCACCCTTGCCCTTTAGCCTGGGTGACAGAGTGAGAATCTGCCTAAAAAAAAAAGAGAGAGAAAGACACAAGGCAGGACATTATGCACCTGGTATCCTTCAAAACCTTGTTACGGCAACAGCGGTGGGCAAGCATAGATGTCCTGACGCTGAGGGCTTCAAAGTCAACATAAGGGTTCGCATTTGGGAAGCCCAGGTAGTGAAAGGAAAAGACAAATAAATCCTGTCCCCTCCTGCTCCCTGGCCAGGTCCACACAAAAGAGTCCATTAAACTAATTGGTGACAAAACTCCCAGCAGGGTTAGGTTTCTCCAACTTTCCCTAGAGGAGGATCTCAGATCTTCTGGCTCAGGGGAGCCAGGTCACAGTGGCCCCTGGGGATGGGGGCCAGACCACGGCCTTGGAGCTGGAAAACAGCTCAGGCAAGTCATGCACCTTCTTTCTGAGTTTCCCCATCTGGGAACTGAAGGTCTTGGCCTAGAAACTCCTTTCCAGCTCTAATTCTGTGTGTTTACACAAACAAAACAAAACAAAAAAACGTAACCTCGCTCTAGGAAAACCGTTAGCATTTATTAGATATCTACCATGTGCCAGCCACTTTACACTAACTCATTGAATCCTCACAACCTAGGCATACTGGTATACAGGTATACTGTTTGCCCATTTTATAAATGAGGAAATAAGGTTCAGGAAATGCAGCCAAAGTCATTACAGATAGGCAGTCACGTAGTTGGCCTTCACACTGAGGTCTGTCTGGGTCCGAAGTTCATTTCTTTCCACCACTCGGCCTCCCTATCTCCTTTATTTCTTTACCACTTTAAATTACAAGTCACTGACTCTGTCAAACATGCTAGGAAGGACAGTTGAAGCCATGCTGCGCTCCCCTGAGCCTTCAGTCTCTGCTCTCCAACCTTTTTTTTCTTTTTTCTCGCTATCTCGCCCAGGTTGGAGTGCAGTGGTGTGATCTCAATTCACTGTAACCTCTGCCTTCTGGGTTCAAGTGGTTCTCCTGCCTCAGTCTCCGGAGTTGCTGTGACTATAGGAGTGAGGCACCACACCTGGCTAATTTTTGTATTTTTAGTAGAGATGGGGTTTCACCGTGTTGGCCAGGCTGGTCTTGAACTCCTGACCTCAGGTGATCCACCTGCCTCGGCCTCCCAAAGTGCTGGGATTACAGGTGTCCAAACAACCTTGTTCTCTGGGCCATGCCGTATTTTGACTGCAAACATGGGTTGAACCCTTGCTTTGGGCCAGATGCTGTGCTGAGCAACTCCCATGCTCCTGCAGCGTCATTACCACCCTATAAGATAGTCACCATGGTCAGCCCCACTGCACAGAGAATAGAACAGATCCAGCGAGGTCAGAAGCTGCACAAGTCAGATGGATTTCTTAGGCTCAGGGAACTTCCATCTGGGAAGTGAAGGTCTTGCCATATGCACTCATAGTGGGTAGTACATTTTGTATGCTCATGTAGACCGATATCCCCCCTACTCCATGGCTCTGGGCAGCATCATGGAGTTTCTCTTTCATAATCCTGAAAGAGCAACCTGGGGTGGGGGAATTTTGTTCCCACACAACACGCTTGTGTGTTGTTATAATTTATTAAATAATTTGTTGTATGACTTTATAATAAAAAGTTATTTGTTTACTTGAGACAGGGTCTCGCTCTGTTGCTAAGGCTGCAGTGCAGTGCTGTGATCTTAGCTCACTGTAGCCTCAAACTCCTGGACTCAAGCGATCTTCCCTCCTCAGCAACCCAAGTAGCTAGGACAACAAGCATACACCACCACACCCAGATAATTTTTAAATTTTTTGTACAGATGGGGGGTCTCACTGTGTTGCCCAGGCTGGTCTAGAACTCCTGGGCTCAAGCCATTCGCCCACCTCCGTCCCCCAAAGTGCTGGGATTACAGGTGTCAGCACCACGCCTGGCCTATAATGAGAAGGTTTTATTTTTATTTTTATTTTATTTTTGAGACAGAGTCTCACTGTGTCACCAAGACTGAAGTGCAATGGCACCATCTCGGCTCACTGCAACCTCTGCCTCCCAGGTTCAAGTGATTCTCCTGCCTCAGCCTCCTGAGTAGCTGGGATTACAGGTATCTGCCATCACGCCTGGCTAATTTTTGTATTTTTGTAGAGACGGGGTTTCACCATGTTGGCTAGGCTGGTCTTATACTCCTGACTTCAGGTGATGTGCCCGCCTCAGCCTCCCAAAGTGCTGGGATTACAGGTGTGAGTCACAGAGCCCAGCTGAGAAGATTTTTTAATACTAAAAATCAGATATAATTCATTATAAAGACAAAGATAAGTTCTCATATCAAATAAAAGGAAAGAAAAATTCAGGGCTAGGTAAACATTTCAGATACTAGTCCCTCTTCTTCCTCCTGTGTTATAAAAAAAATAGTTTGTTTTGTGAGAGGGGGAAAATCAGTAATTGGACCAAATAAAAAGTTTTTACAAATTCATTCACCCATTAAAAAAATATATTGTTTTCCTTCCTGTACTAAGTTCAGTGGAGAATAGAAAAATGCATGAGCTTTCATCCCTACCCTCAAGGAATCTACCATCTCACCAGGGAGGTGACTAGAACATGATCATTTGAATAAATGCGGAAGTAAGGCTAGGCACAGTGGCTCACCCCTGTAATCCCAGCAGTTTGGGAGGCTGAGGCTGGAGAATGGTTTGAGTTTAAGAGTTCAAGACCAGCGTGAGCAACATAGTGAGACCACTGTCTCTCCAAAAAAAAAAAAAAAAAAAAAATTAGCTGGACTTGGTGGTGCACACCTAGAGTACCAGCTACTCGGGAGGCTGAGGTGGGAGGATCATCTAAGCCCAGGAGGTTGAGGCTGCAGTGAGCTGTGATAACACCACCGTGAGATCCTGTCTCAAAAAAAAAAAAAAAAAGGCATGCATGGAAAAATCGAGACTCAGTGTAGGGGCACATCAGAAAGAGAAGGCAGTGCTTCAACTGGATGCAGGAGATGGGAGGAGAAGGGGAGTGTGGAGAGGGGAGGAGGCGGGCGTGCATGCTGGAGGGGCACAGGGAAATGGAGGCTGGATAAGGGGATTGTGTTGGGGAGGTAAATCTGGACACATCAACTGGAGTCAGATTGTGCCTTTTTTTTTTGAGACAGAGTCTCGCTCTGTCACCAAGGCTGGAATGCAATGGCACCATCTTGGCTCACTGCAACCTTGGCTTCCCAGGTTCAAACAATTCACCTGCCTCAGCCTCCTGAGTAGCTGGGATTACAGGCATGCGCCACCACGCCTGGATAAGTTTTTCATTTTTAGTAGAGATGGGGTTTCACCATATTGGCCAGGCTGGTCTCAAACTCCTAGCCTAAGGTGATCCGCCCACCTCGGCCTTCCAAAGTGCCGGGATTACAGGCATGAGCCACCACGCCCGGCCCAGATTGGGTCTTGAATGCCTAAGAAATGTGGACTAAACTGATGGCTGCTGTGTGTTTGTGGGTGTGTGGAGTCATGGTGCTAAGCAGCTAAGGAAGGCCACACAAGGGAGACAACTGGAAGAATGCAGAAGTGTTGGATGGCTGCCAGTCCCACTGCAGGGAAAGGCAACTGTAGAAGAAGAAAGAGAACAGGGTGAGGGGAGGCCAGGTGCCTGTGAAATGACTCCACTTCACTCCTCCTCGGGAAGCCTGCTCTCCTTTCCCTGGTTGCAGAGAGGCAGTTGCAAGATGGGGGTATTTACTGGAGAGATGAACAGAAATGCTTTACCTGTCCTGTAAAGCTATTTCAGGACATGGATTCAGCAAAGATACAGCTTCCATCTTTTCATTTTAGTGAATTTCAAAGTCATATTTCATTCTGCTTTACTGGACATATTGGAGTGACACAAATCTGAGATTCACAGAATTTTAAAATGTTAGAGCTGGAGAAACTTTTATGTTTAGAGGATATCTCTACAAACCCTTATTTATTTTTTATTTTTTTTTTTTTTTGAGACAGAGTAAGACTCTGTCACCCAGGCTGGAGTGCAGCGGTGTGATCTTGGCTCACTGCAACCTCCACCTCCCGGGTTCAAGTGATTCTCCTGCCTCAGCCTCCTGAGTAGCTGAGACTTCAGGTGTGCACCACCACGTCTGGCTAATTTTTGCATTTTTAGTAGTGATAGGGTTTCACCATGTTGGCCAGGCTAGTCTCAAACTCCTGACCTCAGGGATCTGCCCACCTTGGTCTCCCAAAGTGCTGAGATTATAGGCGTGAGCCACCAAGCCCAGCCTACAAACCCTTATTTAATATCTGACTTTCAACATTTGAATTTGAAGTCCTTTAAAATTGGATAATGTTTCTTATAATCCTAGGAGGGAAAAGTAAGAGATTTTTTTTCTCTTTGTTTTCTTCCTCCTTTTAATAAAAACAAATAGACAAAACTGTTTGTTAGATGGAACTTAAGAGAACTTTGTCAAGAGAGGACTTCAAGACGACCTGGAATATCCTCTTTTTTTTTTTTTTTTTAAGACAGGATCTCCTTCTGTTGCCCAGGCTGGAGTGCAGTGGCTTGATCTTAGCTCACTGCAACCTTCTCCTCCCGGGCTCAAGCGATCCTCCCACCTCAGCCTCCCAAGTAGCTGGGACTACAGACATGAGCCACCACATCAAGCTATTTATTTTGGAAAGAAGAGGTTTCACCATGTTGCCTCAGCTGGTCTTGAACTTCTGAGCTCAAGCCATCCACCTGCCTAGGCTTCCCTAAATGCTGGGATTATAGGCATGGGCCAACCATGCCTGGCCAGCCTGGAATATTCTACGTTGACCTCACACACCACCCTTCCCAAAATGGACTCAAATGCTAGAATCTGCCCTTACTGCAAAGAGAGAGGGCTTATCCGTCACTTTCATGAGTCACCCAGGCTGCTGCACATACTAGCCAATGTGCAGCAACAAATCAGAAGTAGGCCAAGGTTCATGGCATACACACTTGAGCAATCCTCAGAGAGAGGTTGCCAGAAGCCACATGCATTCTACCCCCTCAGCATTCCTCTCATCCGCCCTTCCTCATCAGCGAGGTGGCTTCCTTGGGGTCTTTCAGAGCTCAAGCGTGGGTGACATCCAGAAAGTGGGCTCTGCCCTTGAGCTCCCAGTGCAAGCCAGGAGCCTCCCCTCTCTAGTCCTTCCCCTTCCTTGGCACTCACACAAGGATTTTGTGACTTCCCTCTGCACCTCCTGAACGCTAATTACAGGTGTGTGTCTACACACATGACTACCGCAGAAGCTACAGGACAGCATCTGTGCACGGAATTCCTTAGGTAAGGGCAAGGGCACAATTGCACAAGCCTTGCCTCGGCCAAGTTTTCCACTAAAAACAAATTGTTACTTGGTAGCCAAAGCAATTAGGCCCAGTTCAGGAAATTATCTACCCCCGAATAGAGCACCAAAACAGTCTGGGACCACCAGCCTTCCCCATCGTCTTCACATGTGGTTCAATAGAACTGAGCAATGCATGTATTTGTTCACAACAATTTATGCAAGAGTTGGATTCAGGAATAAGCAGCTCAAAAATGTATTTATGGCTAACAAAATTAGATGGTTAGAGAAAGATGGGTGGTAGATGTGATGTTCTCAGAGTTAGTTAATTAGCATTACTAGTTTTCGAGCCCTACACTCTTCTTTTTTTTTTGAGACGGAAGTCTCCCTCTGCCACCCAGGCTGGAGTGCAGTGGCACGATCTTGGCTCACTGCAACCTCTGCCTCCTGGGTTGAAGCGATTCTTATGCCTCAGCCTACCAAGTAGCTGGGACTACAGGCATGCACCACTACACCTGGCTAATTTTTGTATTTTTAGTAGAGATGGGGTTTCACCATGTTAGCCAGGCTGGTCTTGAACTCCTGACTTCAAGTGACCCACCAGCCTCAGCCTCCCAAAGTGCTGGACTATGCCACCACACCCGGCCTTCTTCTTCTTATTATTTATAAGAAACCCCACCTTTACTAAGAGTACAAAAATTAGCTGGGCATGGTGGTGCACACCTGTAATGCCAGCTACAGGGAGGTTGAACCCGGGAGGCAGAGGCTGCAGTGAGCCAAAATTGCACCACTGTACTCCAGCCTGGGCGACAGAGTGAGACTCTGTGTAAAAACAACAACAACAACAAAAATTCTGAGAGAAGGTGAGGGGACAAAAAGGGAGATGAAATTCAGATCCCAGAAGTACAAGCACATGCAGATGTGGAAGCGTGTCAGTGCTGATACGAATCCCTGTGGAGAGTGCCCATGGATGCATATGGGGAATAATAAGAGGTGAGTTCAGGGACAGTTCTGCAGACCATGCTACAGAGCTCCTGTTTTATCTTATGGGTGGGGAACCATCCAAGAGTGTAAGCAGACAAGCAGGTTTGTGTCTGGGCAAGAGCATTCTGGATGCTAAATCCACAAGGGGTTGGAGAGGGGCACCATCAGCGTCAGGGAGACCAGACAGGCTGTCACAGTGACCAGGTGACGGATGATCTGGGCTTTGGTTGTAGCTTGGGTGTAGACAGAAGAAGGTAACCTAGAGATACATTGTGGGGATAAAATCCATAGGACTAGCTATGGATTGGGTATAGGAGGTGAGCAAAAAGGAAGAATTAAAATACTTAAGTGGGCCAGGTGCAGTGGCTTACACCTGTAATCCTAGCACTTTGGGAGGCCGAGTTGGGTGGATTGCTTGAGGTCAGGAGTTGGAGAGCAGCCTGGCCAACATGGCGAAACCCCATCTCTATTAAAGATACAAAAATTAGCTGGGCGTGATGGTGCATGCCTATAATCCCACCTTTTTGGGAGGGTGAGGCAGGAGAACTGCTTGAACCCAGAAGACAGAAGTTGCAGTGAGCTGAGATCATGCCACTGCACGTCAGCCTGGGTGACAGAGCAAGACTCTGTCTCAAAAACAAATCAAAAAACCAAAAACCAAAAAAAACCACTGAAGCGTCTTGCTTGGGCACTAGGTAGATGCCATTTATGGAGATGGTGCAATGGACTGCATGTTTGCATCCACCCCCCAAAATTCCCAATATGATGGTAATAGGAGGTGGGGCCTTTGAGAGGTAATTAGGTCATGAGGGTGGAGCCCCCACGAATGAGATTAGTGTCATAAAAGAGACTCCAGAGAGCTCCCTTTAGCCCTCTTCCCACCTTGTGAGGACACAATGAGAAGTCGGCAGTCTGCAACCTGGATGAAGGCCTTCACCAGAATCCTACATGCTTGGACCCTGATCTCAGACTTCCAGCCCCCAGAACTGTGAGAAATACATTGCTGCTGTTTATAAGCCACCCAGTCTATGGTACTTAGTCATAATAGCCCAAACTAAGACAGATATAAAGACTGGGGAGAAGGGTGGAGGGTGTGCTCAGGATGAATTAGAAGAAATCCATCTTTAAGCCTGGAATGCTTACGGGAAACTTAAAATATGCCTAAGGGCAAGCCTAGAGAACAATTTAGGAACACTCATGCTTGCCCGGGACCAGACACTGTATTATCCACCTCAAAACTCTGTGTCCTGCATTTTCCTTTTAGGTAGAAAACGAAACCAAAACCCCCCAAAATCATTTGTGGTTCCCTTTTGCCTAAGCATGGGTTTTAACCTGGATGTGCCCCTGAATCACATTTGAGCTCTCTGGTTGCATATCACTTCTTATCTTTTTTTTTTTTTTTAATACAAGGTCTTGCTCTGCCACCCAGGCTGGAGTGCTGAGGCGCTATCATGGCCAGGCCAGAGTGCAGTGGCACGATCTCGGCTCACTGCAACCTCCACCTCATGGGTTTAAGTGATTCTTCTGCCTCAGCCCCCTGAGTAGCTGGGATTACAGCCGTGCACCAGTATGCCCAGCTAATTTTTGTATTTTTAGTAGAGGCAGGGTTTTACCATGTTGGCCAGGCTGGTCTCGAACTCCTGCCTTCAAGTGGTCTGCCTGCTTTGGTCTCCCAAAATGCTGGGATTACAGGCAAGAGCCACTGCACCCAGCCAATTAAAAAATTTTTGTTTCCTAGAGATGGGGTCCCTATGTTGCCCATGCTGGTCTTTTAACTGCTGGGCTCAAGTAATCCTCCTTCCTCTGCCTCCAAAGTATTGGGATTATAGATGTGGTCGACACTGTGTCTGGCCACACCTTTTATCTAAAGGGCTGGGCCTTCTTCTACATGTAGGATACAGAATCGGCCCTGGGTAGGCTGGTTGCACCTAGCAGTTTTTCAAGTACTGTTTATATATTTAAAATTTTCTGTTTGCAAAAGCAATGTATACAAATCATGTAGAAATGTAAACACACACACACACTCCAAAAAACAAAGAACAACAAAACAGAAACCAGGAGTCCCTCCTAAACCCCACTTGCCTGCCCCCACACCTCCCATCAAGATTTGTTCTTCTTTTTTTTTTTTCAGTTGAGATAGTCTCACTCTGTTGCCCAGGCTGGAGTGCAGTGGCATGATCTCATCTCACTGCAACCTCTGCTTCCCAGGTTCAAGCAATTCTCCTGCCTCACACTCCCCAGTAGTTGGGATTATAGGCATGCACCACCACGCCCAGCTAATTTTTGTATTTTTAGTAGAGACGGGGTTTTGTCTTGTTGGCAAGGCTGGTCTCGAACCCCTGACCTCAGGTGATCTGCCTGCCTTGGATTCCCAAAGTGTTGGGATTACAAGCATGAGCCACCGCACCTGGCCTAAGATTTGTTCTTAATGTGATGGTGTAATTGGCCAGATCTGGGATCTGAAATTGATGCATCCTTCCCGAATCATGCTTGTGGGTTGCCAGCAAACAGCCTTGCATGGGAAACTCCCCTTCCTGAGTCACTTGGGGGAAAGCTGAGACGGCCTGAAATTCTAACAAGGTGTAGGAACTGCAGTGTCAGGAGGGGAAGACTGCAAGCCTGCCAACTCGCTGAAATGTGCACAGGGCCAGTCGCCAGGACAACCCCCTTAGTACCCCTGAGCCAGTTAGGAAGGCTGCAACTACTCTACTTACTTTCATTTTTAAAAATCAACACTTCAACTATTTTTGTATATGTAAAATTTTTTTTTAGACACAGAGTCTTGCTCTGTTGTCCAGGCAAATGCAGTGGTGTGATCATAGTTTATTGCAGCCTCAAACTCTTGGGCTCTAGCAAGCCTCCTGCCTGAGCCTCCCGAGTAGCTGGAATTACATTCATATGCCACCATGTCTGGCTAATTTTTTAAACTTTTGTAGAGATGGAGTCTGGCTGTGTTGCCCAGGCTAGTCTCAAACTCCTAGGCTCAAGCGATCTTCCTGCCTTGGCCTTGCAAAGCTCTGGGATGACAGATATGAGTCAGTGTGTCCAGTTGTCAATTATTTTAAAATACACAACGGCCAGGAGCGGTGGCTCACGCCTGTAATCCCAGCACTTTGGGAGGCCAAGGTGGGTGGATCACCTGAGGTCGGGAGTTCGAGACCAGCCTGGCCAACATGGAGAAACCCCATCTCTGCTAAAACTACAAAAAAAAAAAAAAAAAAAAAAAAAAAACTAGCTGGGCATGGTGGCGCAAGCCTGTAATCCCAGCTACTCGGGAGCCTGAAGCAGGAGAATCGCTTGAACCTGGGAGGCGGAGGTTGCAGTGAGCCGAGATCGTGCCACTGCACTCCAGCCTGGGCAACAAGAGCGAAACTCCATCTAAAATATATATATATATCTATATATATACACAAACAATACATGCTCGTAGAGTATTCTATATTTTGGGCTCTGTTGTCCAGGCTGGAGTGCATTGTCACGATCTCGGCTCACTGCAACCTCTGTCTCCCAGGTTCAAGCAATTTTCCCGCCTCAGCCTCCCGAGTAGCTGGGATTACAGGCACCCGCATCGTGCCTAGCTAATCTTCATATTTTTGTAGAGACAGGGTTTCACTATATTGGCCAGGCTAGTCTTGAACTCCTGACCTCAGGTGATCTGCCCACCTCGGTCTCCCAAAGTGTTGGGATTACAGGCGTAAGCCACCATGCCCAGCCAAGAGGTGCTATCTTAGCTGAAATCTGAACTATGAGTAGGGTTAATCAGGCAAGATGGAGAGTGTATTAGAAACAGGAAACTACAAAGTGCAAAGACTGGAAGGCAGATAGAGGATGGCCCACTGAAAAAATGGAAAGAAATAGTATTTGCAAGAGTTGAAGGACATATCAGCTAAGTCTTTATAGTTTCTCAAGTCAGACTGCCTGGGTGCAAATTCCAACTCTGCTACTCACTGACTGTATGACCTCAGGCAAATTTCATAACCCCTCTGGGCTCAGCTCCCTCATCTATAAAATGGGCTGGGTTATTTAACCTCTTTCATAGAATATATATATATATTTTTTTCCTTTTTTTTTTTTTTGAGACTGAGTCTCGCTCTGTCACCCAGGCTGGAGTGCAGTGGCGCAATCTTGGCTCACCGCAGCCTCCACCTCCTGGGTTCATGTGATTCTCCTGCTTCAGCATCTCGAGTAGCTGGGATTATAGGTGTGCGCTCCCATGCCCAGCTAATTTTTGTATTTTTAGTAGAGACGGGGTTTCACCATGTTGACCAGACTGGTGTTGAACTCCTGACCGCAGGCAGTCCTCCCACCTCGGCCTTCCAAAGTGTTGGGATTATAGGAGTGAGCCACTGCACCCAGCTTTCATAGAATTTTAAATGAGACAGTGTAGGTGAAACTGCTTAGAACAGTGCCTGGCTCATGGTAAGCACAAAATAATTCTTCGTTGTTTTTTCTTCAAGTTTTGTTAAACTTGAACTGACGTGAAAGTCTAGGGTTGGCGGCATGAGGTGAAACTGGAAGGCAAAGCTGAAGAGGGAAGCACAGGGTGGTTCTTGAAGGGCCTTCTAATTCATGGTAAGAGGTTGGGACTTTTCTCCTGCAGGGGAATAAATAAATTTCAGGGAATCAAAGAGAAACTAGGAGTGAGGAAAGGCCCATGAAAGTCCTTGTTGAAAGAGCAAGCTCTTGGTGGTAAGTGTTCACCAAGTGCCTATGGTAGACAGACAGGTACAGGCTGGGAGACCTGAGCTTGAATAACTGCTCTGCCAAGGCAGGTGGGGACAAGTGGCATCACTTCTCTGGGCCTGCGCCCTCAACTGAGATGGATTTTTTCGGGGACTGAATGAGAGGAGGAAAGCCAGATGCCTCCTTTCTGTGGTACCCAGCAGAAAGCATGGGTTTGATGTTTGCTGGTGCCTATGCCCTCAGTCCACACATACATCTTGAGTGTAACAGCTTCAGAATTCTTATTCTACTGCCTTCTCAGCCCTCTTTTTTACTGATATCTGGTGATTATGCAGGGTGAACCTCCCCACATTCACCTACCCTAGTTAGAACCATGTTCTGGAGGCTGGACTCCGAACTGCAACTCCGTGCAGCCTGAGCCGTGTTCAGTCGGTGAGTGGTCCGTACATCTCCAGCATCTTACCCCAACCATAGTGATTCTAACTTGATTCAGTGAAATATGCCAATTAGCACTTGTCTGGGAGAAAAGAGGTTCAAATCAAACAAGTTATGCTGGAGTGTGAGACCAGTCTGGGCAATGCTGCAAGACCCTGTCTCTACAAAAAAATAGGAAAACTTAGCAAGGTGTGGTGTTGCACAGCTGTACTCCCAGCTATTTGGGAGGCTTAGTTGAAAGGATCACGTGTGCTGCAGGAGTTAGAGGCTACCGTGAGCTAAAAAAGGATCTAGTCTGAGTCAGTTCAAGTGAGATCCCTGTCTCAAAAATAAATAAATAAAATAAAATAGGCCAGGTGCGGTGGCTCACGCCTGTAATCCCAGCACTTTGGGAGGCCATGGTGGGTGGCTCACCTTAGGTCAGGATTTTGAGACCAGCCTGGCCAACATGCTGAAACCCTGTCTCTACTAAAAATACAAAAATTAGCCAGGAGTGGTGCTGGGTACCTATAATCTCAGCTACTTGGGACGCTGAGGCAGGACAATTGCTTGAACCCGGGAGGCAAAGTTTGCAGTGAGCCGAGATCGTGCCACTTCACTCCAGCCTGGGCAAAGGAGCGAAACTCTGTCTCATAAAAAAATAAATAAATAAATAAATAAAAAGTCAGAAACAATAGATCTATGATTTTTGCTAGTCATAGTACTGCCATTTTTACTTCTGAGTTAAGTAATCCTGAAATAGTAATCGTGTTTTATTAGTTCATCTTCGGTGTCCGGGAAATAGTTAATTGAGTGGAGTAACACAGACATTTATTGAGGTCCTTCTCTGTGCCAGACCCTGATCTATCCACTGAGCATACAAAGATAAGCAGGACTCAGAGAGTCAGTCTCAGTTATCGGAGTACAGGATCTGTACAGGAAGAGGACAAATTATTATATTATATACTAAATACGAGAGTAGAGGTTATGAACAGTTCCAGGAGATCCTGCAGGCAAAGCTGCTGGTGTACATCTGTATAGGTTGTACACTGTACAACTCCAGGGCACCACTAACATAGACCAGGGTTTGGCAAACTTGTTCTGTAAATGGCCGGATAATATATACATATATATATATATATACATATATATATATATATATAAAACATTATTATTATTTTTTTTCCAGACGGAGTCTTGCTCTCTCGCCCAGGCTGGAGTGCAGTGGCGCCATCTTGGCTCACTGCAACCTCTGCCTCCTGGGTTCAAGCAATTCTCCTGCCTCAGCCTCTGGAGTAGCTGGGGTTACAGGCGTGTGCCATCACGCCTGGCTAATTTTTGTATTTTTAGTAGATACAGGGTTTCACCACATTGCCCAGGCTGGTCTCGAACTCCTGACCTGGAGATCCTCCTGCCTTGGCCTTCCAAAATGATGGGATTACAGGTGTGAGCTACTGCAGCCAGCCAATAGTAAATATTTTATGCTTTGTGGGCCACCATCTCTGCTCTTGTAGCACGAAAGTAGCAATAGACAATATATAAACAAATAAGCATGGCTGTATTCCACTTTTCATTTTACTTTTTAATTATTTACACCCGTTCAAAAATGGAAATCATTCTTAGTTCATGCAACACACAAAAACAGGTGGTGGGCTGGATTTGTGGATTTGGCCTATGGGCTGGACTTTGCTGATCCTGACATAGATGACCATGAGAATCACCTCCCCTGGAGTCGTACAGCAGGAGGGCCATGTCTGGAGGTGATCTTAGACAGATTTCTGTTTGAGCTGGGTTTTTTTTTTTTTTTTTTTTTTGAGACAGAGTCTCACTCTGCTGCCCAGTCTAAAATGTAATGGTACAATCACAGCTCACTGTAGCCTCGGCCTCCGGGGCTCAAGTGATCCTCCCACCTCAGCCTCCCAAGTAGCTGGGATTACAGGCGCACAGCACCATGCCTGGCTAATTTTTGTATTTTTCGTAGGGACAGGGTTTCACCATGTTGCCCAGGCTGGTCTCGAACTCCTGAGCTCAGGCCATCTTCCCACCTTGTCCTCCCAAAGTGCTGGGATTAAAGGCGTGAGCCACTGCACCCTGCCTGAGCTAGGTTTTAAAGGATAAGTAGGTACTGACTAGGGACACTTCAGGGAAGGGATTATAAGAGAGAACAGCATGGGCTAAGGCATGGGATGGCTGCACTGGAGGGGACAGAGGGAAATGGGACGCAGAAAGATAGGGTGGAGACTGACTGTGAAGGGTCTTGAATGCCATACTTCAAAGTGCAGGCTCTGTCCTGTGGGCAATAGGGAGCCATTCAAGGTTTTAAACAGAAAGTGACATGGTCCAGGATTGCATCATAGGGAGTGAAATGGAAAATGGAAAGCCCAGTTAGGAGGCATGCAAATCAGTCAGAGAGGAGACGGTGAGTGCCAGGTGCAGGGAGTGCCAGGTGCAGTGGCTGGAGCCTGTAATTGCAACTACTCAGGAGGCTGAGGTGGGAGGATGGCTTGAACCCAGGAGTTTGAGACCAGCCTGGCCAACATAGCAAGACCCTCTCTTTACAAAAAAATAGTGCCATAGTGCCAGCTACTCAGGAGGCTGAAGGAGGAGGATGGCTTGAGTCCAGGAGTTTGAGGCTTCAATGAGCTGTGATTGTGCCACTGCACTCCGGCCTGGGCCACAGAGCAAGACCTTGTCTCTTGGAAAAAAAAAAAAAAAAAAAGAAAGGAGATGGCTAGGACCTAAATAAGCAGGCACAGGGGAGTGAGAGAATTCAAAAGTAAACTGGAAAAAAAGGTCAACATCCTTAGCCATTAGGAATTATAACCGCATAAGATACCACTTGACATCCACTGCAATGGCTATACTGAAAAACATACTAAAAAGTGTCGGCAAGGATGTGGAGAAATTGGAACCCTCACCACTGCTGGTGAGAATGTGAAATGGTGCAGCTGCTTTGGGAAACAGTCTGACAGTTTCTCAAAGAAAGCTGCCATATGACCCAGCAATTCCACTCCTGAGCATATACCAAGAAAACTGAAAACATATGTTCACGTGAAAACCTGAGCATGAATATTCATGGAAGCATTCATATGGCTATTCATAATAGCCATGAAGTAGTAATGACCTAAATGTCCACCAACTGATGCATGGAGAAATAAAATGTGGTCTATTTATACAATGGAATATTACTCATCAACAAAAAAGAACAGCCGAGCGCGGTGGCTCATGCCTGTAATCCCAGCACTTTGGGAGGCTGAGGCGGGTGGATCACTTGAGGTCAGGAGTTCGAGACCAGCCTGGCCAACATGGTGAAACCCTTTCTCTACTAAACATACAAAAATTAGCTGGGCGTGGTGACATGTGCCTGTAGTCCCAGCTACTAGGGAGGCTGAGGCAGGAGAATCACTTGAACCCTGGAGGCAGAGGTTGCAGTGAGCCGTGATCACACCACTGCACTCCAGACTGGGTTACAGAGAGAGATTCCATCTCAAAAAAAAAAAAAAAAAAAAAAAGAAAGAAAAACATAAAACAAAAAAACAAAAAACAAGAATATATCCCACAACATAAATGAACCCTGAAAACATGATAGGCCAGGTACAGTAGCTCACAGCTGTAATCTCAGCACTTTGGAGGGCATAGTTAGGAGGACTGAGACCAGCCTGGGCAACACAGGGGGACTTTGTCCTGTAAAACAAAACAAACAAAAATCCATTATGCTAACGAAAGAAGCCAGTCACAAAAGACCAAAGATATGATTCCATTTGTGGGAAATGTCCAGAATAAACAAATCTATATAAAGATAAGTGGTTTCCCAGGGCTGGGGAAATGGGTGGGATAATAAAGGATGGTTGCCAAAGGTTATACAGTTTCTTTTGGGGTTAAATAAAATGTCCTAAAATTGGTTGTGTTGATGGTTGCACACCTGTGGAAGAAACGAAAAATGATTGAATTGTACATTTTAAATGTGTGAAATGTATAATATGTGAATTATATCTCAATAAAGCTATTTTAAAAGATTACATGAGGCCGGGTATGGTGGCTCATGCCTGTAATCCCATCACTTTGGGAGGCCGAGGCGGGTGGATCATGAGGCCAGGAGTTCAAGACCAGCCTGACCAACATGGTGAAACCCCTTCTCTACTAAAAATACAAAAATAAGCCTGGCGTGGTGGTGTGTGTCTGTAAGCCCAGCTACTCAGGAGGTTGAGGCAGGAGAATCACTTGAACCCGGGAGGTGGAGGTTACCGTGAGCTGAGATCACGCCACTGCACTCCAGCCTGGGGGGTGACAGAGCAAGACTCCAACTCAAAAAAAAAAAAAAAAATTACATGAATGTAACTCAAGAAGCTTAATTATCTTTCTGCATCTCTAAATAAATGATCTGTCAAAAGCAATTTAAACCACTCATCATTGGTTTTAAAATACATGCAGGTTTTGTAATTTAGATTTCTACATTTTGTTTAATTTAATGCAATGCATATGTGTTCATTTTAGCAATGATATTCCAAAAATCACTCATAAAAAACTAGAACATTGTAGCCAATAGGGAATTATACACGCGGCAGATCAGATTCAGACTGTGTGAACCTTGCTCTGACTTACTCCTCACATCTAGTCAGCCAGCCATGCAGACCTTTTCATTTTATTCTGTGTGTGGGGGTTTTGGGGGAGGCAGGAATGGAGGGGGTATTATACAATAACAGCTTTATTGATATATAATTCACATACCATACAATTCACTCTTTTTAAGTGTAAAATTTAGGCTGGACACAGATGCTCATGGGTAATCCCAGCACTTTGGGAGGCCAAGGCGGGCAGCTTGCCTGAGCCCAGGAGTTCGAGACCAGCCTGGCAACGTGGTGAAACTCCACATCTACAAATAATACAAAAATCATCTAGGCATAGTGGCATGTGCTTATAGTCACAGCTACTCAGGAGGCTGAAAGGTGGGAGGATTGCTTGAGTCTGGGGGGTTGCGGCTGCAGTGAGCCGTGATTGGCCACTGTACTCCAGCCTGAGTGACAGAGTGTGACCCTGTCTCTAACAACAACAATAAAGTGTACAATTCAATTTTTTTTAGTGTATTCATAGAATTGTGCAATGGTCATCACAAATTATTTTTAAAACATTTCGTCATTAAAAAGAAACCCCATATCCATTAGCTATCACCCTTCATTCCCTGATCCCCCAGCTCCCCACCCCTAGGCAACCATGAATCTGCTTTCTGTCTGTATAGATTTGCCCATTCTGGACATTTCAAATAAGTGGAGTCAATATAATACATAGCCTTTCATGACTGGCTTCTTTTACTTAACATGTTTTCTTTTCTTTTTCTTTTTCTTATTTATTTATTTATTTTTTTTGAGACAGTCTTGCTCTGTTGCCCAGGCTGGAGTGCAATAGCATGATCTTGGCTCACCACAACCTGCACCTCTTCGGTTCAAGCAATTCTCCTGCCTCAGCCTCCCGAGTAGCTGAGATTACAGGCATGTACCACTGTACCTGGCTAATTCTGTAGTTTTAGTAGAGGCAGGGTCTCTCCATGTTGGTCAGGCTGGTTTCAAACTCACGAACTCAGGTGATCTGCCCACCTCAGCCTCCCAAAGTGCTGGGATTACAGGCATGGGCCACCGCGCCCAGCCTAATCTTTGTATTTTTAGTAGAGATAGGGTTTCACCATGTTGGCTACGCTGGTCTCAAACTCCTGACCTCAGGTGATCTGCCCACCTTGGCCTCCCAAAGTGCTGGAATGACAGGCATGGGCCACTGCATCTGGCCCTAACATAATGTTTTCAAAGTTCATAAATTAGCATGTATTAGTTCTTTGTTCCTTTTTATTGGTGAATAATAATCTATTGTATGGTTATCTTGCATGTTATTTATCCATTTATTAGTTGATGGACATTTGGTTGTTTCTACTTTTTGGTTATTATGAATAAAGCTTCTATGAACACGTAAAAATTTTTCTGTGGATGTACATTTTCATTTTTGGGGGATACATAACCAGGATTGAAATTGCTGGATCAAACATAATTGTTTTATAACAGCATAGTAGTATTACTTTAGGTATTTGACAGAAATAGATTTCAGAGTCTGTTGACTCCAGTTGTCATATGGTGAATTTCTTTCAGTCCAGGGTACTCAGCCACACAAATAACCACACCTTTAGATATGGATACACACATGGCGAAAGACTGCTTAACTACATAATGCACGCATGCAGCTCTCATTTTTAACCAGAGATGAGCACCTAATAGCATTATGATGCCTTAAAGGGGAACCTTGCCATGCAGTCATCTCCCTGTACATTTTAATTACAACTCATGACAATTACAATGTGGTATTTCCCCTTCCAAATCAAGATGAGAGAGAGTACAGATAACCACGTCCCTTTTTCTTTCTTCTTACATGCTTGTTTGTTTTTGACAAAGGAAACGAACAGAACTAATGATGTAGTAATTTCAGCAGGCCTGGCTCCCATGTCTGGGGAATTTGGTGCAGCCCTGCACCAGTAGTACTGAGAATTTTCACTCAGCATTCTCATTGTTTTTTTTCTCTTAATTATGGTAAAATATATGCAATATAAAATATGTGATTTTGACTCTTTTTAAGTGCACCATTTAGAGGCATTAATGACATTCACAATATTGCAGAGCCGTCACCACTATGTCTAAAATTTTTCCATTACCAAGAACAGAAACTCTGTACCCCTTAGGAAGAATCTCGGCTCAAGTTATCCTCCTGCCTTGGCCTTCTGAGTAGCTGGGATTACAGGCTTGCACCACCGTGCCTTGCTACCCTGTATCTTTTTAACAAAAGGTTCTTACTTTCAAGTGTACCTGGGTTCATTTTGTACCAGTTTGAGACAGGGTCTCATCCTGTCACCCAAGCTGGAGTGACACCATCATGGTGGCTCACACCTGTAATCCCAGCACTTTGGGAAGCCGAGGCGGGTGGATCACTCGAGGTCAGGAGTTCGAGATCAGCCTGGCCAACATGACGAAACCTGGTCTCTACAAAAATAGAAAAATTAGCTGGGTGTGGTAGCACCTGTAATCCCAGCTACTCGGAAGGCTGAGGTAGGAGAATTTCTTGAATCTAGGAGGCAGAGGTTTCAGTGAGCCGAGATCACGCCACTGCGCTCCAGCCTGGGTGACAGAGTAAGACCCTGTCTCAAAAAAAAAAAAAAAAAAAACAACTTAAAATTAAAAAATAAAAGTAATTTTTAAAAAGCTTTACATTTTCACGAAGTCCAATTTATCTATGTTTTTGTTGCTTTTACTTTTGGTGTCAGATCTGAGAGTCCATGGTCACCTAATCACTCTTTTTTTCCTTTAACACCTACAAAGCTTCTGGACCTCATGACTCCTATGCAGGAGAGGCAGGACGTGTAAATGTCCTACAAAATAATTAACAGTGGTGGAAGTGGCAAGTCAACTATCTTTCTAATACAGAAAATATTTAGAAAGCCACATATTTACACTGAATATGGGCTAAAACAGCATTTGTATTTTCTTTGACAAAGCTCATATTTAATGAAGTATGTTAATGTTGCTCTGAGAACCTAAGTTCATTTTCATCAATTATTTGTTTGGGTCTCTATCAAAGTGGACAATATGAGAGGTGTCTGCCTAGCTTGGAAACCATTGTTCCTCCTAAGGAAACTGCCCCCACAATGTCCTCTCCCACCTTGGTGGTTCCCTGGAAGCCACACTTGTACCTCATGATCCTACTCCCTGGTCAGGACCCAGCCTGGCCAACCAATTCTGTCCTGAGAATCTGTCTTTGAGACTGAGAAATGATGTGTTCATTACTGCAGGGGACCATGGGACTGCCTCATCCTGCTATTTGATTTGAATTAAGTAAAATTCATTCCCTGCCTTGAGATCCATGTGAGAGATCCCTGTATTTACCTATTTTCTTGAAACAGGGTCTTGCTCTTTTGCCCAAGCTGGAGAACAGTGGTGCGATCTCAGCTCACTGCAATTTCTGCCTCCTGGGCACAAGTTATTCTCCTGCCTTGGCCTTCTGAGTAACTGGGATTATAAGCATGCACCACCGTGCCTAGCTACCCTGTATTTTTTAGTAAAAAGTTCTTATTTTCAAGTGTATCTGAGTTCATTTTGTACCAGTATGATTTTTTTTTTTTTTTTTTCGAGACAGGGTCTCACTTTGTCACCCAGGCTGGAGTGCAGGTCTGTCACTGTAGCCTTGACCTCCCAGGCTCAAGCCATCCTCCCACCCAACCTCAGCCTCCTGAGCAGCTGGGACTACAGCCACGTGCCACCACACCTGGCTAATTTTTGTATTATTTATAGAGACGGGGTTTTATCATGTTGCCCAGGCTGATCTCAAACTCCTGAGCTCAAGCGCTCCTCCTTCCTTGGCCTCCCTAAGTGCTGGGATTACAAGTGTGAGCCACTGTGCCCAGCCTGATATTTTGAAATAATGTTTATGTTCCCATACTGGTGGGCTGGCTTCTCTCCCTGCAGGTACCCCAGCTGCAACCAGAGTTGAGCTGTGAAACTGCAGTCAGAGAGGAGGGTATGGCTTAGTGCAAATATGGAAGTCTCAGTCAGACAGAGGAAAACATGAAAAGCCTATTCTTTCCTCCT
The DNA here is from genome assembly GCF_009828535.3 of Hylobates moloch. Lineage (NCBI taxonomy): Eukaryota > Metazoa > Chordata > Mammalia > Primates > Hylobatidae > Hylobates > Hylobates moloch. Next base: position 85,368,414 of record NW_026652281.1, read on the forward strand.
CACAGGATTGTGAGAAGCAGGGATCTTGAGGTAGGTGAGATGGTTGGGCCCTTCATGTTCGTTGCTCTTTGGGGCTCTGCCTAGATGAGAAAGGGCTTCAGGCTCACCCAGCTGGGAGCAATGGAGCCTGAATACATGAAGGCTCTTGATCTGCTTCCCTGGACACTGTCTAGGGGAGGCTGCCAGCCCTGGGAGGCCTATCCTGTGGTTTGGCAACATTTTTAACAAGAGACTGAAGAGATGGTGAGATTGTGGTGTCAAACACAGCTACAAAAATGAGTCTAGGACAGAACCCCTTGGCTCTTCAAGGTGTGGCATTCAGGGACCTGGAGGTTTCCCCAGGTCCCAGCAAGGAGACGCAGACAGCCTGAGAGAGCCTGCGGACCGTCAGAGGCCTAGCTGGGTGCTGAGGCCTCTATGGCCCAGAGCACGGATGGTGCCAGACGTACACTCACACTTCAGCATCGCCAGTCCCAGGGGCAGGGCAGAGGAGATGCTCAGCTTCAGAGACCAATGCGCGTCCATAGGACCCCACCTAGATGGGAATGACCCTTCTGTCATCTCTAGGACTCAGTGACCCTCTGTACCAAGCCACCATCCTGGGGAAGAGAAGGGGTGGGACTTAAAGGAGCTGAGAAATCATTGCCCTGGGCTCCTGTTTGCCAGACACAGACAAAGCTGGAGCAGATGCAGCTCTCCTTTCTCACCCTCACCTCTCTGCAATGTAAAGAGCTCATCGGACACTGAAAAACTAAAGAAGCCATGTTCTCTTTGCATTCTGGGTGTTCTGTGAACTCCAATTTAGACTAGACTATACTAAAAGCTCCAGAATCCAAAATCAACAGACATTGTTCTCAGGGCCAGAAAAGTTAATCCAAAAGATACCAACGACTCCCTTGTTTCTCCTGCCTATCCTGCCTCCCTCCACCTCTCCCTCTCTCCTGTCTTTCCCTCATTCCTCAGTAGGTCTTAAATGCCCTATTGGAAGTCAGGATCTGGAGATTCCAAGATGACCACAGAATCCCTCCTGCATGGAATTCACAGTCCTGAGACAAGACAGAGACCAAGCAGCTCCAAGCTCCAACACTGAGGTGTCCACGGGGGCTCTGAGAGCGGAGAGAGGAGCCTCTTCTCTCTGCTTGGGCAGGTGTGAGGGTGAGCGTACGAGTTTCACAGGAATGTGTGTACCTCTGGTATAGATGTGGGTGTCTGTGGTAGATGCAAACAGTTACTTACCCCTAAACGATTCTCTCCCTTCTTTTTTCCTAATGGAACCAGATTTTGTTTGAGGCTGCCTGTGTGCCATCTTAAGGGCTGATGCATGAATGATGAATGATTCTGTTTCCATTGCAGACTCTGTTTCCAGGCCCCCTTCCCTTGTAGCCATGGCTCATGATCCAGATTTTTTTTTTTTTTTTTTGAGATGGAGTCACACTCTGTTGCCCAGGCTGGAGTGCAGTTACGCCATCTCGGCTCACTGCAACCTCCGCCCCCTGGGTTCAAGCAATTCTCCTGCCTCAGCCTCCTGAGTAGCTGGTATTACAGGGGCCTGTCACCATGCCCAACTAATTTTTTGTATTTTTAGTAGAGACAGCGTTTCACCATGTTGGCCAGCTGGTCTCAAACTCCTGACCTCAGGTGATCCACCCGCCTCAGCCTCCCAAAGTGCTGGGATTACAGGCATGAGCCACTGCGCCTGGCCAATTTTGTATTTTTAGTAGAAATGGGGTTTCACCATGTTGGCTAAGCTGGTCTTGAACTCCTTGGCCTCAAGTGAACTGCCTGCCGTGGCCTCCCAAAGTGCTGGGATTACAGGCATGAGCCACCATGCTCAACCGATTAAAAAGTTTTAGAGCAGGAACGAAAGGAAGTAAAGTACACTTGGAAGAGGGCCAAGTGGATGACTTGAGAGATCAAATGCACTGTTTTGACCTTTGACTTGGGGTTTTATATGTTGGCATGTTTCTGGGGGTGTTGGCTCCCTTCTCCCTGATTCCTCCCTTGGGGTGGGCTGTCCGCAGGTGCAGTGGCCTGCCAGCACTTGGGAAAGGAGCATGCAGTGTGTTTCCTGGAGTTGTGCGCATGCTCACTTGAGGCTTCTTCCCTTACCAGTTGAGTGTTCCTATGAGGAACCAGTTAAACTCTAATTTTGCCTCTTAGCGTGCCTGTGTGAGCCCACTCACCCAGCTTCTGAGATCTTATTAGGAAGCTAATCACCAGCTTCAGGGTTTTTCTATCTATTGGGAGACTACCTTTGCCTGGTGCTGGCTGTGACCAATAATGATCTCTGAGAGACAGTGTAACAACTGCCTGACCATCACCTGACAGATGCCTGCCAGTCAGAGTGGGAGATGGCCTCTTCTGCCTGCTCATGTCTAGCTACCTACTGTAACAGCTCTATTTATGAAACCAGTTCCATTTATGAAAATTTATCAAGCTGTTCTCATGATATGTGCACTTTTCTTTATGTTGTACTATAAGTGTAGCTGAGAAGAGAAGTATGGGAAGTGGAGGACAAAGTGTGGAGAAAATGCCAATGGGTTCTGTCTTACAAAGTGAAGAGTGAAGAGAGTATGTTAGGTTGATGGAGAAGATATAAAATCCTGAATATGTAAATGAACAATAGTAACCAATAGATGAAGTAAAAGTAATACTAGAAGTGTCAAACATGGAGGAAACTAGTAGTAGGGAGGTAAAGTGAGAGTTAAATTCTCATGTTTCATTGTATGAGTCAATAGATGTATTCCAAGGTGGAATTAGTCACCTAAAGAATTCAAATCCAGGCCAGGTGCAGTGGCTCACACCTGTAATCCCAGCACTTTGGGAGGCTGAGGCAGGAGGATCACCCGAGGTTAGGAAGTCAAGACCAGCCTGGCCATCATCACTAATGCTGAGCTATTTAATTTATAACCATGTAGGCCAGGTGCAGTGGCTCACACCTGTAATCCTAGCACTTTGGGAGGCCGAGGCTGGCTGATTGCCTGAGCTCAGGAGTTTGAGACCAGGCTGGGCAACATGGCAAAACCCCGTCTCTACTAAAAATACAAAAGTGAAGCTGGACATGGTGGTGTGCACCTGTAGTCAGGTGGCTGAGGCAGAAGAATCGCTTGAACCCGGGAGGCAGAGGTTGCAGTGAGCCGAGATCGCACCACTGCACTCCATCCAGCCTGGGCACAGAGCAAGACTCTGTCTCAAAATAATAATAATAATAATAATTTATTACCTTGTGCATCTATTATTTTAATAATACAGACCTTAAAAAAATACAATTGACCAGGGTGGAAGGAAGCTAAAAAAAATAAAAATAAAAATAATACAAGACAATAAACAAGCGCTACATTGTATGATATAGTCAAGCAGTGCTGAGAAGGGCCTTCTGATGTTTTGAGGCCAGAGCACCTCTTTGCCCTGGCTACCAAACCATGTCACCAAGACCCACAGAATGTCTAAAAGACCTTTTGGCTTTGAAATGTTTCTAGGACACAGGCTATAACCCACATTTTCCCTTAAACTATATTTCCTAAAGTAGGCAATGGTATTTCTAAATCTCAGTTTTTCAGTACCATGGGGGAAGCACCAACAACTTTCAATGGTGCTAGGAAAGTCTTAAAGATGTCCCAACAAAATTATTTTTTAATATATTTTATGCTTTAAGCAGTTTATACTCATCAGCATTTGTAGACATTATGAGGCAAGGGGAATACAGAGGAGTATAGGAAACTGCATAAAATTTGATAAACAGTAGGATGTTGTAATCTAAAAATTATTGGGGTATGAAATAAGATTTTTAGGAGGCCATTGGTTTGGACTGAACTCCAGCACCAGGTTCAACAGACCAAACAAGAATGGAGTCACTCATGTGAAGTTCCACACCACCAAACTGAAAGTAAGTTGTTTATCTGACCTTCCAAGAAATCAGGACAGAGAGAGAGCAATAACAGCCAAATCCCCAAACAGTCTGGTTTTAGCTGGCATGATAAAAAAAAGTCCCCTCTGCTTTAACCTTTACAAGAAAAGTGGCTTTGAAATGACCTATTCACTTTCTGTTTTCTCTTTCTGCTTCCCTCAGCGCCTCTGTTTATAAAACCAAGTTCTGGGCCAGGTGCAGTGGCTCACACCTGTAATCCCAGCACTTTGGGAGGCCGAGGTGGCCGGATTACCTGACGTCAGATGTTCAAGATCATCCTGGGTAATGTGGTGAAACCCCATCTCTACTAGCTGGGCGTGGTGGTGCATGCCTCTAATTCCAGCTACTCAGGAGTCTGAGGCAGGAGAGTCGCTTGAACCCGGGAAGTGGAGGTTGCAGTGAGCTGAGATGGCGCCACTGCACTCCAGCCTAAGAGACAGAGTGAGACTCCATCTCAAAAATAAATAAATAAATAAATAAATAAATAAAATAAAACCAAGCTCCTCTGCTCAGCTTATCAGAGTACTCACCTGTCTTATGAAATAAGTGTTGCCTGATTCTGGAATCACAAATAAAAGCCAATTAAGATCTTTAAACTAAATTTGTTGTAATTTTGTCTGTTGAAAGAGCTTTGCCATGGAATTAACAGAAGTCACCTTAAATTCAGGTCTTTTTCATACCTTGGACAAAACACACAGCTGAAGCAGGATGTCAGCTCACAAATGTTCATTTATTTCACTCCACAAAAATATACACTAGGCTGAGTCCTGGAGATTCAGTGCACACCTTCGAGGACCCTTTAGGAGAGTAGACAGATTTTGTGAATTAAAATGGCAATTAATAGGGCCTTCTCCCTATTAAATGTACTCATAACATTTTGTACCCAGTTTAGGAGGCTCCTGGGCCACCCCTAAAGCCCATCCGTGGAAGGATTCATGAACTTTTTCTCTGAGAGTCTAAGAACTTAGGACCACCATGTTTCTTATCACTTCCATGGATCCTAGGGCAAGGGTGCTTCTTGGGAAGCCAGCAGCCAGGAGACTCCTCTTGCAAGAAGATCTTGGAACATCTCTTCTGGTCACAGAGATGTTCCAAGTGGAACCAAAGACAAGTCGAGCACCTTTGTTTACAGCTGAAGAAACTGGAAACCCAGAAAGGGGAAGTCTTACCCAAGGTCTACTTCCTCATCCACTTAGAGATCACAATAACGATAGTCACAATTGCTGCCTCAGTGGAGTGCAGGGGAGTGGGAGTCACTCAAAGATCCTTCCAACACTCTGGCCTGGGCTTGATCATCCCTGTTCTCCAGAGTCAGAGAGGACGAGTGGCTTGTCAGGTCACATAGCAGGAAGCAGCCCAGCTTGGCACACAACTCAGTTCTGCGGAACTTCAAAGCAGGAGGCCAACGGTTAAGAGGGCTATAAAGGTGGCAGAGACACTGTCTTTGCCCTCATGAAGCTGGTAATCTTATTGGCTCTGGGGATGGGGCATTAATATGTAAAGAAGTTAACATTTTGGCATAGGGGCAGTGGTTGATCCCTGTAATCCCAGCGCTTTGAGAGGCCGAAACAGGAGGATCACTTGAGGCCAGGAGTTCAAGACCAGTCTGGGCAACATAGCGAGGCCCTGTTCCCTACAAAAATAAACAAATAAATAAAATAAAGAGTAAATAAAAAGTTAACATATTTATTGAATGCTTACTCCTGGCCTGGAGAGATGCGCCCTGGGATAGAGCCCTGAGTCCTGAATCCATGCTGCCGGATTTTGCATTATCTTTGGCTCAGATGATAGTTGCTTTTGTTTTTTTGAGACAGAGTCTTACTCTGTTGCCCAGGCTGGAATGCAGTGGCACCATCTCGGCTCACTGCAACCTCTACCTTCCAGGTTCAAGTGCTTCTCATGCCTCAGACTCCCAAGTAGCTGGGATTACAGGCATGTGCCACCATGACTGGCTAGTTTTTGCAGTTTTAGTAGAGACAGGGTTTTGCCATGTTGCCCAGGCTGGTCTTGAACTCCTGGCCTCAAGTGATCCACCCACCTTGGCCTCCCAAAGTGCTGGGATTACAGGCATGCGCCACTGTGCCCGGCCTGAAATCACAGTTTTAATGCTGTGCACACTCAGGCTGCAGTTTATAGAGTTCTGGCAGGCAGAGAGCAGGTGTCCTAGTTTCCTCAATTTTGCACCAAGCAAGGGCCTCTGTGACTCCCACCTGGAGCCCTGCTCTTCTCCTCCAGCCTGCACATAAGAGGCAGCTGTGCTGAGTCTTTCTGCCTTGGTGGGGAGGTGAGAACTGCACAGGGGGACAGGGAGCCTCTTCGGGGGTGGGAGGTCCTCTAATCAGCCTGCCATCAGTTATTGATCAGACCCCCGGGTCAGAACTTCTCCCTGGCCACGAGGCCTGGTTGACCTCTCCAGCCCGATCTGTTTCTCCAGGGTCCTCCGTACCCCACTACCAATCCATATTTGGCACCTGCCTGAACACACACACAGTTGCCTCCTTCCTTGCGTTGTCCACACAGCTCCCTTGCCTGGAAGGCCCTGGCCGTCCTGATCACCAGGCAGTGAGTTCCTGTCCTTCCTTCACAGGCTGCTCACGCTCCGGTTCCTCGAGGCCCTCCCTGACCTCCAGCCTAACTTTGATCTCTGCTGTTTTCAATGCCTCTGTTTCTGTCATTTCACTTGTCTTTCTCCTTCTTAGGGAGCCATATTCTTTCCTATGTCCCTGTCCTTTGCATGAGGCATAGTGTCCAGGACACACTCAAAAATACCAAAAAATGAAGGCACGCTCCTTCCCTTCTCTCCCTCTACACCCGGGCCTCATTTAATTATGCACAGACTCTGAGAGTTGGCAAGTATTCACTTCAATTCCTCGCTTTACAGATGAGGAAACCAAGACCTAGAGAGAAAGTGACTTCCCTAAGGTCACAGGCTGTTGAGAGAGTCCAGACTGAACCCAGGTTTCTTTCCTCCCTGTCTTGTGCCCTGTTCCCTTCCCCATGCTTCTCGGAGTAGCCTTTCTCTTGGGGAAATGATGATTTTATTTAGCCACAAGGACCCTGTGGTTGGATTAGGTTGTCCTCAAGAAAACAGAGGAGGCCTCCAAGAAAGACCTCTTTAATGGTGGAGGAGGAAGGAAGTGTAGAGTAAGAATTGCTACAAACTTTGGTTTCCTCCTGTGTAAAATTAGGAGCCTGATCCCTGTCCTGCAACAGCGTTCTGAGGATATGTGTTGATGTAAGAGCCGAGGTTCTCATTCATGAAGAGCTTATATCACATGTTTCTCTTGCTGGGGGAATATCGCATCTTCAGTCAAGAGCTTTTATAATCTGGTCCAAATTACCTTTCCAGACTCATCTTATCCTATTCTAGCCCAACAGCTCACACTCCAGCCACATGTGGCTCCTCCCCTGTCCTAACCATTTCCTACCCTTTCCTCCTCTGTACCTATTTCCTCAGCCTGGACTAGCCTTTCCTCTCAATCCAACCATTGCAACCCTGGTCCATTTCTGGGTCCAACTCAAAGACCACCTCCTCTGAGAAGTCTTCCCTGATAGCCCTCCTTTCTGTGTCTCTGACGGTTTGCTCACTCTTCTCCTTAGGCATGGCTTGGTCATTTCTATTTGGATAAATGTCCCTCTTCCTTTTACCCTGTGGGTTTCTTGAGAGCAGAGATCCTGTGCTGTCAATATCTGTGTTTCCTGCAGCCCTTAGGAAGCTCTAGTACAGGGCAGTTGCTCCATCCTGTCTGTGGTAAGCAAGAAATAAAGGCTTCCTGGGACAGAGTCAATGTGAAGAAAGATAACACCAGGCAGAGCCTTCGGGTGAAGCAGGAACACGGCTTCCAAGAACAATGATCATTGGTTTTGCAGAGCAAACCCCTAGCTGGCTCCTTTGTGTGCCTATTTTGGCCCAATTTTCACGTCAGCACGTTTCCACCATCCCCAAGCTGAAACTTCCCTCTGCCTCTCAGTGACTGACCCTTGTCTCACCAGATGTTTATTTTGCCTCCCAGGCTGAGGAGTTTAGACACTGCTCTTGCAATAGGGGACCCAGGCAGCTGTGTGACCTTGGCATGTGACTTTACATCTCTGAGCCTTGGTGCGCCTCCTCTGCAAAACAGCAATTTAAAATAGCACCTGACTTCTGGGTTGCTGTGTTGATTAGATGAGCCAAGGCATGGGAGGTGCCTAGCCCAGTGCCTGACATGAAGTAAATACTCAATTAAAGATGGAAAAACCAAAAATAAACTCACTTAGTATGTGTTTCCCTCTGTGTTGCCGAAACCTGTTCCTGGACCCTTGCCACCCATCTTGCTGTTTGGCGAGTCTTGCTTGGGGCAATTTCCAGCTGCCCCCTGCCAGGACCACCCCTGATGGAAACCTGGGACCCAGGAAGGAGGAGGTGCTGGCACGACTGTGAATCCACAGTCACCAAGCTGCCCTTGCCTAGACTGTGGGTAAAACCTACATAAGTAACAGATATACAAAGTATTATTTTTTTGTTTTTGTTTTTTTTTGAGATGGAGTCTCACTCTGTCACCCAGGCTAGAGTGCAGTCATGCGATCTCTGCTCACTGCAACCTCCACCTCCTGGGTTTAAGCGATTCTCCTGCTTCAGCCTCCTGAGTAGCTGAGATTACAGGCACATGCCACCACGCCAGGCTAATTTTTGTATTTTTAGTAGAGACGCAGTTTCACTATGTTGGCCAGGCTAGTCTCAAATTCCTGACTTCAAGTAATCCACCTGCCTCGGCTCCCCAAAGTGCTGGGATTACAGGCACGAGCCGCCGCGCCCAGCTTTTTTGCTTTTTAAAGATCTAATGTCACAAATGGGAAGACTTCTGCCTTCTGGGAGGCCCTCATGTGTGCCTGGCCCGGGATCAGTCCCATCCAGCAAGGGCATTGATGAAAAGTCTCAGGACATCTAACACAAAGTGGTGCTCCCTGGCACTTGTGGCTGCACCAGTATGAGGCTGATCTGCTGCTTGGCTCACCTCCCCAGAGCAGAGCTCCTTTCTGGCCCTCTCTAATCATGGCCCATTTCCAAGGAGAAAATGACAACAAAGTCCTAGGCAAAGCACTGGAGTCCTGGCCTTGACCTTAACTTCCTGGGACTGATTGCATCCCTCTCTGGCTCTCCCACCTGGAGGGCAATTCCCGCCTGCAGTGGAAAGCAGTAGCTGTGTGGAAGTCTTAAAATTCTCAGTGGCACACTTAGAAATAACAGAGGGAATTAGGTTTCATAAAATCATCTATTTAAGTGGCTCCAAATTAAGCCCCATTGTGATCTCTCTCTCTTTCTCTCTGGTTCTTTATATCCTGATTGTTCATGAGAGGCCCCACAGGACAGGTGAGAACCGCCCCCCTTTTGTTTTTTGAGACAGTCTCACTCTGTCGCCCAGGCTGGAGGGCAATGGCACAATCTCGGCTCACTGCAACCTCCACCTTCCAGGTTCAAGCAATTCTCATGCCTCAGCCTCCAGAGTAGCTGGGATTATAGGCATGCTCCACCACACCCAGCTAATTTTTTGTATTAGAAAACTTTTTTTTTTTTCCTGATAAACCAGCAGAAAGGCATTAGTCCTGGTAACTAATCAAGTCAGGAATTGCCGAGAGGAGGGAGAAGGGGAGGTGCAGGGCCAAGGCTGGGACTATTAACACACATCTGGAGTTTTGGAGGAATAGTTTATTACTCCTCCTCCTCCAACTCCTTCTATATTCAAGGATTTTCAAGTGGGAAAAGCTGAGGTCTTGGCCTTGGGTGACTTTCATAGCCAAATGACCTTAGCAATGGATTGGTTGATGCAGAACTTCTCATTGATGACTTTGTAAACCCTTGGTTAGCTCACTACTGTCTTGCTGCTTCTCTGTGTCAGAATTAAGAAACTACTCTAGGTCTTTCAACAGAGGGAGTTTAACACAAGGAATTGCTTACATAGATGATGGAAGGATGAAAAGCTGAACAGGGGATAGTGAGGAACACAGGTTAGCACCAGCAGGAAGCTTCTTATTCCAAGGTTGAGGAGGTGATGCCCAGAAGCCAGTGTTGGTGGCAGCAGCTAGAACCATGGCAGGGCTGCCCGTGAGAGCTCGCCCCATGGAGGTGAGGGTTGTCTGTCAGGAGTCAGAGCCACAGAAGGGCTTGGAACCGTAGATGATACACAGCCACTGTGGAAGGTGCAGAGCAAGAGGGGGGATATGGTTGATCCCCGCATCTCACCCCACCGTACTCTGGTCTTGTACCAGTTTCTCCCAACACACAAAGCTATGTGAAAGCCACTTGGCAAGGGAACCTGGGAAACACAGCTTCCTGCAATATAGAGCAGAACAATGGAAAGGCAGGGAATAAGCTGGGAGCAAACAGTGGGCCATCTGTGTAGCACGAGGCTGCTGGATGAAATGGCCGGGAAGTAAGAAAGCACTGCAGAGAGGAGCTGAGGGGGCCATGGCAGGCTGGATCCCATTGAAAGCCTTACAGCAGTGTTTCCCAATGTGTGAGATGCACTGGGCCACCTGAGCTGGCAAAAAGACCGGGCAGAGCATGAAGGAACAGTGTATCAGTAAGAAAGCTAGTCCATTTTCAATTCTCTTTCCCATCATCTGATGACATTAAGGAGAAAGTCTCTATTTGGTGCTAACCTGTGTTTAACATCACTCTAACATTTTCTAATTTCTTTTTTCTTTCTTTCTTTTTTTTTTGTTTTTGAGACAGAGCTCTGTTGCCCAGGCTGGAGTGCAGTGGTGTGATGTAGGCTCACTGCAACCTGCACCCTCCACCTCCTGGGTTCAAGCAATTCTCCTGCCTCAGCCTCCTAAGTAGCTGGGACTACAGGCATGCACCACCACTCCCAGCTAATTTTTGTATTTTTAGTAGAGACGGGGTTTCGCCATGTTAGCCAGGCTGGTCTCAAACTCCTGACCTCAAGTGATCCACCAGCCTCGGCCTCCCAAAGTGCTGGGATTACAGGCGTGAGCCACCGTGCCTGGCCACGTTTTCTCATTTCTTTTTAACTCCAAAAGATAGCAAACCAGACAGGTGTGGTGGTTCATGCCTGTAATCTCAGCACTTTGGGAGGCCTATGCAGGAAGATTGCTTGAGTCCAGGAGTTCAAGACCAGCCTGAGCATCATAGTGATGACCCCATCTCTACAAAGAATAAAAAATTAGCTGGGCATAGTGGTGTGTGCTTGTAGTCTTAGCTACTTGGGAGGCTCAGGCAGGAGGATCCCTTGAGCCTGGGAGTTTGAGGTTGCAGTGAGCCATGACTGTACCACTGCACATTCCAGCCTGGATGACAGAGTGACACCCTGTCTAAAGAAAAAAGTGAGAAAACCTTAGGTTAAAGCCTTTGGCTGGTACTGGCATAATAGATGCTGCTGGTCCTGCCTAATCCCCTTCACCTAGTTGATACATTCACCTCCCAGCTGCTGTGAATGTTGGCAGCTAGCACTTTACAGCCACACCCTTCTTTTGGCGATTGCCTCACCTGGAAATAGGTGGGCGATTATACCATCATGCCGAGGGGAAGTATGCGGCAATGACTGATTGATGCAAGGCACAAAAGCCCAGCCCTTATGCCTTGAGGTGGTTCAACTCTGGTCCCATTCCTGTTCCAGAGCTTCAGCTGGCCCCACGCCTTTGCTTAGCCTCTTTCTGTTTCCCTCCCTCCTTCACCAGGAGTCCCCCATGTAAATCACTTGCACAAGAATCCCCACCTTATACTCAAGCCCTGGCTTGACTTTTAGAGAATCTAAGATAGCAGGCAACAGGAGCTAGCTGGGATTGTGTAACTTTAAAAATTATCCTTTTAAATATTTTTGCCTGTATTGATTTCTGATAAGGTATAAAGGTTTTCCCTTTATAGTAGTGCTACTAAGTTTTGTGTAAGTGTAATATTATTTTTAACTTATATATATATAATTAAATTATAAAGACCATGGGCAACATAGTGAGACCCATCTCTACAAAAATTAGCAGGGCATGGTGGCATGTGCCTGTAGTCCTAGCTACTTGGGAGGCTAAGGCAGGAGGATCCCTTGAGCCTGGGAGGTCAAGGCTGCAGTGAGCTAGGACTACACCACCACACTGAAGCCTAGGCAACAAAGTAAGACCCTGTCTCAAAAAAAAAAAAAAAAAAAAAAAAAGGCAGGGGTTGGTAGAAAAAAGAAAAAAGAAAAAATAATTACCTGGGCATGGTGACATATGCTTATACTACACTACTCAGGTGGCTGAGCTGGGAGGATCCCTTGAGTCTCAGGAATTCGAGGCTGAAATGAGCTATGATTGCACCACTGCACTCCAGCCTGGGAAACAGAGCAAGTCCCTTTCTCTAATAATATATATGTTTTTTTATTTTTATATTTTAATTTATATATAAATATATATAGGTCGAGCTCTGTGGCTCATGCCTGTAATCCCAGCATTTTGGGAGGCCGAGGCAGGCAGATCAGCTAGGTTAGGAGTTTGAGACCAACCTGTCCAACATGGTGAAACCCCGTCTCTACTAAAAATACAAAAATTAGCTGGGAGTAGTGGTGCATGACTGTAATCCCAGCTACTTGGGAGGCTGAGGCAAGAGAATCGCTTGAACCTGGGAAGCGGAGGTTGCAGTGAGCCGAGATCTCGCCACTGCACTCCAGCCTGGATGACAGAGCGAGACTCCATCTAAAAAATATATATATATATAAAATATTTTTATAATTTTTATAATACTTATTTTTATATTTTATAATATTTATTTTTATTCTATTTTTATGTTATTTATAATATGTATTTTTATAATGTTTATATATATAATTTTATATATGTAATAAAATAAAAATAAATAACTTTCTTTTTTTTGAGATGGAATCCCCCTCTGTCGCCCAGGCTGGAGTGCAGTGTCGCGATCTCACTGCAACCTCTGCCTCCCGATGTTGCCCGCTGCAACCTCCGCCTCCCGAGTTCAAGCGATTCTTGTGCCTCAGGCTTCTGAGTAGCTGGGATTACAGGCACACGCCACATCTGGCTAATTTTTGTATTTTTAGTAGAGACAGGGTTTCACCATGTTGGCCAAGTTGGTCTCAAACTCCTAGCTTCAAGTGATCCACCCGTCTCAGTCACCCAAAGTGCTGGGATTACAGGTGAGTGCACCCGGCAGAAATGGACTATTAATACATTCAAAAACTTGGATGGACCTCAAAAGCATTATGCTAAGAAACCCACAAAACTAGGTGCTGTGTGATTCCTCTTCTATGAAACTTTAAAAAGGCAAAATTACAAGGACAGAAGGAAGATCAGCATTGCCAGGGGCTGGGAGGGGAGGGGAGTGACTGCCAAAGGGCACGGAGGACCTTTTTGGGAAACAGAAATATTCTATATAGTGTAATTGTAGTGGAGGCTATAGACTACATACATTTATCAAAATGTATCAAACTATACACTTGAAATGGTAAATTTTAATGTACATAAATTATACCTTATAAAGCTGATTCTTTTTTTTTTTTTGGAGATGGAGTCTTGCTCTGTTGCCCAAGCTGGAGTGCCGTGGCATAATCTCAGCTCACTGCAACCTCTGCCTCCCGGGTTCAAGTGATTCTCCTGCCTCAGCCTTCTGAGTAGCTGGGACTACAGGCGCACGCCACCACACCCAGCTAATTTTTGTATTTTTAATAGAGACAGGGATTCACTATGTTGGCCAGGCTGGTCTCGAACTCCTGACCTCGTGATCCTCCTGCCTCGGCCTCCCATAGTGCTGGGATTACAGGCATGAGCCCACCCGCACCCGGCCATAAAGCTGGTTTTTAAAAAATAGAGGCAGAGCATGGTGGCTCACACCTGTAGCCCCAGCCACTTAGAAGGTTGGAGGATCACTTGAGCCCAGGAATTCCAGGCTGCTGTGAGCCATTGTCGCGCCACTGCACTCCAGCCTGGGTGACAGAGGGAGACCCTATCTTCAAAACAAAAAAAAAAAGACATAAAATGAAATAATAGTACGGTTGCATGTGGGTATAGGAGAAATTGCAATGATGGTAGGGGGAAGAGCCCAAGTGGGAAGAATATTTCAGAGGGAGGTGCCAAGCCTTTACCGAGTAGGTAAAGTGGACTCCTGGAGTCCGCTCTAGGAATTGGGCAAGTTTGGTGGCTCGGGGCCGATTGGGGTGAGTGGGGAGGAAGTGGAATGTGGCTCCTTCACACAGCCTCAGGCCTGATGCTTATGACAGATGCAGACCTCTAGGCAGAGTGGTGGGCAGAAGCCCAGCATGCCTCTCTCTCCTTCCCCCAGGGACCGGTTGAGGAGAAAGCAAGGACCCCCTGCCTCTGCATAGCAACACCTTTCCTGGTCTTTGGGTCCTTTTTTCCTGAAAGAGGCAGGGGCTCCCGCTCTCACCCAGGCTGGAGTGCAGTGGTACACTCATAGCTCACTGTAGCCTCAACCTCCTGGGCTCAAGTGATCTTCCTGTCTTGGCCTCCCAAAGCACTGGGATTACAGGCATGAGGAGCCACCACACCTAGCCAAGTTTCTTTCTTTCTTTCTTTTCTTTTCTTTTTTTTTTTTTTAAAGCAAATATCCCTGGAAAAGAGGAAGAATGAAGAAAAAAGAGGGTATTGAGGAAGCTGGCAAAGAAAGAGCTTTCCCCAGCCTCCCTTTGAAGCAAGGTGGGGAGCAAGAAGAGTGCTTGGTGACAGAGGTGAGCTCCAAGAGGCCACTTCAGAGGACAGAATGGGCCCTGGAAGCCCCCAAGGGTACTCAGCCAGGAGCCTTTCCTCTCAGCCTTGGTCTTTCGGCTTCCAGGTCTCTCTAAGTCTCCCATCTTTGTCTCTGACTCTTTCTGAAGGAGGATCACGCTGAGCCAAGGTGGGATGCTGACATAAAGTCCTCACGGGAGCCAGCTCTGAGAGTCCCCTCAATGTTGACTTAGTATGAAGTCAGCTTGTCCAAACATCACCATGGACAGTACTTCATTAGATTAAATGACTTCTTTTTGCAAAGAAGAACCTGTACTAATATTTGCTTTGCATCTTGTAAAATCATATGGAAATAGGATAATGATGTTGAAAATAGAAAAAGAGTGAATTCCCAGAGAGAGTGTGGCTGAGATAGCTGTACTTTTCCAAGCAGCCCCTCCTCCCCCGTCCGCAGCCTCTCACTCTGAGCAGCCCCAGCCTCAGCCGAAGGCGACTGTCAGGCTCTGGAGTTTATTCAGATCATCACATGGAGAGTTTTTTAAATTTAGACTCAAACCACCTTTCCCTTGGTGGGTCAGGGGTCTGTTGTTTTTGTTGTTGTTTAAAAATTTGCTAAGAAATTCAAGAAAAGGGAGTAAACAGTTGTATGCTTGTAAAAAAAATCTATCACCAGTAAATATTAATGAAAACAATTCTTTTTTCTTTTTCTGTTTTCTTTTCTTCTTCTCTACTTTTTTTTTTTCTTTTTTTTTTTTTGAGACGGAGTCTCACTCTGTTGCCCAGGCTAGGGTGCAGTGGTGTGATCTCGGCTCACTGCAAGCTCCGCCTCCTGGGTTCACGCCGTTCTCCTGCCTCGTGTGATCTCGGCTCACTGCAAGCTCCGCCTCCCGGGTTCACGCCGTTCTCCTGCCTCAGCCTCCTGAGTAGCTGGGACTACAGGCACCTGCCACCATGCCCACCTAATTTTTTGTATTTCTAGTAGAGACGGGGTTTCACCGTTTTAGCCAGGATGGTCTCGATCTCCTGACCTTGTGATCTGCCCACCTCGGCCTCCCAAAGTGCTGGGATTACAGGCGTGAGCCACCGCGCCTGGCCTTTTTTTTTTTTTTTTTTTTTTTTTTTTAGAGACAGGGTCTTGCTCTGGTTGCCCAGGCTGGAGTACAGTGGTGGGTCACATAGCTCACTGTAACCTTCAAACTCCTGGGCTCAAGCGATCCTTGAACTTCAGCCTCCCAAGTGGCTGAGACTACATGCAGGTACCACCATGCCCAGCTAATTTTTTTAATTTTTCATAGAAATGGAAGTCTCATTATGTTGCCCAGGCTGGTCTGGAACTCCTGATCTCAAGCAATCCTCCTGCCTTGGCCTCCCAAAGTCCCGGGATTACAGGCGTGAGCCACTGTGCCTGGCTTTTTTTGATCATTTCCTTAGTGAAATGCATATTGTTAATAATGTGATCCACTAATTTGTCAAACAGTTGCAGAGTACTATGCACTGCATTCCCTGCACTATGACAGACACCAGGATTGTACTAATTCATGTTTGCATCCATTTGTTTTTCAACAAATATTATTGAGTTCTTTCTGTGAGCGAAGCGCTGAGTGAGGCTTCGAAGGACAGGAAGGAATGTGAAATAGCTTAAGTTCCCTTATAATTTTGCCTTACAGGAGGCAATGAAGGATTCATCTATTCAATTGCTCCTTCCTGTATTAATTGACTCCATGTTTACTCCTGAACATCCACTTCTGGGCACTAAGATGCGGGGTGAGTGTAGCCCTGTCCTTTCGGAGTTCAAGGCTGGACACACCCCAGAATCCCTTCCCAACTCTGTTGCCTTTAAGTCACTCAACCAGACATCCACTGGACAGAATGACGTGCACATATAAATGTGAAACAATGGCCAGCTGACCAGTGAGGTGTCAGTGGCTGGCCCGGGCTCTGGCCCAGAGGACCTCGGGGAAGGCCAGCACCCTTCTTGGTGGCAGCCAGTACTTCCCCTTTGCTCACCTTCATTGTATTTGCAATGTTAATTAGCAGCAGTGGCAGTGTGTCTTGTTCAGATCAGTGTCTGGCACATAGTGTGTGCCCAGAAATATTTGTGGCCTGACTTCAGCCAGCTTCCCAGAGCAACTGAGTTTCTGGAGGAGAAGGCCTTTGGGGCGGGATTTTGGGGGAAGTCTGGGGGGCCTTGGTGTGCTGGCAGGCAGAGGCACCAATATTTAGAAAAGTGTCATAGGCTTGAAACCATGGCGTATGCCTGTAATCCCAGCACTTTAGGAGGCTCAGGTGGGAGGATCTCTTGAGGCCAGGAGTTCAAGACCAGTCAGGGTAACATAGTGAGATCCTGTCTCCACAAAAAATTTACAAAAAATAGGGCCGGGCACAGTGGCTCACACCTGTAATCCCAGCACTTTGGGAGGCCCAGGAGGGTGGATCACTTGAGATCAGGAGTTCAAGACCAGCCTGGCTAACATAGCAAAACCCCGTCTCTACTAAAAATACAAAAATTAGCCAGGCGTGGTGGCGGGGACCTGTAATCCCAGCTACTCAGGAGGCTGAGGCAGGGAGAATAGCTTGAACCTAGGAGGCAGAGGTTGCAGTGAGCCAAGATCACACCATTGCACTCCAGCCTGGGTGACAGAGTGAAACTCCATCTCAAACAAACAAACAAGCAAACAAACAAAAAAAATTACAAAAAAGAATTAGCCAAATGTGGTGGTGTGCACCTGTAGTTCCAGCTACTCAGGAGGCTGAGGTGGGAGGATCGTTTGGGCCCAGGAGGTGAAGGCTGGGTCTCGTATAGTACTTCCATTGTACTCTGTAAATGTTTGACAAATTAGTGAATCACATTATTAACAACACGCATTTCACTAAGAAAATGATCAAAAAAAGCCAGGCACAGTGGCTCACGAAAACAAGGCAAAATGATAACATTTCAACTATAAATAGCAGAGCAAGCAATTCCTCTGTCACCCTGCAAAACAATGAGGTTGCAGTGATCCCAGATCGTGCCACTGGATTCCAGCCTGGGCCAGAGAGCAAGACCCTGGCTCAATCAATTTAATTTAATTTAATTTAATTTAAACAAAAAATAAAATCTTGAACCCTGTGATGCCAGGACTCTCATAAGTTCCCAAGAGCCACAGTCACCTAATAATTCCAGCCGACATCTATTGAAGGCTGACTGTGTGCCAGGCACGGGTCTAAGCACTTTACATGGATTCATCCAATCCTCACAGTGGCTCACGCCTGTAATCCCAGGAATTTGGGAGGCCAAAGCAGGAGCTATGATTGTGCCTCTGCACTCCAGCCTGCAGGACAGAGCAAGATCCTGTCTCTTTAAAAAAAAAAGTGCCACGTATGTAATAAATGCTCCAGAGAAACATTAGAGGTGACGTTGATGATGGCAAGGTGATTAGTCATGAGTGACCAAGAAGCCAAAGGCAGAGGCTGGAGCCAGCCAACTCTGTGGATGCGTTCAACTCTGGAATCCTTGGAGATGTTTCTTTTTTCTTTCCTTTTTTTTTCTTTTTTTGAGAGAGGGTCACCTAGGCTGGAGTGCAGTGGCACAATCACAGCTCATTGCAGCCTCAAGCTCCCTAAGGGATGTTTTTGAAATCCATGGATAAAGATGTTTCTCTGCCTTTCCCTTGTCAGAGAAGCCTGGGGCCCAGCAGCTGGCAGGTCCCTATATCCCCTGCTGGAAGTCCACACTGCAGGCTTGTCCAGGAGCTTGCCTGGGTGGGACTTTGCTGGGCTGGGCACAGCAGGCCTCCCAGTCAGACTCCAAGGGACCAGAGCTGCAGAGTCAGCCCCCACCAGCACACTCCCAGTTCCTCCTCTGCTGATGGACACGGCTCTCAAGTTACTTCCCTGTGTGTGTGCTGGGGGAGTGAAGGGGACTCTATTTATCCTTCAAGCGACATGAAGGAAGAGGCTCATTGTTTTGCAGGATGACAGAGGAATTGCTTGCTCTGCTATTTATAGTTGAAATGTTATCATTTTGCCTTGTTTTCGTGGCCTGAAGTCCCCAGCGCTTCCTGTCTAGCAGTCCTCATTCTCTCCCTTTGCAGAGTCTGCCTTTAGTTTAAAATCTTGGGGCTGGGCGTGGTGGCTCACTCCTGTACTCCCAGCACTTTGGGAGGCCGAGGCGGGTGGATTGCTTGAGCTCAGGAGTTTGAGACCAGCCTGGGCAAAATGGTGAAACCCTGTCTCTACCAAAAATACAAAAATTAGCTGGGTATGGTGGGAGCTGGGCCAGCTATTTGGGAGGATGAGGTGGGAGGATGGCTTGAGCCTGGGAGGCGGAGGTTGCAGTGATCCCAGATCGTGCCACTGGACTCCAGCCTGGGCCACAGAGCAAGACCCTGGCCCAATCAATTTAATTTAATTTAATTTAAACAAAAAATAAAATCTTGAACCCTGTGTTGCCAGGACTCTCATAAGTTCCTAAGAGCCACAGTCACCTAATAATTCCAGCCAACATCTATTGAAGGCTGACTGTGTGCCAGGCATAGGTCTAAGCACTTTACATGGATTCATCCAATCCTCACAGCAATGCTTTGAGGCAGATGCCACTATCATCCAAACTTTACAGAGGAGAAAGCTGAGGCACGGGGTTTGTAAATTACCTCTCCAAAGTTGTCAGGTGGTAAGTGGGAAAAACAGACCCCAATCTCTTAACCACAAACACCTGTATCTCGAAGACAGGCAGCTCCTGTTTCTGGAACTTGGATTGGAAGAAAAGTCAAGTCCGGCACCGTGGCACATGCCTGTAATCCCAACACTTTGGGAGGCCAAGGCAGGAGGATCGCTTGAACACAGGGGTTCAAGACCAGCCTGGGCAACATAAGGAGACTCCATCTCTACAAAATATAGAATTAAATTAGCCAGGCATGGTGGTGTGTGCCTGGGGTCCCAGCTACTTGGGAGGCTGAGGTGGGAGGATCACTTGAGTCTGGGAGGTCAAGGCTGCAGTGAGCAGTTGATTGCACCACTGCACTCTAGCCTGGGCAAAAGAGTAAGACCCTGTCCCCCAAAAAACCAACCAACCAAACAAACAACAAAAAAACTAGACCTTAAACACTGCTTCAATTTTAGCTCCAGTTACAAGCAAGACAGTTTTTTCTGTTTGAATCTTCCATCATCCCAGGGTACAGAAGCTAGATAGTGGCCAAAGAAATGCAGTCTCTGAGCCCTGCAGTGAGAGCTGAAGGAATAGTGACTGACAGTAACTGACCTGTGGTCACGGGTCAGGACCATTTCCTGATTTCCAGCTTCCCCAACCCATTGGTCAGCTTTCCATCCCATGGAGGAGCAGCTTGGGGCCAAAAAGGCCACCTGCAGAGAGCACCAACGCCTTGTGCCAGAGACCACACTAGGGAGGGGCTGCAGCAGAGGATTAGAGGTGCTTTGGTTTGCTTGCTTGTTTTATTTTGGTTTAATAATTAGGGAGGTATCCAGACCCAACCATGGTTCTTTTTACCCCATTTAGGCAGTGAAGCCCAGAGTCGCTTGATGCCTCAAAGGAGGTGATTAAAGTGGAAGAGAAAATATTCTTTTCCTGGCTTTTGAGTTTCAAATGCCTATGCCTTTAGGCAAATAGAAAGGACTAATCTAGGCTGGGCACGGTGGCTCACACTTTTAATCCCAGCATTTTGGCAGGCCGAGGTGGGAGGATCACTTGAAACCAGGAAGATCCTTTGGGACCAACCTGGGCATAGTGAGACCCAGTCTCTACAAGAAATTTAAAAATTTGCTGGGTGTGGTGGCCCGCGCCTGTAGTCCTAGCTACTTGGGAGGCCAGGGTGGGAGGATCACTTGAGCCTAGGAGGTTGAGGCTGCAGTGAGCTATGATTGTTCCACTACACTCCAGCCTGGATGAGAGAGGCAGACCCTGTCTCAATAATAATAATAATAATAATAAAATTAAAAAGGACTAATGAACTCACCTAAAGATGAGGGGTGCATAATGAAGAAAACCAGCATCCTTCCCCAGGTGGGGGAATACTGATGTTGATGGGTCCTGAGAGGGGATCCTTGACCCTTGTGCCTTGTCTAAGCTTCAGATTGGAGGCAAAACATCCATCCAGACTGTAGAGCTGATGACCAGAGAGCACCCAGTACCATTTAATGGGAAAGGCCCTGGGCAGGCACCAGACACAGAGAAAGAGGAATGAGCTGGAGCCAAGGAGGCCTCCCCAGTGAAACACTGCTGGGCACCCGACACCAGCAGAGGCTCTAGACCTGGGGCACGGAGGAGCGGGTGTCCCAGCAGCAAGCTCTGAGGACAGGTGGGACCCCAGCCCTCGATAGCAAGCCCTCGATGACTTCCTCGATAGCAAGCCCTCGATGACTTCCTCGATAGCAAGCCCTGAGGAAAGGGGCAGGCCCCTCACATTGTCTGAGATGACATTTCTGCCACCTAGCATAACAGGGGCTCAGAATAAAATTGAGGTTAATATGTTATTAACATATTAAAAGTAAAAAATATGTTTTTAGTTCAGCAAACCTGTTCCTTTTGTGCCTTCATGAAAGTCTTTCAGGAGTCATCTACACAGCAGGTCTCTGGTCACTCTGGGGAGCCCAGTGGCTCAGAAGCCCCCTGTAGTCTGGGGAAGACCTGCTAAAGTACGTCCAGCACAAACAAGCTTCCAACTCACCCACCTCCCTGTGTTCAGCTTGGAATAGCAAATACCAAAAAATAAACATTTGAAACTGATGGCCTCAATGTACAGTCTGGAGTTCATGGGTCTAAGTTTCCTGCTGGCGTTCCCCTCAAGGTCCGCCATTACCTGGGCTCCACTGCCTGCCAGGTTTCATGACCCCTCTCGAGGGAGGCAGCATCCCAAACACGGCTGGCCGTCTATGTCCTTCCTTCCTCTGGCCCCATCCTTCACCATCCCACTCCACACCATCCACACTGCCCGGTAAGCAGCCCTGGGGACCTCAAGACTTCACTCAAACACCACCTCCTTTGTGAAGTTTTCCCAGGTAGTGCTAACCACACCCTTCTTCTGTGACCCCACTGTGACAGGTACAGATGGCTACCGGTGCCCTGGCCCTGCCTTGGGAATGAGTCTGTTTTCATGTCTTTGTCTTCCACTGCAAGACTTTTGGGGTTCAGGATAAGAGAGAGAGAACAGGGGGCATCAAAGAGGGTTGCTAACTACTTTGCTGTGTAAAAGGATGTTTGTGAAACAATATCCCAGCTCCTCTACCTACCATCACCATTATTTCATAAAAGCATGGTCATATTAATACAAAAAATAATAGAAAAATCATGGCCTCAGAATGAAGGATGCTCCTTCACAGAAAGAAGTCTTTACAGCTTCCACATTTATACACACACATGTTGGCCCAGGTTTCTCATTTGCCCTCAAGTCGTGGAGTGGTCCTAGAATACAAGCTCTGCGGGGTGTCTGGGGGCCTGTGAGATCACAGCTCTGGCCACTGGGGATCCCTGGCAACCAGAACCTGAGGGATGCCCCTCCGATGCTGCCTGAGGCGCTCCCCATCTGGTCTCAGTTTGGAATGCTGAGTGAGACTGGAGGCCATGGGTGCCGATGATGTCGCCGGGAAACTCCCAATTTGTGTGTCGATTTAAGCTTAACAAGGGTGGTTCTCAGCTGGTGAATCCCACTTGGTTGAGAAGCCTCAGACTAAAGAGGTTCATAGGCGAGGCTTACTGGATTTGACACAGCTTCTGCAGCCCAACACAAGGTCTGTGTAGGAGGAACTCTCCTGAACCCCACTCCATAACCAGGGAGGAGCCCGGTGGGTGGCGTGCACCTGTAACCCCAGCAACTCCCTAGGCCAGGGCAAGAGGATCTCTTGAGCCCAGGAGTTCCAAACCAGCCTGGAAAACACAGTGAGGACTCATCTTTATAAAAAAGTTAATAAAATTAGCCAGGCATGGTGGTGTGTGCCTGTAAACCCAGCAACTTGGGAGGCTGAGAGGGAGGATTGCTTAAGCTTAGGAGGTCAAGTCTGCAGTGAGCTGTGGTTACACCACTGCACTCCAGCCTGGGCAGCAGAGCAAGACCATATCTCTAAAAAAGAAAGAAAGAAAACTAGTATGTGACAATCAGGCAAGGTGCTCAACCCACAATCCCAACACCATCCTACCTTTTTATCCCCTCCCACAATTTTATGTTATTGTCAATGTTCCCTTTTTATAACAATTACTTTAAAACCTCCCTTACTGTTACTGTATGCATAACATAACTGACCTACATGTATTATGTATATGGAAGAAAAGCAATTTATAAAAACATAACTTAGGCCAGGCCCAGTGGCTCATGTGTGTAATCCTGGGACTTTAGAAGGCCGAGGCACTTGAGGTCAGGAATTTGAGACCAGCTACCATGGCCAACATGGTGAAACCCTGTCTCTATTAAAAATGCAAACGTTAGCTGAGCATGGTAGCACACACCTGTAGTCCCAGCTACTCGGGAGGCTGAGGCACGAGAATCACTTGAACCCGGGAGGTGGAGGTTGCAGTGAGCCAAGATCATGCCACTGCACTCCAGCCTGGGCGACACAGTGAGACTCCATCTCAATAATAATAATATTAATAATAATAATAATAACATAACTTAAAATAATATGCTTTTAAAAGACTACATATTGGGTACAGTGTACACCGCTCAGGTGATGGGTGCACCAAAGTCTCAGAAATCACCACTAAAGAACTTATCTATGTAACCACAAACCACCTGTACCTCAGAAACTATTGAAATAAAAATTTAAAAATAGATATGTATGCTTTTAAATATGTAAATATGTAAATGCCCTGGCCCAACTACATTAGTAGAATTAATAAAATAGGTGCTTGCAGTTCTGTATAGAATCATCATAAACATGTGTGTTATTTAGTAATGTGATGTTTTAGTTTTTCATTTTTTAGTTGACAATTATATATATTGATTGTGTACACGTTGTTTTGAAATGGGTATACATTACATATTTCAAATGTAATCACTAATCAAGCAAATTAACATATTAACCTCACATGCTTTTCATTTTTTTGTAATGTGATGTTTTGGTGAGTCAAATACCATGAGCTATGTTGCCACTAGTGGTTTGATATTCTGAAATCTCTTGGTAAAGTACTGAGCCAGACAGAACATATCTTTTCTTGATTTACATAGGAATCACAATACTAGAAAATGCAGTATAGGTTAAAACTGCAAAAATACTTGGTGCTTATATGTACACATACATATAAATGGATTATTGAAGAGAGAATTATTCATGGGTTTAAACCACAAGGCTGTTTGGAGAAGCAGTAGAAAGCCTGGCCATGACAAACCAAAATCGGCCCCTCCCCCAACCAAACCTCCTAGTGAGAACCATTGATGTGGGCTGCAGAGGCACAGAAAGAAAGTGATCCACCCAAGGCCACTCAACTTGTCAGCTCCCACACCTGGCCTGGGCCTGTGACTTCCGACCCCAACTCAGTGCTCCCAACTGCACCAGGACATTTCAGACACTGTTGTTTGGAGTTCAAGGCTCCCTGGAGGTCCCTTTAGGGTGACCGCAGAAGCCCAGGGAAGCATCATACCCTTTTAACCAGAGCCATTCCATGTTTATATATTTTGTTAAAAAAATGTGTAAAATAATTGCTAATAATTTGGGGGCATTTGCCATGTGCCAGACACCTCTGGAGATATTACATTGAGTTTCCACAACCACCCTGTGGGACAAGCATTAGGAGCCCTTTTTACTGATAAGGAAATGGAGGCTGAGGGGCCTAAGGCCACATAGCCCCAAGTCTCTCTGATCTGAGTCTGAGCCCCTTCCATTCTGCAGGCTGTCTCCCCACACCCTGTTTAGAGGTTGGGCTTCCTTGTCATCTTTATTCGAAAAAAAAAAGCTATTGGAATGGGAAAAGATTTTTGTGACTGGACGTGGTGGCTCACACCTATAATTTCAGCACTTTGTGGGGCGGAGGCGGGGATCGCTTGAACTCAGAAGTTTGAGACCAGCCTGGGCAATATGGTGAAACCCCATGTCTGCAACAGCAACAGAAAAGCTGTGTGTGGTGACATGAGCCTGTAGTCCCAGCTACTTGGGAGGCTGAGCTGCAGGATCACTTGAGCCCAAGGTGGAGGCTGCAGTGAGCTGAGACCACACCACTGCACTCCAGCCCAGGCAACAGACCTGTCTCAAAAAACAAAACAAAACAAAACAAGAAAAAGGTTTTGCTGTGAAACAGTGGCCCCATGGAGGCCACTTCAGCAGGCCCTGGGTCATTTGGTTGTGGGTGTTTGGACACACTTGGTCTTCCCAATCTCCTAGGAAAGGCCAGTGTTGAAGTAGCCCCCCTATAGAGCTGCAGGCCAGAACCCACTTTGTTTATAAAAAGCACGCAACCCATCAGTCGTTGCAGAAAAGATGGCAAAAAGAATGAGATCAGGCTGGGCGCAGTGGCTCACGCCTGAAATCCCAGCACTTTGGGAGGCCGAGGATGGTGGATCACTTGAGGTCAGGAGTTTGAGGCCAGCCTGGCCAACATGGTGAAACCCTGTCTCTACTAAAATTACAAAAATTAGCCAGATGTGGTGGCACATGCCTGTAATCCCAGCTACTCGGGAGGCTGAGGCAGGAGAATCACTTGAACCCGGGTGGGGGAGGTTGCAGTGGGCCCAGATTTTGCCATTGCACTCCAGCCTGGGTGAGAGAGCGAGACTCTGTCTCAAAAAAAAAAAAAAAAGAAAAGAAAAGAATGAGATCAAAACCACCCATAATCTCCCCTCTTGATGAGGTGGCTATTAACAGACAGTGATTAACTTTCCAGACTATATATGAACAATGAATTTATTCATATAGTTCATTTATCTATTTATGGAGGTTACATTTAATAAAATGTATATCATGGAAAACATTCTATTTTATAATTTTATGTAAGTTGATAATGTATATTTACATATTGCTAACAGGATGGGATACGAGCACACTCTAGACACAATTTGATGAACCTCATCTGGCCAAGTGGAGGATGGGTGTGTCTCCTCCTTTCCCAGGTGCCAAAACCCCAGTTCTTTTATTTATAACGACAATAACTGACATTGAACTCTGCCTTACAACTCACTAAGTCCTCTCCAGCTATTCTCTCTTTTATTTTTTTTGAGACAGAGTCTTGCTCTGTTGCCCAGGTTGGAGTGCAGTGGCACAATCTCGGCTCACTACAACCTCTGCTTCCCGGGTTCAAGTGATTCTCCTGACTCAGCCTCCTGAGTAGCTGGGATTACAGGCACCTGCCACTACGCCCGGCTAATTATTGTATTTTTAATGGAGACAGGATTTCGCCATGTTGGCCACGCAGTCTCAAACTCCTGACCTCAGGTGAACCACCTGCCTCGGCCTCCCAGCTGGGATTACAGGCGTGAACCACTGTGCCAGCCCCATTCTCTCTTTTAATCCTAACACTCACTCTGGGAGGTCAGTCTATGTTGCCTAATTATCTTCATTTTATTGAGAAGGAAATTCAAGTTCAAAGAGGCTCCTTGACTTGCCAGCTTGATCCCGTGTCCTCCCAACCAGCCATCGCCTCCTCTTTATGGTTTGTCGGGTGCAGCCTGCATGCTCCAGGCAAGTGACTTCTCAGTGCAGCCTCTGGCTGAGACCTCTGGCTTCTGTGCAGGGCCAAGGATGTGGGAAGAGCCCCAGGCAGCTGCCAGGAGCCAGACTCTGCCCAGCGCCCTGGGGATCCCCTCTTGCCAGTGCCTGAGATGCCTGCTTTGTCACTTAGCAACTGCTGGTGGTGTCAACAGTAAAGGGCTGTGATCCTGTTTCAGAGCTTCTGAGATCTTCCAAAGGTGTTTGCTCTTTCCAATGCCAATTAGATACTCCTGAGGCCAATACCAACCTTGTAGGGCACAGGCAGGGGCTGGACCACTCAGCGCCCTCCCTACTCCCCTGGCCTTGGTGGGCCCTGCCCTTGCAGCTGGCCCTGAGCTCAGGGCACCCAGAGGGTAGTCTGCTCCTCCCAGGCCTCCTCCTAGGGTGTCAGAGTGTGAGGTGTCAGATCTGGGGCACTCCTGACATTCTAATCCACCCAGGATTCCAGCAGGTGCCAAGTCTCTGGTATCAGGGGAAATGACCTCAGAGCTTTGGATGTGGCTGGCAGGCCACTGTCCAGACTTAAAGGTCTCCCAGCAGGCACCTGTCACCTGAGCTGGGAGGTCTCTTGTCCCTCCCCTGCCTCAGACCTTCCAGAAGACAGCTGAGGCTCCTGGGAGAGAAGGTAGACTTCTGGGACAAGATGAGACCTTGGAATTTCAAAGCCCCTTTTATGAATGCTTGGCTCTCTGAAGTCCAGGCCAGGCATGGTGGCTCATGCCTATAATCCTAGCACTTTGGGAGGACAACATGGGCAGATCACTTGAGGTCAGGAGTTTGAGAGCAGCCCGGCCAACATGGTGAAACCCTGTCTCCACAAAAAACACAAAAATCACCCAGGCATGGTGGTGGGCGCCTGTAATCCCAACTACTCAGGAGAGTGAGGCAGGAGAATCACTTGAACCTGTGAGGTGGAGGCTGCAGTGAGCTGAGATCACGTCACTTCACTCTAACTTGGGCAACAGAGTGAGACCCTGTCTCAAAAAATAGATATGTATATCTCTCTATATAGATGTATATAATAAAGGCTGAAAACAGCTTTCCTCTTGGGCCAGTGGAGGAGAAGTGAGCCTGCCATGTACTGTGTGGGCTTGGGGGCCCTGAGGAAGACCCTCTCTTGCTCCCGGGTATTTATCACTACACCGCACAGTGGATGGAAAGTGAAATTAGGACCACTCTTCATGCTGCCACTCGCTGTGGCCTTCACCCCCTTCCCTTCCCTCGAACCTGTAAGGAGTGCGGAACTGCTCCATCACGTCCATTTTCACACATGAGGAATCCCAGGTTCGGAAAGGTTATTTGTGATTCATCCCAAGCCAGGGACCAAAATTGGTCAGGGCAGAGCTCAATCCCAAAGGCAGGTTTTCCGTTTCCACCATAACCCAAAGCACTCAGCCATTCTCCAGTCATGCTCCTTTCGTAACAGGAGTCACACGCACGTAAATGTGTTCATTTGGAAATTCTTTGGTGGAGCTATTTATGTGCCCATTCATCACCAATATTTATTTTTTTAATTAATTATTATTATTATTTTGATACAGAGCCTTGCTGCAATGCCCAGGCTGGAGTGCAGTGGCGCAATCTCGGCTCACTGCAACCTCCGCCTCCCTGATTTGTGATTCTCTTACCTCAGCCTCCTGAGTAGCTGGGATTACAGGCACCGGCCACCATGTCTGGCTAATTTTTGTATTTTTTAGTAGAGGCGGGGTTTCACTATATTGGCCAGGCTGGTCTGGAACTCCTGACCTCAAGTGATCCGCCCGCCTTGGCCTCCCAAAGTGCTGGGATTACAGGCATGAGCCACCAGGCCCAGCCCATCACCAGTATTTATTAAGCACTTTCTTTTTTTATTTTTATATTTGGCATTTATAAAATGATGTGGGGTGTGTGTGTGTGTGTGTGTGTGTGTGTTTTAAGAGACAGGATCTTGCTTTGTTGCCCAGGTGGAAGTGCAGTGGTGTGGTCATGGCTCACTGCAGTCTTGACTTCCTGGGCTCAAGCGATCCTCCCGTTATGGTTCTCAGTCTCCCAAAGTAGCTGGGACCACAGATGCACACCACCATGTACAGCTAATTTTATTTTGTAAATTTTTTATAGAGACAGGGTCTCACTGTGTTGCCCAGGCTGTTGTTGAACTCCTGGGCTCAAGCAATCCTCTGCCTCCGTCTCCCAAAGTGCTGGGATTACAGGTGTGAGCCACTGTGCCCAGTTTATTAAGCCCGTTCTGTGAGCCCAGCTCTTGGCTGGAGACTGTGGGGAACTCCAAGGTGAAAACGGTCTAGTTTCTGCTTGAGAAGGAGAAGGAGGTGTGGATTAAGGAGAAAAGGAAGACAGGTCCTGAAGACAGACCTGCAGGGAGAACAATGGGCTGGAGGAGGGGACAGCCAGCACATCCCAGGGGCACTGTCTGTGGGCTGGGGCTCCGCGGGGGCTTCATGGAGGAAGACTGGGCGAAAAAGGGGCTCTGTTTGGAAGCTGTGATGACCCTTGAGAGTCTTGATGGACGCAACAGCCAAGAGCCCCCAGCTCCCAGTTGGCAGAGGTGCAGGCTGGGGCTGAGGCTGTGCTCAGAGTCCCCAGTGCTCAGAAGGTGTGTGGAGACAGAGCCTGGATGAAGCTGCAGCGCACACATCCCCTGCTTGGTGGAGTGGAGAACCTGTCCCGGGCATCCCTGGCTTAGCTCTGAAGAGCAGAGTACAGTTGGTCCCCCGTTCAGGGCTCCAGCCAAGCCCCCCAGGGAGGGACAGCCCTTCAGAAGCCCTTTTCTTCCCTGCAGGCACATGTGGGTGCTTTTCCCAAAAGCCGGGGTAGAACCACCTCTCTCTTTGGAGAAAGTTCTTCCATGGTACTGCTAACACAGCAGGGATCAGCGGACCCGCGACAAGAGTGAAGTAAGGTCACAGAGTGCAGCAGGGTTAAGCCCCCTGTGGACCAGGCTGGCCCTGCCACTTACTAGCTTTGGGGATTTTGGGCAAATCACTTAATGCTCTGAATTTCAGTTTCTCCTCTGTAAAATACAGTTGTGTCTGTCTTATAGCGTGGTTGTGAGTTTTTCTTTTTTAAATCTTTCTTTTTTAAATTTTTTTGAGATGGGGTCTTGCTCCATCACTCAGGCTGGAGGGCAGTGGTGCCGTTATGGCTCACTGTACTCTCAAATTCCTAGGCTCAAGCAATCTTCCTCTCTTAGCCTCCCAAAGGGCTGGGATTACAGGTGTGCACTACCACACCTGGCTAATTTTTAAAAATCTTTTGTAGATATAGGGTCTTGCTATATTGCCCAGGCTGCCCTCAAACTCCTAGCCTCAAGTGATCTTCCTGCCTAAGCCTCTAAAAGGTTTGGGATTACAGGTGTGAACCACCACACACCAGCCAGCGAATTTTTCATGAGATGATGTCTATTAAGTGACCAGCACACAGTAGGCCCTCACAAGGCAGCAGTTACCTAGCCAGGTAGATCACACATATCCAGCACTCGGGACATGTCTGAAGAATGAATCAAACTTTTCCTTTTTCTTTTTGTCTGCCAATATTTGTTCTTAACCTAGAAAGCTAGTTGAGATCAGAAAGCTACAATGCTTGGAAACAAGCCACCCTGGGCTGGAAGTGGGGGCGTGACTGCTGTGTCCTTTGTGGGGTTGATCTGTTGGAGCTGAGTGTGAAGCCTGGACAGTGAGCGGCTCACCTGGAACCCCCAGGACAGCTCTCCAGGGGGACTGGGTTAATGGGCTTTTCAGTTACTTGCCCTTTCTAATTCCAGTACATTCTCATTTAAAAATACCTTAAAAGTAATAAATGATCATTAAAACAACGGCTTATATTGAGCTTATGATATACCAAGTGCTATTCTAATATGTCTTTCTTTTTTTTTAAGACATAGTCTTGCTCTATAAAAGAAGACCTTCAAAAATGAAAGAATATACTATGTTGAAAGAATATACTATGCTGAGGATTGAAATACTCAGTATTGTTTTGGTTTTTGTTTGTTTTTTGAGACAAAGTCTCACTCCATCAACCAGGCTGGAGGGCAGTGGTGTGATCTGGCCTCACTGCAACCTCCACCTCCCGGGTTCAAGCAATTCTCTTGCCTCAGCCTCCCACAAAGCTTGAATTACAGGTGTGTGCCACCATGCCTTGCTAATTTTTGTATTTTTTAGTAGAGATAGGATTTCACCATGTTGACCACGCTGGTCTCAAACTCCTGGCCTCAAGTGATCTGCCTGCCTTGTCCTCCCAAAGTGCTGGCAGGTATGAGCCACCATGCCCAACCTAATATGTCTTAATTTGTTCATCTGCATGATAGTTTTACAACATAGGTACTATTATTTTCCACCTTTTATGGATAAGTAAACTGAGGCACAGAGAGTTTAAATAACTTGCCCAGAGTCAACCGGCTAAGAAGTAATATAGTGGGGACATGAGCACCGGCAATCTGGCTCTAGAATCCCACTCTTAATCACTAGATGATCATGACTTATTGTCTGTATATGTCTGTTTTTTTGACTCCAGAGTGAGGGTCTCACTCTGTTGCCTTGGCTGGAGTGCAGTGGTATGATCATGGGTTACTGAAGCCTCGACCTCCTGGGCTCAGGTGAGCCTCTCGCCTCAGCCTCGCAAACAGCTGGGACCACAGACACGTGCCACCATGCCTGGCTTTCTTTTTTTCTTTTTATTTTATTTTATTTTATTTTTATTTTTATTTTTTTTGAGACGGAGTCTTTCTCTGTCCCCCAGGCTGGAGTGCAGTGGCGCGATCTCGGCTCACCACAACCTCCACCTCCTGGGTTCACGCCATTCTTCTGCCTCAGCCTCCCGTGTAGCTGGGACTACAGGCGCCCGCCAACACGCCCGGCTAATTTTTTGTATTTTTAGTAGAGACGGGGTTTCACCGTGTTAGCCAGGATGGTCTCGATCTCCTGACCTCGTGATCCGCCCGCCTCGGCCTCCCAAAGTGCTGGGATTACAGGCTTGAGCCACCGCGCCCGGCCTTTTTTTTTTTTTTTTAAATTTTGGAGACCGGATCTCTGTTGCCCAGGCTGGAGTACAGTGGCACAGCCACAGCTCACTGCAGCTGCAACCTCCTGAGCTCAGGCGACTCCCCACCTCAGTTTCCTGAGTAGCTGGGACTACAGGTGTGTACCACCATGCTCGTCTAATTTTTAAATTTTTTTTTTTTTTTGCAGAGATAGGATTTCACCATGTTGCCCAGGCTGCTCTCAAACTCCCTGCCTCGGCCTCCCAAAGTGCTGGGATTACAGGTGGGAGCCACCATGCCTGGCCTTATATGTTTCTTATGGTACATATATGTAAAAATACAGGAAAGTAAAAATAAGTTAAAGATAACCTACATTCTTAATATCCAAAGATAATCATTGTTGCTAACAGTGTAATGAGAAGTTACACACATAACATTTGAAGCAAGACAAACTCATGTTTGAATTCTGGCTTCACTGTTTTTGGCAGTGTGACCTTGGCGTAGAAAACAGATAAAAATACTTTCGTAATCTTGGAGGAGGGAAGATCTTTCTTGACAATGATACCGAAGACAGACAACAGTGAAAAAAATGGATGGATGTTACATATGACAATTAAGAACTTCTGGATGTTATGACAGAGAACAAAACAAAATGTAAAGTCAAATAGCAAACAGAAAAAATACTTGCTTTATATGTAATAGAAACACATATATGAAGGACTATTTAAAAATCGGTAAGAAGTAGACCTCACTAAAAATGAGAGCTTCTGCCAAAGAACTACAAATGGCCAATAAACGTATATTCAACCTTATGAATAACCAAAAGAATAATTAAAATGATGAGATGTGATTTTCATACATCAGATTTGGCAGGGAGTAAAATGACTGACAATAGCTGGGAGTGATGGTGTGCACCTGTAGTCCCAGTTGCTGGGGAGGCCAAGGTGGGAGGACCTCATGAGCCCATGTCACGGTCAGCCTGAGCAACAGAGTGAAACACCGTCTCAAAACCCAAACCCAAACCAAACCAAAACGAAAGGCTGACAATAACCAGTGTTGGCAAGGATGCAGATGCTCTCCTAGACTGTGGGTGATGGGGGGATGGGGTGGATGTGGTAAATATAGCTTTTCAAGAGACACGTTGGTAACATGTATCTAAATCCTTTTCCATGTGCCCTCCACTTGGTCTAATATTTCAACTTCAAATAATTTTTTTTTTTTCAGTGGAGTCTCCCTCTGTTGCCCAGGCTGGAGTGCAGTGGCTCAATCTGGGCACACTGTAACCTCTGTCTCCCGGGTTCAAGTGATTCTTGTGCCTCAGGCTCCTGTGTAGCTGGGACCACAGGCACCCACCACCACACTCAGCTAATTTTTGTATTTTTAGTAGAGACGGGGTTTCACCATGTTGGTCAGGCTGGTCTCGAACTCCCGACCTCAGGTGATCGCCTGCATCGCCCTCCCAAAGTGCTGGGATTACAGGTGTGAGCCATTGTGCCTGGCCCCAGATAACTTATGCTAATGAAAGGATAAATCATCAAATGAGAATGATGTATGTGCTCGAATAGTCACTGGAACATTTTTATAAAAGCAAAAAGCTAGAAACAACTTAAATGTCCTTTAAAAGGGGATTGATAAGTAAAATACTGTAAAGTTATAAAATAAACTATTACATAGCTGTTAAAGGGAATACAGTGGATTTAAACATGCTGATGATAAGGGGAAAAGTCCACAGAAAAATTCAAAAAACAAGTTGGAGTATGTGACCTTATTTTTCAGTAACAGAGTCTTCTGGCTGAGCCCTAACTTGGATTTTGATTTTGACTCTATACAACTGGTTTTCTGGAATTTGTAGGAGTTGAAATGTTTGACAGACTATTTTTTAAATATGCATGAGGTTTCTCTTGAAAACTCTAGCACAGTGTTGAGAAGATGGTGGAGATTTGTAAGTAGGGCTAGGACCCCAGCCTGTGTAAGAAAGGGACAACGGTAAGATTTTTTTTGGTTATTTGTGCATCTGTAAGTGTATTTGTAGATTTACCAAAGACTGGTGTGTATAAGCTACATTCGCTAAAAAAAAAAACTTATTTAGACTGGGTGCAGTGGCTCACACCTGTAATCCCAGCACTTTGGAAGGCCAAGGTGAGAGGATTGCTTGAGTCCAAGGGTTCAAAAGCAGCCTGGGCAACTTAGTGAGACCCTGTCCGTACAAAAAAAACAAAAACAAAAGCAAGCAACAAAAAACCCCACACTTATTTATTGAACATAAAAATAGAGAAGGCATAACTTGATGAGTTTTCTCAAAGCGAGCACCCTCATGTGACCGCCAGTCAGATGTACAAATTTGTGGGAGCCCGGAAGCTGGTCTCTTGCACCCCCAGCCACTTTTCTTCTCAGGGGACCACTCTTCTGACTTCCAACACCAGAAATGAGTTTGATTGTGTTTGAACTTTACATCAGTGGAACCATAAACCATGGCCTCTTTTATGTTTAGCTTCTTTCACTCAACATTATGAAATGCAGCTGGGTGTACTAGCTGTCACTCATATTCCTTTCTGCATAGTATTTTATTGTATGAATATACACACATTGTTGATCTATTTTTCTGTTTATGACTATTTGGATTGTTTTCATCTTTGTCTATAAAAAATGATGTCACTGTAGATATTCTCACACATGACTTTTCGTGTGTAAATGTGCCAGTTTTATTAGGTATATACCTAGGTGGTTAAAGGGTTTATTTACATTTAGCCTTTTTTTTTTCTTTTTTGAGACAGAATCTCGCTCTGTCGCCCAGCCTGGAGTGCAGTGGCACAATCCTGGCTCATTGCAACCTCTGCCTCCTGGGTTCAAGTGATTCTCCTGCCTCAGCCTGCAGAGTAGCTGGGACTACAGGCACCCGCCACCACGCCCAGCTAATTTTTGTATTTTTAGTAGGATGGGGTTTCACCATGTTGGCCAGGCTGGTCTCAAACTCCTGACCTCAAGTGATCCACCCATCTTGGCCTCCCAAAGTGCTAGGATTACAGGCATGAGCCACTGTGCCTGGCCACTTACATTTGGCTTTAATAGATAGTGCCAAACCATTTTCCAAAGTTGTACCAGATTGCATTTCTACCAATGGTATTTGGGAGTTTCAGTTCCACCACATATTTGCCAGCAAGTGACGTGTCATGTCAATTTTGAGTATACGGGTGGGTGGATATCTCACTGTGGTTTTAACTTGTGATTCACTGATGACTAATGAGGATTAACACTTTTTTAAACAAGTTTCTTAGCCATTTGTCTGGAACATCCTTTGTGTTCTAGACACTTGCTTTTTTTCTGTTTAGTTGTTAATCTTTTTCTTATGAATTTGCAGTTCTTTATGCATTTTGGATATTAGATCTTTGCCAGTTATATGTATTGCAGAAATATTTTTAAAAATATTTATTTATTTGTAGAGAAAGAGTCTTGCTATGTTGTCCAGGCTGGTCTTAAACTCCTGGACTCAAGCAATCCCTCTGCCTTGGCCTCTGAAAGTGTTGGGATTATAAGCGTGAGCCACCATACCCAGATGCAAGAAATCTTTTCCCATTCCAATAGCTTTCCTTTTTACTCTCTTAATAGTTTGTTTGATAAACAGATACTCTTTAATATAGTCCAATTTATCTACTTTTCTTTTATGATTTGTGCTTCTTTGTGTCCTGCTTAATACATTTTGCCTAAAATAAGGACATAAATATATTTTTCTATGCCGGTTTCTAAAAGCTTTATTGTTTCACCTTTCACATTCAGAGCCTATCTGGATTTGATTTTTGTGTATGGTATGAGATAAGAGTCAAGATTCACTCTTTTTCCTATATGGTTATTCAGCTGACCCAGCACCACTAATGGAAAAGACCCATCTCTTCCCCACTGTGCTAACGTGTCATTTGTTGTCTTAACTGTCTGTATATGTGTGTGCTGTTTCTGGACACTGTGTTATTTCACATTGGCTTGTTTGCCTGTCTTTGTATTAATACTGGGCTATTTTAGTTATTGCACAGTAGTACCCCCTTGTCTACAGTTTCACTTTCCATGGTTTATGTTACTCAAGGTACAGAACAATGATACATTTTGAGAAGGAGAGACCACATTCGCATAACTTTCATTCCAATATATTGTTGTAATTGTTCTATTTTGTTATTAGTTTTTGTTGTTAATCTCTTAATGGGACTAATTTGTAAGTCACATTTTATTATAGGTATGTAACAGAAGAAAAACCATAGTATATATAGGTTTTGCTATTATCTGTGATTTCAGGCATCCACCGGGGGTCTTGAAACATATCCCTCACAGATAAGAAGAAGCTACTACGGTCCAAATCCTTCTACTTTGTTTTTATTTTTCAAGACTTTCTTAACTATTCTTGGCCCTTTGTATTTTCATATAAATTCTGGAATTGGTTTGTCCATTTCAACCTCCCTTATTCCCTTTCCCCCATAACCCTGCCACCACAAAAATCCGCTGGGATTTTAATTGTGATTACTTTGAATCTATGGATCAAGTTAGGGAGAAGTGATATCTTAACAATATTACTGCTTTTCTTTTTTTTCTGTTTTCTGAAACAGTCTCATTCTGTTGCCTAGGCTGGAGTGCAGTGGTACAACCCTGGCTCACTGCAACCTCCAACTGCTGGATTCAACCGATTCTCCTGCCTCAGCCTCCTGAATAGCCGCGATTGCAGGTGCCCACCACTACGCCTGACTAATTTTTGTATTTTTGGTAGAAATGGGGTTTCACTGTGTTGGCCAGGCTAGTATCAAACTCCTGGCCTCAAGCAATCTACCCGCCTCAGCTTCCCAAACTGCTGGGATTACAGGTGTGAGCCACTGCCCCTAGCCAATACTGAGTATTTCGATCCTGAACATATCCTGAAATGATATCCTTTCATTTTTGAGGGTCTGCTTTTATAAGCCTCCATAAAGCTGTATAATTTTTTATGTAGAGGCTCTGTACAGTTTTGTTTCATTCATCCCTGTATATTTATGTCCTTGATGCTACTGTATATGATATTTAATTTTTTTCAATTTATAATTAGATAGAAATGCAAAGAATTTTTTAAAATTTTGACCTTGCATCTAGTGACTTGTTAAATTCATTTATTAATGGTAGCAGTTTTTTTTTGGAGATGGGGTCTCACTCTGTCACCGAGGCTGTAGTGCAGTGGTGCAATCGCTGCTCACTGCAACCTCTGCCTCCTGGGTTCAAGTGATTCTCGTGTCTCAGCCTCCCGAGTAGCTGGGATTATAGCCACACACCACCACGCCTGGCTAATTTTTGTATTTTTAGTAGAGACGGGGTTTCACCATGTTAGCCAGGCTGGTCTTGAACTCCTGACCTCAAATGATTTGCCAACCTCAGCCTCCTAAAGTGCTGGGATTATAGGCATCGGCCACTGTACCCGGCCATGGTAGCAGTTTATCTGTAGATTTGTTTAGATTTTCTAGGTCTATAATAATGTCATCTGTGTATGATAGTAATTTTAATGTCTTCCTTACTGATTCTTTGTAAAAATTTTTTTCATTTATTTATTTATTATTTTATTTATTTAAAATATTTTTGAGGCAGAGTCTCACTTTGTCACCCAGGCTGGAGTGTAGTGGCACCATCTTGGCTCACCGCAGCCTTGACCTCCTGGGTTCGAGAGATCCTCCTGCCTCAGCTCCCCAAGTAGCTGAGACTACAGAGGCATGCCATCATGCCTCGCTAACTTACTGATTCTTAGACATTTTATTTATCCTCTCCCTCCCCCGTACATCTTCTCTTTTTCCTCCTCCTCCTTTCTTTTTCTTCCTCTTTTTCTTGTTTGTAATTGTTTCACTGGCTAAGACCGCTACTACCATGTTAAAAAGAAGTGGTGATAATGGTCATCATTGTTCTAAATGCAGAGGAATGCTTTCAATATTTCACTATTAAGTATGATGTTTGCTGTAGAATTTTAAAATTTGAAGTGAAATTCACCTAACATAACATTTAGGGCACTTGGTTATTCACAACACTGTGCAGTCACTACCTCTGTCTGGTCCAAAACATTTCTGTCATTCCCAAATAAACTCTGTTCCTATTCAGCAATTACTCCCCATTTCCCCAAACCTCCCACCTCTGGCCACCGCCAATCTGTATTCTGTTTCTATGGATTTACATGTTCTGGATATTTCATACAAGTAAAATCATACATCTCTGGTCTTTTGTGTCTGACTTCTCTTACTTAGCATACTGTTTTCAAGATTCATTCATGCTGTAGCACAAATCAGTACTTCATTCCTTTTTATGGCAGAATAATATTCCACCGTGTATATGTACCACATTTGTTTATCCATTCAGATGTTGCTGGACATTGGATTGGTTTTGTCTTTTGGCACTGCAAATAGTGTCACTATGAACACTCATGTACAGCAGTTTCTCCCTCCCACCATCTATGGTTTTGTTTTCCGTTTGTTCAATCGCCCACTGTCTTACGGTGAGAGAGAGTCTTACTTTGTCATCCAGGCTGGAGTGCAGTGGCGTGATTGCTGACTGCAACCTCCACCTCCCAGGTTCAAGTGATTCTTGTGCCTCAGCCTCCGGAGTAGCTGGGATTACAGGCGTCTGCCACCATGCCCAGCTAATTTTTTTTTTTTATATATTTTTAGTAGAGACGAGGTTTTACCATGTTGGTCAGGCTGGTCTCCTTGAACTCTCGACCTCAGGGCATCCGCCCACCTCAGCCTCCCAACGTGCTGGGATTACAGGCATGAGCCACTAGGCTCAGCCAACAATTCATAATTTTTAAATTGTGTGCTGTTCTGAGTAGTATAATGAAATCTTGTGCTGTCTGGCTCTGTCCCATCCAGGATACGAATCATTCCTTTGTTCAGCTTATCCACGCTGTATTTACTACCTGCCCATTAGTTACCAACATCATCTTGTTTGCTCTTGACATCCAACCATCAACATCATCACGGCTTGATTATCCAGGATGGCCCAAAGCATATGATCCTCCTCACACATAGTCAGAAGGCCAATAGCAGCCTAGTGATACATCGCAATGCCTGTCATTCACCTCTCCTCATCTCATCACATAGGCATTTTAGGCTTTCACATCATAAGAAGTAGAAGGGTGAGCACAACACAATAAGATACTATGGGGGTGGAGG
>NW_026652281.1:85411742-85429744 GCF_009828535.3 Hylobates moloch
TTGCCCATGCCTATGTCCTGAATGGTATTGCCTAGGTTTTCTTCTAGAGTTTTTAGGTTTTAGGTCTAACATTTAAGTCTTTGATCCATCTTGAATTAATTTTTGTATAAGGTGTAAGGAAGGGATCCAGTTTCAGCTTTCTCCATATGGCTAGCCAGTTTTCCCAGCACCATTTATTAAATAGGGGATCCTTTCCCCATTTCTTGTTTTTGTCAGGTTTGTCAAATATCAGATGGTTATATATGTGTGGTATTATTTCTGAGGGCTCTGTTCTGTTCCATTGGTCTCTATCTCTGTTTTGGTACCAGTACCATGCTGTTTTGGTTACTGTAGCCTTGTAATATCGTTTGAAGTTAGGTAGCGTGATGCCTGCAGCTTTGTTCTTTTGGCTTAGGATTGTCTTGGCAAAGCGGGCTCTTTTTTGGTTCCATATGAACTTTAAAGTAGTTTTTTCCAATTCTGTGAAGAAAGTCATTGGTAGCTTGATGGGGATGGCATTGAATGTATAAATTACCTTGGATAGTATGGCTGTTTTCACGATTTTGATTCTTCCTATCCATGAGCATGGAATGTTCTTCCATTTGTTTGTATCCTCTTTTATTTCATTGAGCAGTGGTTTGTAGTTCTTGAAGAGGTCCTTCTCATCCCTTGTAAATTGGATTCCTAGGTATTTTATTCTCTTTGAAGCAATTGTGAATGGGAGTTCACTCATGATTTGGCACTCTGTTTGTCTGTTATTGGTGTATAAGAATGCTTGTGATTTTTGCACATTGATTTTCTATCCTGAGACTTTGCTGAAGTTGCTTATCAGTTAAGGAGATTTTGGGCTGAGACGATGGGGTTTTCTAGATATACAATCATGTCATCTGCAAACAAAGACAATTTGACT
Source organism: Hylobates moloch (assembly GCF_009828535.3). Taxonomy (NCBI): domain Eukaryota; kingdom Metazoa; phylum Chordata; class Mammalia; order Primates; family Hylobatidae; genus Hylobates; species Hylobates moloch. The sequence goes on from NW_026652281.1 coordinate 85,412,632, forward strand.
TCCTCTTTTCCTAATTGAATACCCTTTATTTCCTTCTCCTGCCTAATTGCCCTGGCCAGAACTTCCAACACTATGTTGAATAGGAGTGATGACAGATGGCATTCTTGTCTTGTGCCAGTTTTCAAAGGGAATGCTTCCAGTTTTTGTCCATTCAGTATGATATTGGCTGTGGTTTTGTAATAAATAGCTCTTATTATTTTGAGATACGTTCCATCAATACCTAATTTATTGAGAGTTTTTAGCATGAAGGGGTGTTGAATTTTGTCAAAGGCCTTTTCTGCATCTATTGAGATAATCATGTGGTTTTTGTCTTTGGTTCTGTTTATATGCTGGATTACGTTTATTGATTTTCATATGTTGAACCAGCCTTGCATCCCAGGGATGAAGCACACTTGATCGTGGTGGATAAGCTTTTTGATGTGCTGCTGGATTCGGTTTGCCAGTATTTTATTGAGGATTTTTGCATTGATGTTCATCAAGGATATTGGTCTAAAATTCTCTTTTTTTGTTGTGTCTCTGCCAGGCTTTGGTATCAGGATGATGCTGGCCTCAAAAAACTAGTTAGGGAGGATTCCTTCTTTTTCTATTGATTGGAATAGTTTCAGAAGGAATGGTACCAGCTCCTTCTTATACCTCTGGTAGAATTCGGCTGTGAATCCGTCTGGTCCTGGACTTTTTTTGGTTGGTAGGCTATTAATTATTGCCTCAATTTCAGAGCCTGTTATTGGTCTATTTAGGGATTCAACTTCTTCCTGCTTTAGTCTTAGGAGGGTATATGTGCCCAGGAATTTATCCATTTCTTCTAGATTTTCTAGTTTATTTGCATAGAGGCGTTTATAGTATTCTCTGATGGTAGTTTGTATTTCTGTGGGATCGGTGGTGATATCCCCTTTACCATTTTTTATTGCATCTATTTGATTCTTCTCTCTTTTCTTCTTTATTAGTCTTGCTAGCGGTCTATCAATTTTGTTGATCTTTTCAAAAAACCAGCTCCTGGATTCATTAATTTTTTGAAGGTTTTTTTGTGTCTCTATCTCCTTCAGTTCTTCTCTGATCTTAGTTATTTCTTGCCTTCTGCTAGCTTTTGAATGTGTTTGCTCTTGCTTCTCTAGTTCTTTTAATTGTGATGTTAGGGTGTCAATTTTAGGTCTTTCCTGCTTTCTCTTGTGGGTATTTGGTGCTATAAATTTCCCTCTACACACTGCTTTAAATGTATCCCAGAGATTCTGGTATGTTGTGTCTTTGTTCTCATTGGTTTCAAAGAACATCTTTATTTCTGCCTTCATTTCATTATGTACCCAGTAGTCATTCAGGAGCAGGTTGTTCAGTTTCCATGTAGTTGAGCGGTTTGGAGTGACTTTCTTAATCCTGAGTTCTAGTTTGATTGCACTGTGATCTGAGAGACAGTTTGTTATAATTTCTGTTCTTTTACATTTGCTGAGGAGTGCTTTCCTTCCAACTATGTGGTCAATTTTGGAATAAGTGCGATGTGGTGCTGAGAAGAATGTATACTCTGTTGATCTGGGGTGGAGAGTTCTGTAGATGTCTATTAGGTCCACTTTGTGCAGAGCTGAGTTCAATTCCTGGATATCCTTGTTAATTTTCTGTCTCGTTGATCTGTCTAATATTGACAGTGTGGTGTTAAAGTCTCCCACTATTATTGTGTGGGAGTCTAAGTCTCTTTGTAGATCTCTAAGGACTTGCTTATGAGTCTGGGTGCTCCTGTGTTGGATGCATATATATTTAAGTTATCTCTTCATGTTGAATTTATCCCTTTACCATTATGTAATGGCCTTCTTTGTCTCTTTTCATCTTTGTTGGTTTAAAGTCTGTTTTATGAGAGACTAGGATTGCAACCCCTGCCTTTTTTTTGTTTTCCATTTGCTTGGTAGATCTTCCTCTATCCCTTTATTTTGAGCTTATGTGTGTCTCTGCACGTGAGATAGGTCTCCTGAATACAGCACACTGATGAGTCTTGACTCTATCCAATTTGCCAGTCTGTGTCTTTTAATTGGAGCATTTAGCCCATTTACATTTAAGGCTAATATTTTTATGTGTGAATTTGATTCTGTCCTTATGATGTTAGCTGGTTATTTTGCTTGTTAGTTGTTGCAGTTTCTTCCTAGCATCGATGGTCTTTACAATTTGGCATGTTTTTGCAGTGGCTGGTACCAGTTGTTCCTTTCCATGTTTAGTGCTTCCTTCAGGAGCTCTTGTAGGGCGGGCCTGGTGGTGACAAAATCTCTCAGCCTTTGCTTGTCTGTAAAGGATTTTATTTCTCCTTCACTTATGAAGCTTAGTTTGGCTGGATATGAAATTCTGGGTTGAAAATTCTTTTCTTTAAGAATGTTGAATATTGCCCCCCACTCTCTTTTGGCTTGTAGAGTTTCTGCCGAGAGATCCACTGTTAGTCTGATGGGTTTCACTTTGTGGGTAACCCGATCTTTCTCTCTGGCTGCCCTTAACATTTTTTCCTTCATTTCAACTTTGGTGAATCTGACAATTATGTGTCTTGGAGTTGCTCTTCTTGGGGAATATCTTTGTGGCGTTCTCTGTATTTCCTGAATTAGAATGTTGGCCTGCCTTGCTAGATTGGGGAAGTTCTCCTGCATAATATCCCAAGTAGTGTTTTCCAACTTGGTTCCATTCTCCCTATCAGTTTTAGGTACACCAATCAGATGTAGATTTGGTCTTTTCACATAGTCCCATATTTCTTGGAGGCTTTATTCATTTCTTTTTACTCTTTTTTCTCTAAACTTCTCTTCTTGCTTCATTTCATTCATTTGATCTTCCATCACTGATATCCTTTCTTCCAATTGATGGAATCGGCTACTGAAGCTTGTGCATTCATCACGTAGTTTCGTGCCATGGTTTTCAGCTCCATCAGGTCATTTAAGGACTTCTCTACACTGGTTATTCTAGTTAGCCATTCGTAAAATCTTTTTTCAAGGTTTTTAGCTTCTTTGCATTGGGTTCGAATTTCCTCCTTTAGCTCGGAGAAGTTTGATCGTCTGAAGCCTTCTTCTCTCAACTCGTCAAAGTCATTCTCCGTCCAGCTTTGTTCCGTTGCTGGCAAGGAGCTGCATTCCTTTGGAGGGGGAGAGGCGCTCTGAGTTTTAGAATTTTCAGCTTTTCTGCTCTGTTTTTTCCCCATCTTTGTGGTTTTATCTACCTTTGGTCTTTGATGATGGTGACATACAGATGGGGTTTTGGTGTGGATGTCCTTTCTGTTTGTTAGTTTTCCTTCTAACAGTCAGGACCCTCAGCTGCAGGTCTGTTGGAGTTTGCTGGAGGTCCATTCCAGACCCTGTTTGTCTGGGTATCAGCAGCGGAGGCTGCAGAACAGTGAATATTGCCGAACAGCAAATGTTGCTGCCTGATCATTCCTCTGGAAGCTTTGTCTCAGAGGGGTACCCGGCTGTGTGAGGTGTCAGTGTGCCCCTACTGGGGTATGTCTCCTAGTTAGGCTACTCGGAGGTCCGGGACTCACTTGAGGAGGCAGTCTGTCTGTTCTCAGATCTCAAACTCCATGCTGGGAGAACCACTACTCTCTTCAAAGCCCAGTTGGAAATGCAAAAATCACCAGTCTTCTGCGTCGCTCATGCTGGGAGCTGTAGACTGGAGCTGTTCCTATTCGGCCATCTTGGAACCACCCCTCCACCCCACCTTTTTTTTTTTTCGAGACAGAGTTTCACTCTTGTCACCCAGGCTGGAGTGCAATGGCATGATCTTAGTTCACTGCAACCTCTGCCTCCCGGGTTTAAGCAATTTTCCTGCCTCGACCTCCTGAGTAGCTAGAATTGCAGGTGTGTGCCACTATGCCCGGATAATTTTTTGTATTTTTAGTAGAGATAAGGTTTCCCTATGTTGGCTAGGCTGGTCTCGAACCCCTGACTTTGTGATCCGCCCACCTCGGCCTCCCAAAGTGCTGGGATTACAGGCGTAAGCCACCATGCCCAGCCTTAATTTACTATTTTCTAACTATTATCTGGAAATATGGATAACTGATTTTTGGTACTTTTCTTCTTACATATGTATTTGAAGCTATAAAATTTTCTCTAAACATGCCTAAGCAGCAGCCCAGAAGTATTGACATGCCATTTTTATATTATAATTCTCTTCAACATGTTTTCTAATTTTTATTGTAATTTTTTTGACCCATGGGTCATTGTGAAGTATATTGCTTAATTTGTAAACTTTTGGGGAGTTTTTCTAGTTTTCTTTCTCTAATTCAAATTTAGCTTATTTCTATTGTAGTCAGAGATACATGCTCTAAGTTATTTTAATCCTCTGAAATTTGTTGAGACTTGCTTTATGGCCAAGCATACGTTCACTTTTTAAATTTTTCCATGTGCATTTGAAAAGAATATATATAATTTAGTTGAGTTCAGCGTTCTTTTTTTTTATTTTTTTATTTTTTGAGACAGAATCTTGCTCTGTCTGCCAGGCTGGAGTGCAGTGGCACGATCACAGCTCACTGCAACCTCTGCCTCCTGGCTTCAAGCAATTATCCTGCCTCAGCCTCCTGAGTAGCTGGGGTTACAGGTGTGCACCACCATGCCTGGCTATTTTTTGTATTTTTAGTAGAGATAAGATTTTGCCATGTTGGCCAGGCTGGTCTCAAACTCCTGGCCTCAAGTGACCCACCTACCTCAGCCTCCCAAAGTGCTGGGATTACAGGCATGAGCCACCACACCTGGCCAAGATCATCTTTTATAACCAGATAGTTTTCAAAATCTAGATTGACAATCTTTATCTTCTACTTTACATATTTTGTCCATTTACACTCAACATAGCTATGATATATTGAGATTTTACTCTTTTCTCTATAGCTAAATGATTTAATGTTGATTTTTATTTTTTTCTTCTTTTCTCTTGGATTAATCAATATTTTCAATAAATTTTCCTCCATTTTTAGCTTAGTAGTTATACCTTATTTTGTTCTTCTTTAACGGGTTGCCCTAGAGATTATAACGTGTATCCTTGACTTATTGGAATCTCATATAGATTAGTACTTTTACATTTTCTAGATAATGCAAGGTCCTTTGAACATTTTAACTCCATTTACTTCATCCTTCTCTTTATGCTACTATTGTCCTATAGCTTATGTTTGGGGTTCTGTTGTTAGGTGCATGTATGCTTGTAATTATTTTATTTTCCTGATGGATTAAACTTTTGCATCGTTATAAAATGCTATTGTTTGTCTCTAGTACAAATTTTTGCCTTAAAGCTTATTTCTTTTGATATTAGTATAGCCATACTAGCTGTGCTTTGGCTAATATTTGCATGGTATAACTTTTTCTGTTCCTTTATTTATTTATTTATTTATTTATTTATTTTTGAGACAGAGTCTCACTCTGTCACCCAGGCTGGAGTGCAGTGGCACCATCTTGGCTCACTGCAACCTCCACTTCCCAGGTTCAAGCGATTCTCGTGCCTCAGCCTCCTGAGTAGCTGGAATTACAGGTGTGTGCCATCAAGCCCAGCTAATTTTTGTATTTTTAGTAGAGATGGGGTTTCACAATGTTGGCCAGGCTGGTCTCAAACTCCTGACGTCAAGTGATCCGCCCACCTCTGCCTCCCAAAGTGCTGGGATTATAGGTGTGAGCCACTACACCCAGCCTATCCCTTTACTTTTAACTTATTGCATCTTTGAATCTAAAGAGTATTCTTGTATACAGCATAGAGTTGGATCATTTAAAAAAAAATCCATTATGCCAATTCTGCCTTTTGATCACAGTGTTTAAATCTATTTATATTTAATGTAATTACTAATAAGGTAGGATTGACACCTACTGTTTTGTTATTTATTTTTAATATATTTTATGTCTTTTTGTTCCACTATTTTGCAGTTACTGCTGCCTTTGCATTGAAAAGATATTTTGTAGTGTACTATTTTAATTCCTTTGTTCTTTTCTTTACGATTTTGTTCTGTTTTTAACTTATTTCTTAGTGGTAGCCCTGAGGATTACAATTAGCATCTTAATTTAAAAACAATCTAGTTTGGATCGCTAACAACTTTATATCAATCTTACATGAAAACATTGCTTCAATATGGCTTCATTTTCTCCCCACTCCTTTGTGCTAGTATTGTCATACATGTTACATCTTTATACATTACAAGCCAATTAACATAGTTTTATAATTATTGGCTTATATGGTTGTCTTCTAAATTGGATAGAAAAAAAGAGTTACAAACAAAACTACATGTATACTCTCTTTTATATTTACTTATGCAGTCACTTTAATTGGTGCTGTTTTGTATTTTTTTTTTTTTTGACAGTCTCACTTGTCACCCAAGCTGGAGTTCAGTGGTACGATCTTGGCTCACTGCAACCTCCACCTCCTGGGTTCAAGCGATTCTCCTGCCTCAACCTCCTGAGTAGCTGGGATTACAGGTGTGCACCACCATGATCGGCTAATTTTTGTATTTTTAGTAGAGACAGGGCTTCACCATGTTGGCCAGGCTGGTCTTGAACTCCTGATCTCAAGTGATCCACCCGCCTCAGCCCCCCAAAGTGCTGGGATTACAGATGTGAGGCTCTGGGTTGGGCCTGTAGTTATCTTTTTTGTAATGTCATTATCTAATTTTGGTATTAGGGCAATGCTAGTCTCATAGAAAGAGTTAAAAATGGTTCCCTCTGCTTCTGTCTTCTAAAGGAGATTGTAGAGATTGGTCTAATTTCTTCCTTAAATGCTTGGTAGAATTCACCAGTAAATACATGTGGGCCTGATGTTTTCTGTTTTGGAATTTATTAATTATTAATTCAACTTGTTCAATAGGTGTAGACCTATGCAGATTGTCTGTTTCTTCCTATGTGAATTTAGGCAGGTTGTGTCCTTCAATGAATTGATCCAATTGATCTAGGTTATAAAATTTGTGGGAATAGGGTTGTTCACAGTATTTCCTTATTATCTTTTAAAAATTCATGGGAGCTGTAGTGATATCCCCTTTACATTTCTGATATTAGTGATTTGTATCCTCTTTTTTTCCTAGTCTGTTTTATGTTTTATTAATCTTGCAAAAAACCACCTGTTGGTTTCATTGATTTTCTCTATTGAGTTCCTGTTTGCAATGTCATTGGTTTCTGCTTCAGTTTTTATTATTTCTTTTTTTCTGCTTAGTGTGAATTTAATTTGCTCTTATATTTCTAGTTTCCAAAGGTAGAAGTTTAGATTATTGATTTTAGCTCTTTCTTCTTTTCTTTTTTTTTTTTTTCTTTTTTATTTCTTTGACAGGATCTTACTCTGTCACCTAGACTGGAGTGCAGTGGTGAGATCAGGGCTCACTGCTGCCTCAACCTCCCACACTCAAGTGATTCTTCTGCCTCAGCCTCCCAAGTAGCTAGGATTACAGATGTGTGCCACCACACCTGGCTATTTTTTTTTTTTTTTTGTAGAGATAAAGTCTCATTATATTGTCCAGGCTGGTCTTGAACTTATGGGCTAAGCAATCCTCCTGTCTTGGCCTCCCAAAGTGCTGGGATTCCAGGCGTGAGCCACTGTGCCTGGCCTATTTTCTAATACATGCAACTGATGCTATACATTTCCCTCTAAGCACAGCTTTTGTTGCGTCCCACGAATTTTGATAAGTTGTCTTTTTATTTTCACTGTGTTCACAATATTTTTAAATTTATCTGAGATACATTCTTTGACCCATGTATTGTTTTGAACTGAATGTGTAATACATTTGTAGAAATAGAAGGAATGCAACAAATATAAGAATTTCGTAATATACATTAGACATTTACGTAAAAGTTATTTTCCAAAGAGGTTTCCCCTATGTTTCTGTCTTTCCTATCTTCCTCAGAGGGTAAATAATAATTACTGCTCTCCTGGATAAGTTGTTCCATTGTGTTGGAGAGTAATTATATGTTTATGTTTCATATCATAAAAACTCTATCCTTCATTTCACAGCACAGTCTCATGGCACTGTTTCACAGTAAAAGTGTCCTCCACTCAAATTAGAAGAGCCCAAAGAAATTAGAGGAAACAGCAGTGAAATTCATGTGAATAAATGCTGGAGTACTAACGATTTTTAAATATTGACTTAGTAGCAGGGTGCCTACCAGCACAAACCTTCCATTTATTCGTCTTATTAAAATTGTAATAATAGAAATGAAAGCTATTTTAATGAAAAAGGAGCTCAGGAAGGAGGTCATTAAATATAACTAAATATATTGAAAATATAAATACCACGCATTTCCTGATTAGTATCAGGTAAATATCAAAATATTCTATCCCAAATTCTGGTCTCAGAGAAAAAGGTCAGAGACAATTACAAAGAAGGTGTTTCATATTATCAGGTTCATTTTTAAAACAATGAGATCTTTTGGGAAAATTGCTTTAGTCTTTCTTTTTATCAGAGATTTCTGTTGGTCCTTTTGTTGGTAATCCATTTATGTCTGCATTATTATAGTCTCTTTGGATTTTATTTTTATCATTGGATTATTATATAGTTTTTCTAAGACATATATGACCAACAAAAGGGGAAATCAGAGGGTATATGTGTGACCCAGGACGTTTTTGTGTTGTTTTGTTTTTTTGAGATGGAGTTTCACTTTGTCACCCAGGCTGGAGTGCAGTGGCACCATCCTGGCTCACTGCAACCTCTGCCTCCTGGGTTCAAGCAATTCTCCTGCCTCAGCCTCCCCAGTAGCTGGGGGATTATAGGCACCACACCTCCACACTAAGCTAATTTTGTATTTTTAGTAGAGAGGAGGTTTCACCATGTTGCCAGGCTGGTCTTGAACTACTGACCTCAGGTGATCTGCCCACCTTGGCCTCCCAAAGTGCTGGGATGACAGGCGTGAGCCACTGTGGCCGGCCGGAAGTTTTTGCAGATTCAGAGCAGAACTGGAATGAAGACACAAGGAATGTACATCATTTTCCCAGGCCTGAGGTCCTAACCATGAGATGGGATGTACCCTCAGAGCACAGGTGGGCAGCCAGGAGCCCAGGAGGGCAGAAAGGAAACTCCATGGGGCTAGGGCTCCGTAAGGCAGTGGGCTGGAGCCTGCCAGGCAGCTTGGAAGCACTGAAATCACCCTGGGAGCATGGAGCCTAGAGCCCATGCCCAGCCCAAACCCTGGCTGCCTGCGGGGGACACCGCAGCCCCACTCACCCACAACCACCCCCTATGGTTTTTTGTTTTTTGTTTTTTGTTTTTGAGGCGGAGCCTCGCTCTGTTACCCAGGCTGGAGTGCAGGGGCGCGATCTCAGCTCACTGCAGCCTCCACCTCCCAGGTTCAAGTGATTGTCATGCCTCAGCCTCTCAAGTAGCTGAGATTACAGGCACGGGCCACCACACAGGCTAATTTTTGTATTTTTAGTAGAGACGGGGTTTCACCATGCTGGCCAGGCTGATCTTGAACTCCTGACCTCAAGTGATCTGCCCACCTTGGCCTCCCAAAGTGATGGGATTATAGGCGTGAGCTACCTCGCCCGGCCTCATGTGTTATTTTGAAGTGTATTGTTTAATCTCCAAGTATTTTTGGATTTTCCAGCTATTTTTCTGTTACTGAGTTTTAGTTTAATTCCACTGTAGTCTGAGGACAGAGATATGATTTCCATTGTTTTAAATGTTGGCCAGGCACAGTGGCTCATGCCTGTAATCCCAGCACTTTGGGAAGCTAAGGTGAGAGGATGGCTTCAGCTCAGGAGTTCAAGCCCAGCCTGGCAACATGGTGAAGCCCCCATCTCTACCAAAAATACAAAAGATTAGCTGGGCATGGTGGTGTATACCTGTGGTCTCATCTACTCAGGAGACTGAGGTGGGAGGATTGCTTGAGCCTGGGAGGCGGAGGCTGCAGTGAGCTGAGATGACACCACTGCACTCCAGCCTGCATGACAGAGTAAGACTCCATCTCAAAAAAAAAAACGTCGTTTTAAAAATTTTTATTTTTATTTTTATTTTTTATACTTTAAGTTCTAGGGTACATGTGCACAACGTGCAGGTTTGTTATGTATGTATACATATGCCATGTTGGTGTGTTGCACCCATTAACTCGTCATTTACATTAGGTATATCTCCTAACGCTATCCCTCCCCCTTCCCCCCACCCAACAACAGGCCCCAGTGTGTGATGTTCCCCTTCCTGTGTCCAGGTGTTCTCATTGTTCAATTCCCACTTATAAGGGAGAACATGCGGTGTTTGGTTTATTGTCCTTGCAATAGTTTGCTGAGAATGATGGTTTCCAGCTTCATCCATGTCCCTACAAAGGCCATGAACTCATCCCTTTTTTATGGCTGCATAGTATTCCATGGTGTATATGTGCCACATTTTCTTAATCCAGTCTATCATTGATGGACATTTGGGTTGGTTCCAAGTCTTTGCTATTGTGAATAGTGCTGCAATGAACATACGTGTGCATGTGTCTTTATAGCAGCATGATTTATAATCCTTTGGGTATATACCCAGTAATGGGATGGCTGGGTCAAGTGGTATTTCTAGTTCTAGATCCTTGAGGAATTGCCACACTGTCTTCCACAATGGTTGAGCTAGTTTACAGTCCCCCCAACAGTGTAAAAGTGTTCCTATTTCTCCACATCCTCTCCAGCATCTGTTGTTTCCTGACTTTTTAATGATCACCATTCTAACTGGTGTGAGATGGTATCTCATTGTGGTTTTGATTTGCATTTCTCTGATGGCCAGTGATGATGAGCATTTTTTCATGTGTCTGTTGGCTGCATAAATGTCTTCTTTTGAGAAGTGTCTGTTCATATCCTTCATCCACTTTTTGGTGGGGTTGTTTGTTTTTTTCTTGTAAATTTGTTTGAGTTCTTTGTAGATTCTGGATATTAGCCCTTTGTCAGATGAGTAGATTGCAAAAATTTTCTCCCATTCTGTAGGTTGCCTTTTCACTCTGATGATAGTTTCTTTTGCTGTGCAGAAGCTCTTTAGTTTAATTAGATCCCATTTGTCAATTTTGGCTTTTGTTGCCATTGCTTTTGGTGTTTTAGACATGAAGTCCTTGCCCATGCCTATGTCCTGAATGGTATTGCCTAGGTTTTCTTCTAGCGTTTTTAGGTTTTAGGTCTAACATTTAAGTCTTTGATCCATCTTGAATTAATTTTTGTATAAGGTGTAAGGAAGGGATCCAGTTTCAGCTTTCTCCATATGGCTAGCCAGTTTTCCCAGCACCATTTATTAAATAGGGAATCCAGCTGATAAGCAACTTCAGCAAAGTCTCAGGATACAAAATCAATGTGCAAAAATCACAAGCATTCTTACACACCAATAACAGACAAGCAGAGAGCCAAATCATGAGTGAACTCCCATTTGCAATTGCTTCAAAGAGAATAAAATACCTAGGAATCCAACTTACAAGGGATGCGAAGGACCTCTTCAAGAACTACAAATCACTGCTCAATGAAATAAAAGAGGATGCAAACAAATGGAAGAACATTCCATGCTCATGGATAGGAAGAATCAAAATCATGAAAATGACCATACTGCCCAAGGTAATTTATAGATTAAACGCCATCCCCATCAAGCTACCAATGACTTTCTTCACAGAATTGGAATAAACTACTTTAAAGTTCATATGGAACCAAAAAGAAGAGCCCGCATTGCCAAGTCAATCCTAAGCAAAAAGAACAAAGCTGGAGGCATCACACTATTTGACTTCAAACTATACTACAAGGCTACAGTAACCAAAACAGCATGGTACTGCTACCACAACAGAGATATAGACCAATGGAATAGAACAGAGCCCTCAGAAATAATACCAACCATCTGATCTTTGACAAACTTGACAAAAACAAAAAATTTTTATTTTTAATTTTTTAAAATTATTATTACTATTTTACTTTTTTTTTTTTTTTTTTGAGAGAGTCTCACTGTTGCCCAGGCTGGAGTGCAATGGCGCGATCTCGGCTCACTGCAGGCTCTGCCCCCTGGGGTTCACACCATTCTCCTGCCTCAGCCTCCCGAGTAGCTGGGACTACAGGCGCCTGCCACCTCGCCCGGCTAATTTTTTGTACTTTTAGTAGAGACAGGGTTTCACTGTGTTAGCCAGGATGGTCTCGATCTCCTCACCTTGTGATCCGCCTGCCTCGGCCTCCCAAAGTGCTGGGATTACAGGCATGAGCCACTGCGCCCGGCCTATTTTACTATTTTTTAAAATTGTTCCTGTTCACTTAGAATGGAAGGTGGTTTTCTTTTTTAATGGCCCAGAAGTTGTTTATCTTGGTGAATGTTCCACATGAGCTTGAGAAGAGAAGAATGTGTATTCTACTGTTGCTGAATGAAGCTGTCTATAAATAGCCATCATACCCCATTGATTGGTGGTGGTGCTGAGTTTACCTAAGTCCTTACTGCTTTTTTGGCTGCTGGATCTGTCCCATTATGAAAAGGGAGGTTGGAGTCTCTAACTATAATAGTGGACTTATGTATTTCTCCTTGTGGTTCTAGCAGTTTTTGCCTCATGTACCACTGTGACCAGCTATACCATTGACTTTCAAACTGATTATTTATATAATTGATTATTATCTACTATATTTGTTACTGTTTTCTATTTGTTGTTCTTGTTCTTCATTGCTAATTTTGTCTTTCACTCTTTTTCTGTGTTTTGTGGTTTTAATTAGGCATTTTGTATGATTCTGTTTTCTGTCCTTTCTTGGCATATCAGTTATACTTCTTTTTTACTTTTTTTTTTTTTTTTTTGAGACGGTCTCACTCTGTTGCCCAGGCTAGAGGGCAGTGGTGTGATCTCAGCTCACTGCAACCTCTGCCTCCTGGGCTCAAGGGATTCTCCTGCCTCAGCTTCCTGAGTAGCTGGGATTATAGGCACGCAGCACCACGCCTGGCTAATTTTGTATTTTTAGTAGAGATGGAGTTTCACCATGTTGGCCAGAGTGGTCTCAAACTCCTGACCTCAAGTGATCCGCCTGCCTTGGCCTCCTGAAGTGCTGGGATTATAGGCATGAAAGGTCTGAACTCAGGAGTTCATGACCAGTCTGGCCAACATGGTGACACCCCATCTCTACCAAAAAGACACCATCTCATTCTTTTTTTATGGCTGCATAATATTCCATGGTGTATCTGTACCACATTTTCCTTATCCAATCAGCTGGGCACTTTTTAAACTTTTTTTAATGGTTGCCCTAGAGTTTGCAATATACATTTACAATTAAATATAGTCCTCTTTCAAATAACACTGCGTCTTTTCAAGGGTTGTGCAAATACCTTACAATAAAACATTTCTAATTTGTCTCTCCTGTTCCTCGTATCGTTGTTCTTATTCATTTCATTGTACACCTAAGCATACACACACACACACACACACAAGCGTAATCATACATAACTGAATACACTGTTGTTATTTTGAACAAACGGTTATCTGTTAGATCAATTAAGATTAAGAAAAATGAAAGTTTTTCTTTTACTTCCACTTATTCATTCTCTGGTCCTCTTCCTTTCTTTATATGAATCTGAGTTTCTGACCTACATTATTTTTGTTCTCTTTGAAGAAGTTATGTTAACATTTCTTGCAAGACAGTTCTAATGGCAACAAATTCTCTTCCAAATTTCTTTCCTCCTCCCCCTCCCAAAGCACAAGGAGATTTTTCTCAGAAATTCACTGTGAGAACTGCAAGGTAAGTCTCACGAAAACATGGGGGCCCCATCAATGACAGATTGGATAAAGAAAATGTGATACAGATACACCATGGAATATTATACAGCCATAAAAAAGAATGATATGGTGTCTTTGGGGGAACATGGGTACAGCTGGAAGCCATTAGCCTTAGCAAACTAACACAGGAACAGAAAACCAAATACTGAATATTCTCACTTAGAAGTGGAAGCTGAATGATGAGAACATGTGGACATAAAGAAGGGAACAGGAGACACTTGGGCCTACCTGAGGGTGTAGGACGGGAGGAGGGAGAGAATCAGAGAAAAGAATTATTGGGTACTAGACTTAGTACTTGGGTGATGAAATAATCTACACAACAAGCTCCTCTGACATGAGTTTACCTGTATAACAAACCTGCACATGTACCCTTGAACCTAAAAGTTAAAAAAATTAAAAAAATATCAAATAATACATAAATAAATGATTTCAGACACTCAAAAAAAAATGTGGGGGCCTTCTGATGCCTAGGGCCTCCTGGTGTTTTATCTATTGAGCTTCCAGCAATTTGTCAGTTACAGGTTAGGTTTCCTTACCTCAGCTCTGGTTCCCACCGAGGTTTCAGCCTGTGGGTTTCTGCTCCAGTAAGTTGTGATTCTCTGAGAGGCTTCTAGTTTTCAAGGCTACCGTGGATCTGGGAGAGGGTATGGAAACAGAAAAGGCTAAAATGCACAAAACTCACTCTTCTTTCTGAGATGCAACTTTGTTTCTTGACTAGAAGCTCCTTCGTTGTTGAAACCTGGTGGTTAATTTCTGAAGCCTAGAAAAGTTGATTTTTTTTGTCCTTTGTTGCCAATGTCTTTATGGCTTTCATGGAAAACTGAATTTTTGGAAGTCCTTACTGCATCATTTTAGAATTACTTCTCTCTATCCTGCATTTTAATTCTACACATACTTTAAACACCAAGAAACATTATTATTTTTTATACAGTCAGTATCTATTTACATTTAATCATATACTTACCTTTCTGCTGTTTGTCATTCTTTCTTGCATTCTTGTGCCTTTGTGTTCAATAATTTCCCTTCTGTTGAAGATCCTCCCTTAGTATTTCTTTAATAATTTTATTACTATTTTTATTTGAGACGGGTCTCACCCTTTTGCTCAAGCTGGAGTACAGTGGTGCGATGTTGGCTCACTGCAACCTCTGTCTCCCAGGTTCAACGGATTCTCGTGCCTCAGCCTCCCGAGTAGCTGGGATTACAGGCATGAGCCACCACACCCAGCTAATTTTTTTTTTTTTGTATGTTTAGTAGAGACAGGGTTTCAACATGTTGGCCAGGCTGGTCTCAAACTCCTGACCTCAAGTGATTCACCCACCTGGCCTCCCAAAGTGCTGCGATTATAGGCATAATAAGCCACTGCACCCAGCCCAGTATTTCTTTTGTTCCTATCTACTACAAATAAGTTCTCTCAATTTTTGCTTCTCTGAAATATTTTCATTTCTTTCTTTTTTTTTTTTTGAGACAGAGTCTGGTTCTGTTGCCCAGGCTGGAGTGCAGTGGTGTGATCTCGGCTCACCACAACCTCCACCTACCAGGCTCAAGCAATTCTCATGCCTCAGCCTCCCAAGTAGCTGGGATTACAGGCATGCACCACCACACCCAGCTAATTTTTGTATTTTTAATAGAGACGGGTTTTCGCCATTTTGGCCAGGCTGGTCTCAAACTCCTGGCCTCAAGTGAGCCGCCTGCCTCGGCCTCCCAAAGTGCTGAAATTACAGGTGTGAGCCACCATGCCTGGCCTCATTTTACCTTCATTTCTGAAAGAACTTTTAATTGAGAATAGAATTCTAGGTTGGCTATTGTTTTGCTTGAGCTTGTAGGAGCCAAGGAAAGCTTCTGTGTCCTCCAGAGGTTCACTGAAAATGAACTAGTAGGTTAATAGGGAAAGAAGGTGTACAAAATTTTTATAGCATGCACAAACATGGAAGCCATACACAAAGTATAAGATGTGAAGAGCAGACAGGCCTAAATACTCTCTTCTTAGGGGAGAGATGTATGGAGTGGGGAGGCAGATATTTTGTAAATGATTCTCTTTGGAAGCTGGTTGGGACATGACTGGAAAGTGAAGGGCAGAACTGCACAGGAACACAGGTTGTCCTACTATGCAAATAAAGTCTCCTAAATAATTTCTTAGAGTTGCTATCAAAAGAATTGATGAAGGCTGGGTGCAGTGGCTCACGCCTATAATTCCAACACTTTGGGAGGCCAAGACGTGTGAATTACCCTAGTCAGAAGTTCGAGACCAGCCTGGCCAACGTGGTGAAACCCCATCTCTCCTAAAAACTACAAAAATTAGCCAGGAGTGGTGGCGGGCACCAGTAATCCCAGCTACTCGGGAGGCTGAGGCCTGAGAATCCCTTGAGCCTGGGAGGTGGAGGATGCAGTGAGCCGAGATGGCACCATTGCACTCTAGCCTGGGCAACAAAAGTGAAACTCTGTCTCAAAAAAAAAAAAAAAAATAGAATTGATGAAAAGTTTGTCTGGGGTGGAGCCAAGATGGCCGAATAGGAACAGCTCCGGTCTCCAGCTCCCAGCCCCAGCGACACAGAAGACAGGTGATTTCTGCATTTCTGCTTGAGGTACCATTTTCATCTCACTAGGGAGTGCCTAACAGTGGGTGCAGGACAGTCGGTGAAGCGCACTGTGCGCGAGCCGAAGCAGGGCGAGGCATTGCCTCACTCGGGAAGTGCAAGGGGTCAGGGAGTTCCCTTTCCTAGTCAAAGAAAGGGGAAACAGACGGCACCTGGAATATCGGGTCAGTTCCATCCTAATACTGCGCTTTTCCAAAGGGCCTGGAAAACGGCACACTAGGAGATTGTGTCCCGCACCTGGCTCGGAGGGTCCTATGCCCACGGAGTCTCGCTGATTGCTAGCACAGCAGTCTGAGATCAAGCTGCAAGGAGGCAGCGAGGCTGGGGGAGGGGCGCCCGCCGTTGCCCAGGCTTGCTTAGGTAAACAAAGCAGCCAGGAAGCTCGAACTGGGTGGAGCCCACCACAGCTCAAGGAGGCCTGCCTGCCTCTGTAGGCTCCACCTCTGGGGGCAGGGCACAGACAAACAAAAACTCAGCAAGAACCTCCACAGACTTAAATGTCCCTGTCTGACTGACAGCTTTGAAGAGAGTAGTGGTTCTCCCAGCATGCAGCTGGAGATCTGAGAATGGACAGACTGCCTCCTAAAGTGGGTCCCTCACCCCCGAGCAGCCCAACTGGGAGGCACCCCCCCAGTAGGAACAGACTGACACCTCATTCAACCGGGTAATCCTCTGAGAGAAAACTTTCAGAGGAACTATCAGACAGCTGAATTTGTGGTCTCATGAAAATCCGCTGTTCTGCAGCCACCGCTGCTGACACCCAGCCAAACAGGGTCTGGAGTGGACCTCTAGTAAACTCCAACAGACCTGCAGCTGAGGGTCCTGTCTGGTAGAAGGAAAACTAACAAACAGAAAGGACATCCACACCAAAAACCCATCTGT
>NW_026652281.1:85434744-85442244 GCF_009828535.3 Hylobates moloch
CAGGAAATCAACATGCCACATGGATACATATGTAACAAACCTGCACATTGTCCACATGTACCCTAAAACCCTAAAGTATAAAAAAAAAAAAAAAAGTTTGTCTGGCCGTGGTGATGACTTCCAGCCTCTTCTCTTCGCCTATGGTTTATCTTTCCTGATTATTTAATGAGATTCCTAGGAAGGGGACCTTAATTGTATTTCATTTGGAAAGGAGCTTTCTTAGTTGGATAAGGAAATTCCAGAGAGAGTGCTCCAAGTGCTTTGGGAAAGAGGATTGGAGAAACAGGAATGTCGGGGCAGGGGGGTGGAGGGGGGAGGAAAAAAGAGCCCTTGTTTCTGAGGCTTATTTCTGAGGCTTTTCAATTTTCAAAGCACTCAGCATGCCAGAGTGCCATATTTTGAGGAATCCTTTTTTGAGCCACCACAAGCTCCACAAATATTCCATTGGATTATTCTCTAGGCTTCCATACTTTCTGCTGAATAACTGTTAGTTAATTATTATTCTTTTGAAAATGATGTGTCCTTTTATTCTGTGGTCATTTTTCTGAAGTTTTATTTGTCTTTCATTTTCTGCAGTTTTAGTATGACTAGTTGTGTCAGATTTTTTAGTATCCATTCTTGTTGACATTCATGGGGTTTCTTGGGTCTATGACTTGATACCTATCACTTGGCAGTAGGCTCGTCAAACATTGCCCCTTTCCCATTCTTTTTCTCTCCTTCTGAAATCCCAATTACATGTATGTTTGACCTTGTCACCATGTCCCACGTGTTACCTAAGTTTTTTACCGAATGCTGGGCATTGTGTGTACAAAATTATGGAGATAATTTGAGGCTCTCATCATGTTACTTTTCTCCAGAGAGGATTACTTTTGATTCTGGCAAGCAGTTCGAATAAATACAGATTACCCTAATCCAGTCTGAGCCTGATTTGGTTTGAAATCAAATTTTAGTCTTTAGAAGGATCAGGTTATTTTCATTTTACCTTTATTCCTAGGGTATAGGTCTTCTGGGATCCTAATTGGAGCTCTGGGGTCTTTATTCCTCCACAGTGAACCCTGAACTTCAAGTTTTGTCTCGTTAGTGATGCGAGACTGCTGAGAATACTGCTCAGCTTTCAAGCTGCCAGGCTCAACGCTACGTATGCATCAGCTAAGACCCCAAGGGGAGTGCTTCTGAGCCTCTTAGCTTAGCCCCATGGCGCTTATGAATTGGCTCATGGTTCAATGGGGAGCCAGGCATCATGCCAGCCTCACTTCAATGCACCTCCTTTTTCTCAGAGATTTTGGTTTTTTAGGTACCTGTTATCTGCAAATAAGCAAACAAAAACAAGTAAATAAACTTTTTATTTTGGAATAAAAGTTGCAAAGTAGGATAGAGTTCCCATACATCCTTCATCCAGTTTTCCCTCATTGTTAACATCTTGCCTTGCTAGTTGTGTTACATTTAGGAAAAATGAAGTTAACATTGACACAGTGCTATTAGCTGAACTGTAGACTTCATTCAGATTTCACCAGCTTTTTCATGATGTCCTTTTTCTGTTCCAATATAGAATCCAGCGTATCACATTACGTTTATCTGCCATATCTCCTTAGTATCTTATGGTCTGTAACAGTTTTTATCAGTCTTTTTGTTTTGTGTGGTTTTGTTGTTTATGACCTTGAGAGTTTTCAGAAGTGCTGGTTAGGTATTTTGTAGAACGTCCCTCAGTTTGGGCTTGCCTGGTGTTTTCTCATGATTAGACAGGACCACGGGTTTGGGAGAAAAATGACAGAGATGCTAAGTACTCTACGGATTGCATCATGTCAGGGAGTACATGATGTAAACATGACTTTTTACTAATGGTTTCAACTTGGATCACTTAGTTGTGAAAGCTGATTACACAAGTTGGGTCATTCTTGTCATACACAACTAAATCAGAGTTGAGGAGCTGTGGGAAAAAGCACTTGAGGCACATAGCATTGCTCCAAGAATTGAATTATCCCAAAGCCCAGCTGCTAAAACTGCCTGTAACCTGAAGACCAATTTTACCTAGGAGCTGCTGAAATGAACTGCTGTGACTATAAGACTAGTTTTACCCATGGTGTCACTCTCTAGTGCTTGCCAGCTACCCAGAGCTTCTCTAGTGCCAGTGAGCTTTCTTTCAAAACAGTACATAACATTTATTTATATATATAAATAAATTACATATATATTACATATTACATGTTAAATATATATTTTTATATATTATATATGTACTATATATGTAATATGTATATATGTAAATATATGTAACATGTATTTATTATATATAATATATAAAATGCATGTTACATATATGTACATATATAATATATATTATACATATATAATATAAATACATATATATTTATATGTATTTATTATACATGTCCTGTGTTGACATATATATAATTATATAGACATATATCTACATACACATATATATAATACATATAGACATATATATACATATACATATATAATACATATATGTATGTATATGTATTTATTGTATGTGTCCTGTGTTGACATATATATAATATATATACATATACATATATAATACATATATGTTTATATGTATTTATTGTATGTGTCCTGTGTTGACACATATATATTATATGTATATATTACATATTACATATATATTATGTATATTCTATATATTATATGTTATATAATTACATATTACATATATAATATATAATATATAGTATATAATACATTATATATAATATATATTTTATATAATACATTATATATAATACATATTACATATATATGTACATAATATATATTATACATATATATTATACATATATATGTATAATATAATACATATATATATATATATATATATATTTTTTTTTTTTGAGATGGAGTTTCATTCTTGTTGCCCAGGCTGGAGTGCAATGGCACGTTCTCAGCTCACTAGAACCTCCACCTCCTGGGTTCAAACAATTCTCCCACCTCAGCCTCCCGAGTAGCTGGGATTACAGGCACCCGCCACCACACCTGGCTAATTTTTGTATTTTTAGTAGAGACGGGGTTTCACCATGTTGTTCCAGGCTGGTCTCACACTCCTTACCTCAGGTAATCCCAAAGTGCTGGGATTACAGGCGTGAGCCACCGTGCCCGCCAACATTTATCTTTTTAATAAAACCCCCAAACTTTTCTTTGTTCTGCAGACAAACCAGAAACCATCCCGTCTATGTGTATGCCCTGAACTGCAATTCTTGCTTCCCAAAATAAAAAGTTAAATTTAGAGATGTGTCTCTACATTTGATTTTTGACTTTGACATAGTTAAAGCAGTGTCTGCCAGATTTCTCCAGTAAAGTTATGTTTTCCCCTTTCTGCACTGTATACTTTGGAAGTGGGTCTCTGAGAACAGCCCCCACACAAGGAGATTTAAGCTCCACCCTCTGTAAAGACAAGTATCTACTTATCTAATTTGGAATTTTTTCTGTATGGAAAATTTGTTGCTCAAATAGTTTTTTACTTTTGTTTTCATGAAATCAGTATTTCTAGTTGTTCAGTGCAAACATTGGTCTAATAAAGGTAGTTTGCTGTGACTAGAAACAGAAGTCTGCTGCATTTATTCTTAAGACATATTTAGTTTAGAGAAAGCCAGTAAAAGCAATTATCTCTGGCATCTGTGGCAAATGAGATTATATGTGTCTGTGTGTATGTGGTGGGTTTTCACTTTCTGTAGTTGTATATATTTGCATATTTTATAACAAGTGCATATTTTATTTTACAATCAGCAAAACAATGATGGTTTATCAATTTCATAAAAATAACAGAACAAAACAAGGGTCTTTACCTTTACTTCTTAGGGGAGAGGAAAAAAAGTCTCTTTCCTCTACCCATCTTAGGTTTTCCAGCTGGGGCCCTGTAAATTGGATTGACAAAAGGCAGATTAACGAGAGAAACAAACAGAAGTTTATTAATGTGGGCATTGCACATACCCACGGGAGCACCCAGTGATGAGTAACTCCAAGGGATGGTTACAATGTAGGGTTAAAGAGCATCTTAACAAAAAGAAAATAAAGTTTTAGAAAGTGACAAGACAAAGGAAAAGGTCTTTAGCTTCTAGTAAAATGTGCACAGGCAAATACATGGGAAAACCTAATGCAGGATAAGGGCTAGTTAATGAGGTTTACTATGTCAATTCCTCTGGTGCCCGGTAGGCTAAGGGTCTAGCATGGTTTCCAGTGATTAATTTCTGTCCTTTGCGGTAGAGAGGGGAGGGAGGATATCTTAACAAACTTTTGTCCTGTTTTTAGGCAAATAGAGGGAGGGCAGAGAGCTTTTCTGATCTTTTTCTTTTCTTTTTTTTTTTTTTTTGAGGCAGAGTCTTACTCTGTTGCCCAGGCTGGAGTGCAGTGGTGTGATCTCAGCTCACTGCAACCTCTGCCACTGGGGTTATGTGATTCTCATGCCTCAGCCTGCCCAGCATTTGGGACTACATGCATGCACCACCATATCCGGTTAATTTTTATTTTTTATTTTTTTCAGTAGAGACCAGGTTTCGCCATGTTGGCCAGGCTGGTCTTGAACTCCTGGCCTCAAGTGATCTGCCTGCCTCGGCCTCCCAAAGTGCTGGGATTACAGGTGTGAGTCATCATGCCCAGCCAGAGAACTTTTCTTATATCTGCTTCTTCTCAGTTATCTTGAGCTCAAAATCATCTTTATGATGAAGTGGCATATTTTGGGGTGACATATTCTGCTACCCTTCAGCTCCCATGATCTATGACTGTGTCTCTCAGTGAAGGGAAAAAATGAAGTTCACTGTTTAGATTATTTAGCTCAGAGTCACATCTTTTTCCCATAAACTCTGCTATTTGGATGTTTGGGGCATAAGGAACTGTGCTCTTGGGTCAGTGTGCATAGTACCCAAAAACCTGGGGTCTAGAGTTCAGATTCTGCATCTACCACTTACGACTGGCTGAGTAACCTTGGCCAACATACTTACCTTTTTGTGCCTCTGTTTATCTGCCTCTGGGGTTATTGTGAGGAATAAATGAGATAATGAATGTAAAACATTTTGCATAGTACCTCTGCCGCAAAGTGCTCATTTCATGTTAACGATGATTATCATTAGGAATCAAATGTAGGCTTGGAGGGGAGTCAGTCCTGAGCTTGATGGTCCTAGACCTTTCTCTGGACTGAATCCCCCTTTGGAGCCCTGCCTGCTTTCATGGGTTGTTCAGATCTAATTTCCTTTATAAATTTGGTTGCTAAGAAAGAGTGCAATTTTCCATATTGACTAAGCATTTAAAAATATGTATGTAAAATCACGGAGTTAGGAAAAAGTCGAGGCGCTGGGGGTTTGCTTTTAACCCTTTGTTCTTTAACAGTGAGTTTTTTTCTTTTTAAAATCAAATAAACAAGCCAGCCAATACTCTTCAGTCTCACCATGATCTCTCACAGTCTAGAATAAGGTCTGGTCCCCCAAGGGCCTGGAGCTGAGCCCAGTACCTGGAGGGTGTCAGGCTGAGGTGATCAAAGATACTGACGCATCTGACACCAGCAGGTGCTGGGACAGGTGAAGCCCATGTGTGGATGAACATAAGGCATCAGGGGACCTATCGAACGCTACATTTGTGGTGGAAAAGCACTGAACGCCCTCTGCAACATGATTAGCTGATTAATTCACTGGGAGCTTGTTTTGTTCCTATTATGGAGACTAATCATGTGTTGTTTGAACGTGTTAGATGTTCCAGCTCCAATAAAGACATTAGTGACCATGAATAAATAAAATGTGTTTGCATTTCTAAGTAGTGGGTTGGAATTTTATAAATTTCTATTTCCCTAGCAGCATCTCATTATCCTGAAGCATCTCCTGCCCTGTTTGCTAGATTCTAGATACAAGGTTTCATCCAAAAGAACAAATTTTCAGGCTGCAAAATGAAAAGAAGACTGAATGTTAACTGAATGTTGTCAACAAACCTGGGCTTTCATGGCCTCAGGCTGTAATGACTGTGGACAAACTGGTTGTATCCCAGGCATTATGTTGAGTTTTCTTTTTCTTTTTTTTTTGAGATGGAGTTTAGCTCTAGTTGCCCAGGCTGGAGTGCAGTGGCGCGATCTTGGCTCACCGCAGCCTCCACCTCCTGGGTTCAAGTGATTCTCCTACTTCAGCCTCCCGAGTAGCTGGGATTACAGGCGTGCACCACCATGCCTGGCTAATTTTTGTATTTTTAGTAGTGACAGGGTTTCACCATGTTGGCAGGCTGGTCTCAACTCCTGACCTCAGGTGATCTACCCGCCTCAGCATCCCAAAGTGCTGGGATTACAGGCGTGAGTCACTGCGCCTGACCTGTGTTGAGTTTTAGACACATGACCTCATTTCCTCCTCCCCTCAAATCTGGCCAGTCACGGTGGCTCACCCAGCACTTTGGGAAGCCAAGGCAGGTAGATCACCTGAGGTCAGGAGTTTGAGACCAGCCTGACCAACATGGTGAAACTCCGTCTCTACTAAAAATACAAAAAATAGCCGGGTGTGGTGGCAGGTGTTTGTAATCCCAGCTCTGTCACCCAGGCTGGAGTGCAGTGACACGATCTCAGCTCACTGCAACCTCCATGTCCCAGTTTCAAGCGATTCTCCTGTCTCAGCCTCCCAAGTAGCTGGGATTACAGGCGCCCACCACCACGCCTGGCTAATTTTTGTATTTTCAGTAGAAACGGGGTTTCACCATATTGATCAGGCTGGTCTCAAATTCCTGACCTCAGGTGATCTACCCACCTTGGCCTCCCAAAGTGTTGGGATTACAGGCGTGAGCCACCGTGCCAGGCCCTTCCCCAATATTTCTTAAGGGGTTTTTTTTTTTTTTTTTTGAGATAGCACCTTGTTCTGTAGTCCAGGCTGAAGCAGTGATGTGATCATAGCCCACTGCAGCCTCTGCCTCTTCAGCTCAAGCTATCCTCTCACCTCAGCCTCCCAGGTAGCTGGGACTACAGTCACATGCCCCCACACCCAGCTAATTTTTGTATTTTTGGTAGAGACGAGGTCTCACCGTGTTGCCAAGGCTGGTCTTGAACCCCTGGGCTCAAGCAATCCTTCCATCTTGGCCTCCCAAAGTGCTGGGATTACAGGCATGAATCTTTCCCCAGTATTTCTTTAGTCTAAGAGCAAGACCTACTTTCCTCATAATAATGGCAGGTGGATGTGTCATCTTGGGTATTAATGCTGACAGATAGTAAGCTTGTGTATACACTAGGAGTTTAGTTCTATTATAGACATCTCTTGCTTAACACATGGATCAAGCACTACTTTCCAATCAAAAACTATCTGAATAGGCAGAAACTGCAGAAATTCTGAGTGTCTAATGAACCAGTGTGAGCAGATTGAATGGCTTGCAGGGCAAAATTAATCAATTTGGAACTTTGCTTGTTGGGCAAAATCTTAGCAGAAAACTCTCCCACTACTTCAGTTCAATCACTAGATAGCATTTTCTCTAGTAAATAATACTGGAAATTCACATGGGCTTATAACC
>NW_026652281.1:85444744-85599636 GCF_009828535.3 Hylobates moloch
TACAAGTGCACACCACTGTGCCTGGTTGATTTTTCTTAAAGTTTTTGTTTGTAGAGATGGGGTCTTGCTATGTTGCCCAGGCTGGTCTCAAATTCCTGCCCTCAAGCAATCCTCCCACCTTGGCCTCCCAAATGCTGGGATTATAGGTGTGAGTCCCTGAGCCTGTTCTCAATTAATTTCAGGACTTTAAATATTAATAATACGTCAATTACCCCTAGATTTATACCTCCAACTCAGACCTGTCCATTGACCTCCAGACATACCTGAACTCCCGATCAATAATCCTAAGTTGGATATTCAGCTGATACCTCAGCGTTAACAAGCACCCAAAGGAGACTCTTGATCTTCTTTGCCAAACCTGTTTCTCATTCAGCCTTCCTCTGAATAATGATAGCATTTACACAGTGCTTACTCCACACTTTGCACTGTTCTAAGTGCTTTATGATAGTAACACATTCAAAACTCATGACAACTTTCTGAGGTGGCTGTTGTTACTATCTCCATGTCCTAGGTTAGGAAACTGAGGCATCAAAAGGTTAAATGACAAGAAGTTAAGGACACAGGCATCATGTGGCAAAGCCCCTTAAGAATGTAAGCTACATGAGAGCAGGAATGCTGTGTGATTTTTTTTTTTTTTGAGACGGTCTCTCTCTGTTGTTCAGGCTGGGTGCAGTGGCACCATCTCAGCTCACTGCAGCCTCAACCTCCCCAGCTCAAGTGATCCTCTCACCTCAGCCTCCTGAGTAGCTGGAACTACAGGTGTCCACCACCATTCCTGGGTAATTTTTGTATTTTTTTGTAGAGGTGGGGTTTCACTATGTTGCCCAGGCTGGTCTCAAAGTCCTGAGCTCAACTGATCCACCTACCTTGACTTCCCAAAGTGCTGGGATTACAGGCATGAGCCACTGAGCCCGGCCACTGTGTGTCTTATTTGTTGCTGTAACCCCAGGTTCTAGTGGCTGGCACACAGTAGGTGATTAGTAAGTGGTTACTGATCAATAAATGAATGAATGATTGTATACATTTAAAGTTACATATGAATTATTACAATCATAAGGCATCCAGTAAGCTGGAACACTTTTGCCCAGGGTGAACCATGTGGCTTTTCAGGGCAGGCCATGGATATACAGCCAGCAGTAAATGCAGAGGCTGGCTTCTCTTAATAGTGACCCATGATCACTGGGGATCTAGATACCCTGTTCCTTCTCACCCCTCTCCCTGTTTTGGGCCCTTAGGGATGGCTCAGGTTGCCCAGGCAGTTAATATCACATCTGTAGTGCTGCTGTGCCCGCCCCACTTTTTCAGCAGCACAATAATAACTGTTTTTTTTTTGTTTTTTTTTTTTTTTGGGTCACTGACAGTATGCCTGAAACTCTGCTAAGTGCTCCATATGGCTTAACTGAATTCTCTCATTAACCCTAAGTGATAGCACCCCCCCCCACACACACACACACTTTATTTTAAAACAGAGTCTTGCTCTGTCCCCCAGGCTGGAGCACAGTGGCACAGTCTCAGCTTACTGCAACCTCTACCTCCTGGGTTCAAGGGATTCTCATGCCTCAGCCTCCCGAGTAGCTAGGATTACAGGCACGAGCCACCGTGCTTGGCTAATTTTTGTATTTTTAGTAGAGATGGGGTTTCACCCTGTTGGCCAGGCTGGTCTCAAACTCCTGACTTCAAGTGATCTGCCTGCCTCGGCCTCCCAAGGTGCTGGGATTACAGGTGTGAGCTACTGCGCCTGGCAGTGACAGGCCCTTTTATTAACACCATTTTTCAGTTGAGGAAACTGAGGCTGAGATGTGTTAAGTAACTTGTCCAAGATCACACAGCTAAGTAGCAGATTGTAAAGGACTTGGTCCATCCCGAGGCTGTCAGTGACTGGTGCAGCCAAACTATTTCTCGTGATCTGAGTGGACAGAAAGGGAGGAGAATGTGCTAGGGAAGCCTGTTCCCACATTCGCATCTCAACATCAGGAACCCAGTGATAGTTTTAGCTCCAGTGGTGGGAGATGCTGCTGCTCTACAACTACAGTCTCCAGGTCCCATTTGCTTTTCTGTACTGACCAAATCGGCATTTCGTTTTGAGTGGACACTGGGAATTACCCCTTCCTTTTTCAGAGTTCTTGAGCTTCTTAGACTCCCAGGGTTGGGTAATCACTTTGGGCTGGTAGTTTAGAGGACACTGGAAAGTTAGTGGGATTTGCATCCAGTCAGGTGTGTGTACCCTGGGTAACACCATTACCAGGTAGCTCAAATGACCTCTCTAGCTAATTCCATCCCTCCTTCTTAAAATCTGCCCACTGCACTGCAAGTTTAGCCACTGCCAGGACTGCTCACTGGGCAATTATCATTTTTACCATTTTTACCATTTCAACCTCGTTTGCAACCAGCCACTAAGCAGCCATTGTGGTTTAAACAATAATCCCCTTTGGACACAGACATAGGAATCAAAGCCTTTCACACCAAATACTGGGAAAGTCTGTGATTTTGTTAACTAAGAATGCACTGTTTTCTGTTCTCCATGTCTATGATTTTCACATTCCTGAGCACTGGCCAAGGGGGTTGTCCAAAATCATGTCAAACAGCATGACCATTGTTTACCTTTTTTTCCTTGGCAGTTTCAGCACTGACTTGCTCTTTTTGTTTTGCTTTGTTTAGAACAAGTAACAGGCAGTAAAGGAGCAAAATAGCAGGTCCCAATAGGGGTGACAAAATAGTATCTTTTTCAGAGTTGAAAACAAGTGTTCAAACAGAACTTTTACATGAATGGTCACAGCAGCACTATTCACAGTGTCCAAAAGGTGAAAACAACTCAAATGTCCATTAACACATAAACAGATAAATTGTGGTATAAACACACAATGGGATATTATCCTGTCATAAAAAGAAATGATGTACTGACACAGGCTACAAAATTTATAAACCTTGAAAAAATTATGCTAAGTGAAAAAAAAATGGGCCAGACACAAAAGGCCAATATAGTATGATTCTATATAAAATATCCAGACTAGACAAATCCATAGAGACAGAAAGCAGATGAATGGTTGCCAGAGCTTAGGGAAGGTGGAATGGGGAGTGATTGCTTAATGTGTATGGGGTTTCCTTCTAAGGTAGTGAAAATGTTCTAGAACTAGGTGGTAGTAATGGTTGCACAATATTATAAATGTACTGTCACTGATGGCAAATTTTGTTATGTGTATTTTCTGTGTGTGTCAGACTGGTAATGTGCTGATGTCGTAACAAGGCTTGAGGGAGTCACATCTCATGCATGCACATGAAAACCCAACGATCATGCTTACGAACTCCAAAAAGATCGTGTTATGTGGATTTTATCACAATTAAAAAAACTTTCATAGGAAAAAAGAGAAAAATTTTTTTTCAGAGATCTTTGGGCATTAACTCAAATTAGTAGTTACCTGAAACTCCCAAAAGAGAAAATTAACCAATGAAGACATTGGTTACATAGGAGTATACATTTGTCAAAACTCCTTGAATTGTACTTAAGATCTTTCACTCTATGTACATTTTTTTTATTTTTTTAATTGTACTTTAAGTTTTAGGGTACATGTGCACAATGTGCAGGTTTGTTACATATGTATACATGTGCCATGTTGGTGTGCCGCACCCATTAACTTGTCATTTAGCATTAGGTGTATCTCCTAATGCTATCCCTCCCCCCTCCCCCCACCCCACAACAGTCCCCGGAGTGTGATGTTCCCCTTCCTGTGTCCATGTATTCTCATTGTTCAATTCCCACTTATGAGTGAGAACATGCGGTGTTTGGTTTGTTGTCCTTGCGATAGTTTACTGAGAATGATGATTTCCAGTTTCATCCATGTCCCTACAAAGGCCATGAACTCATCCTTTTTTATGGCTGCATAGTATTCCATGGTGTATAGGTGCCACATTTTCTTAATCCAGTCTATCGTTGTTGGACATTTGGGTTGGTTCCAAGTCTTTGCTATTGTGAATAGTGCCGCAATAAACATATGTGTGCATGTGTCTTTAGAGCAGCAGGATTTATAATCCTTTGGGTATATACCCGGTAATGGGATGGCTGGGTCAAATGGTGTTTCTAGTTCTAGATCCCTGAGGAATCGCCACACTGACTTCCACAATGGTTGAACTAGTTTACAGTCCCACCAACAGTGTAAAAGTGTTCCTATTTCTCCACATCCTCTCCAGCACCTGTTGTTTCCTGACTTTTGAATGATGGCCATTCTAACTGGTGTGAGATGGTATCTCATTTTGGTTTTGATTTGCATTTCTCTCATGGCCAGTGATGATGAGCATTTTTGCATGTGTTTTTTGGCTGCATAAATGTCTTCTTTTGAGAATCGTCTGTTCATGTCCTTCGCCCACTTTTTGATGGGGTTGTTTGTTTTTTTCTTGTAAATTTGTTTGAGTTCGTTGTAGATTCTGGATATTAGCCCTTTGTCAGATGAGTAGGTTGCGAAAATTTTCTCCCATTTTGTAGGTTGCCTGTTCACTCTGATGGTAGTTTCTTTTGCTGGGCAGAAGCTCTTTAATTAGATCCCATTTGTCAATTTTGGCTTTTGTTGCCATTGCTTTTGGTGTTTTAGACATGAAGTCCTTGCCCATGCCTATGTCCTGAATGGTAATGCCTAGGTTTTCTTCTAGGGTTTTTATGGTTTTAGGTCTAATATGTAAGTCTTTAATCCATCTTGAATTAATTTTTGTATAAGGTGTAAGGAAGGGATCCAGTTTCAGCTTTCTACATATGGCTAGCCAGTTTTCCCAGCACCGTTTATTAAATAGGGAATCCTTTCCTCATTGCTTGTTTTTGTCAGGTTTGTCAAAGATCAGATAGTTGTAGATACGCGGCATGATTTCTGAGGGCTCTGTTCTGTTCCATTGATCTATATCTCTGTTTTGGTACCAGTACCATGCTGTTTTGGTTACTGCAGCCTTGTAGTATAGTTTGAAGTCAGGTAGCGTGATGCCTCCAGCTTTGTTCTCTTGGGTTAGGATTGACTTGGTGATGCGAGCTCTTTTTTGGTTCCATATGAACT
Source organism: Hylobates moloch (assembly GCF_009828535.3). NCBI lineage: Eukaryota > Metazoa > Chordata > Mammalia > Primates > Hylobatidae > Hylobates > Hylobates moloch. The sequence continues at coordinate 85,449,778 of NW_026652281.1, forward strand.
TTAAAGTAGTTTTTTCCAATTCTGTGAAGAAAGTCATTGGTAGCTTGATGGGGCTGGCATTGAATCTATAAATTACCTTGGGCAGTATGGCCATTTTCATGATATTGATTCTTCCAACCATGAGCATGGAATGTTCTTCCATTTGTTTGTATCCTCTTATTTCATTGAGCAGTGGTTTGTAGTTCTCCTTGAAGAGGTCCTTCACGTTCCTTGTAAGTTGGATTACTAGGTATTTTATTCTCTTTGAAGCAATTGTGAATGGGAGTTCACTCATGATTTGGCTTTCTGTTTGTCTGTTACTGGTGTATAAGAATGCTTGTGATTTTTGTACATTGATTTTGTATCCTGAGACTTTGCTGAAGTTGCTTATCAGCTTAAGGAGATTTTGGGCTGAGACAATGGGGTTTTCTAGATATACAATCATGTCATCTGCAAACAGGGACAATTTGAATTCCTCTTTTCCTTACTGAATACCCTTTATTTCCTTCTCCTGCCTAATTGCCCTGGCCAGAACTTCCAACACTATGTTGAATAGGAGTGGTGAGAGAGGGCATCCCTGTCTTGTGCCAGTTTTCAAAGGGAATGCTTCCAGTTTTTGTCCATTCAGTATGATATTGGCTGTGGGTTTGTCATAGATAGCTCTTATTATTTTGAGATACGTCCCATCAATACCTAATTTATTGAGAGTTTTTAGCATGAAGGTTGTTGAATTTTGTCAAAGACCTTTTCTGCATCTATTGATATAATCATATGGTTTTTGTCTTTGGTTGTGTTTATATACTGGATTACGTTTATTGATTTGCGTATGTTGAACCAGCCTTGCATCCCAGGGATGAAGCCCACTTGATCATGGTGGATAAGCTTTTTGATGTGCTGCTGGGTTAGTTTGCCAGTGTTTTACTGAGGATTTTTGCATCAATGTTCATCAAGGTTATTGGTCTAAAATTCTGTTTTTTTGTTGTGTCTCTGCCAGGCTTTGGCATCAGGATGATGCTGGCCTCATAAAATGAGTTAGGGAGGATTCCCTCTTTTTCTATTGATTGGAATAGTTTCAGAAGGAATGGTACCAGTTCCTCCTTGTACCTCTGGTAGAATTCGGCTGTGAATCCATCTGGTTCTGGACTGTTTTTGGTTGGTAAGCTATTGATTATTGCCACAATTTCAGAGCCTGTTATTGGTCTATTTAGGGATTCAACTTCTTCCTGGTTTCGTCTTGGGAGGGTCTATGTGTCAAGGAATTTATCCATTTCTTCTTGATTTTCTAGTTTATTTGCGTAGAGGTGTTTGTAGTATTCTCTGATGGTAGTTTGCATTTCTGTGGGATTGGTGGTGATATCCCCTTTATCATATTTTATTGCGTCTATTTGATTATTCTCTCTTTTCTTCTTTATTAGTCTTGCTAGCAGTCTATCAATTTTGTTGATCTTTTCAGAAAACCAGCTCCTGGATTCATTAATTTTTTGAAGGGTTTTTTGTGTCTCTATTTCCTTCAGTTCTGCTCTGATTTTAGTTATTTCTAGACTTCTGCTAGCTTTTGAATGTGTTTGCTCTTGCTTTTCTAGTTCTTTTAATTGTGATGTTAGGGTGTCAATTTTGGATTTTTCCTGCTTTCTCTTGTGGGCATTTAGTGCTATAAATTTCCCTCTACACACTGCTTTGAATGTGTCCCAGAGATTCTGGTATGTTGTGTCTTTGTTCTCATTGGTTTCAAAGAGCATCTTTATTCCACCTTCATTTCATTATGTACCCAGTAGTCATTCAGGAGCAGGTTGTTCAGTTTCCATGTAGTTGAGTGGTTTTGAGTCTGTTTCTTAATCCTGAGTTCTAGTTTGATTGCACTGTGGTCTGAGAGACAGTTTGTTATAATTTCTGTTCTTTTACATTTGCTGAGGAGAGCTTTACTTCCAACTATGTGGTCAATTTTGGAATAGGTGTGGTGTGGTGCTGAAAAAAATGTATATTCTGTTGATTTGGGGTGGAGAGTCCTGTAGATGTCTATTAGGTCAGCTTGGTGCAGGGCAGAGTTCAATTCCTGGATATCCTTGTGAACTTTCTGTCTCGTTGATCTGTCTAATGTTGACAGTGGGGTGTTAAAGTCTCCCATTATTATTGTGTGGGAGTCTAAGTCTCTTTGTAGGTCACTCAGGACTTGCTTTATGAATCTGGGTGCTCCTGTATTGGGTGCATATATATTTAGGATAGTTAGCTCTTCTTGTTGAATTGATCCCTTTACCATTATGTAATGGCCTTCTTTGTCTCTTTTGATCTTTGTTGGTTTAAAGTCTGTTTTATCAGTGACTGGGATTGCAACCCCTGCCTTTTTTTGTTTTCCATTTGCTTGGTAGATCTTCCTCCATCCTTTTATTTTGAGCCTATGTGTGTCTCTGCACGTGAGATGGGTTTCTGAATACAGCACACCGATGGGTCTTGACTCTTTATCCAATTTGCCAGTCTGTGTCTTTTAATTGGAGGATTTAGTCCATTTACATTTAAAGTTAATATTGTTGTGCGTGAATTTGATCCTGTCATTATGATGTTAGCTGGTTATTTTGCTCGTTAGTTGATGCAGTTTCTTCCTAGCCTCGATGGTCTTTTCAGTTTGGCATGATTTTGCAGTGGCTGGTACCGGTTGTTCCTTTCCATGTTTAGTGCTTCCTTCAGGAGGTCTTTTAGGGCAGGCCTGGTGGTGACAAAATCACTCAGCATTTGCTTGTCTGTAAAGGATTTTATTTCTCCATCATTTATGAAGCTTAGTTTGGCTGGATATGAAATTCTGGGTTGAAAATTCTTTTCTTTAAGAATGTTGAATATTGGCCCCCACTCTCTTTTGGCTTGTAGAGTTTCTACCGAGAGATCCACTGTTAGTCTGATGGGTTTCCCTTTGTGGGTGACCCGACCTTTCTCTCTGGCCGCTCTTAACATTTTTTTCTTCATTTCAACTTTGGTGAATCTGACAATTATGTGTCTTGGAGTTGCTCTTCTCGAGGAGTATCTTTGTGGCATTCTCTGTATTTCCTGAATCTGAATGTTGGCCTGCCTTGCTAGATTGGGGAAGTTCTCCTGGATAATATCCTGCAGAGTGTTTTCCAACTTGGTTGCATTCTTCCCGTCACTTTCAGGTACACTAATCAGACTTAGATTTGGTCTTTTCATATAGTCCCATATTTCTTGGAGGCTTTGTTCGTTTCTTTTTATTCTTTTTTCTCTAGACTTCCCTTCTCACTTCATTTCATTCATTTCATCTTCCATTGCTGATATCCTTTCTTCCAGTTGATCACATCGGCTCCTGAGGCTTCTGCATTCTTCACGTAGTTCTTGAGCCTTGACTTTCAGCTCCATCACTCCTTTAAGCACTTCTCTGTATTGGTTATTCTAGTTACACATTCGTCTAATTCTTTTTCAAAGTTTTTAACTTCTTTGCCTTTGGCTTGAATTTCCTCCTTTAGCTCAGAGTAGTTTGATTGTCTGAAGGCTTCTTCTCTCAACTCGTCAAAGTCATTCTCCGTCCAGCTTTGTTCCATTGCTGGTGAGGAGCTGCGTTCCTTTGGAGGAGGAGAGTTGCTCTGCTTTTTAGAGTTTCCAGTTTTTCTGCTCTGTTTTTTCCCCATCTTTGTGGTTTTATCTACTTTTGGTCTTTGATGATAGTGATGTACAGATGGGTTTTTTGTGTGGATGTCCTTTCTGTTTGTTAGTTTTCCTTCTAACTAACAGCAGACAGGACCCTCAGCTGCAGGTCTGTTGGAGTTTGCTAGAGGTCCACTCCAGATCCTGTTTGCCTGGGTGTCAGCAGTGGTGGCTGCAGAACAGCGGATTTTCGTGGACCGTGAATGCTGCTGCCTGACCATTCCTCTGGAAGTTTTGTCTCAGAGGAGTACCCGGCTGTGTGAGGTGTCAGTGTGCCCCTACTGGGGGGTGCCTCCCAGTTAGGCTGCTCGGGGGTCAGGGACCCACCTGAGGAGGCAGTCTGCCTGTTCTGAGATCTCCAGCTGCATGCTGGGAGAACCACTACTCTCTTCAAAGCTGTCAGACAGGGACATTTTATTCTGCAGAGGTTACTGCTGTCTTTTTGTTTGTCCGTGCCATGCCCCTAGAGGTGGAGCCTACAGAGGCAGGCAGGCCTCCTTGAGCTGTGGTGGGCTCCACCCAGTTCGAGCTTCCTGGCTGCTTTGTTTGCCTAATCAAGCCTGGGCAATGGCGGGCGCCCCTCCCCCAGCCTCACTGCCACCTTGCAGTTTAATCTCAGACTGCTGTGCTAGCAATGAGCGAGACTCTGTGGATGTAGAACCCTCCGAGCCAGATGCAGGATATAATCTCCTGGTGTGCCGATTTTTAAGCCCATCGGAAAAGCGCAGTATTAGGGTGGGAGTGACCTGATTTTCCAGGTGCCGTCTGTCACCCCTTTCTTTGACTAGGAAAGGGAACTCCCTGACCCCTTCCACTTCCCGAGTGAGGCAATGCCTCGCCCTGCTTCAGCTCGCGCACGGTGCGTTTCACCCGATGTCCTGCACCCACTGTCTGGCACTCCCTAGTGAGATGAACCTGGTAACTCAGATGGGTTTCCATCTGAGGAAATGCAGAAATCACCTGTCTTCTGCGTCGCTCACGCTGGGAGCTGTAGACCGGAGCTGTTCCTATTCGGCTATCTTGGCTCCACCCCCCACTCTATGTATATTTTACCTCACTAAAAATTTGGCCAATCAAAAGTAACAGAAAATACAACTACACTACGTGCAAAAATAATCTATGAAGAAGTGATATTATATTACCTACAAGATTGAATTATACAGCTTCTGGGTATCCAGGCAGTCATCGACAATGCTCTGTGGAGCTCTGGGAAGCCTATCATAAAGTTATTTAAATTACCACTGAATTCTAGAAGGAATTTCATTGTGGAGTTGCAATCAGGTTAGACGTTCAGTGTCCCAGAGGTCACAGCATGTTCCTGTTGCAGCTGCACCCAGATGTTCACAATGGTGGAGACCTTGCTTCCCAGTCACATCAAGTCTGAATGTAATTTCACTTAATGTTCTTTGGCTATAGAGCAGTCAATAATGAGAAGTATCCACTGCAAATAAAATTATTTATAGTTATCACATGGGGCTAGCTCATCCATCACTATATCCCTACTTCACCAGTGTGTAATATATAAAATCACATTGTATCTGACAAGTGAGTCAACGAATGATTTTTCTCCTATTTACATTAGAAGCATCCAGTAAAACCATTCCCAAACAAAAATTTAACATTTAACAACTTCACCAAATATGTATTTCTTTATTTACTGAAACCTACCTAGATACATAGAATTACAGTATTAGAACTCTATTGTGTAAGCCCGGTTTCAACTGAATTAGATTCCACAGTTTTTAAAAATCTCATTGGAATTAGAGGGTGATTGGGAAAGCTTTTAGTTCCAAGAAACTTTGTCTAGTCTTAGTCCTTGTTTGTTCCTTGCTGATACCAGATAGAAGTAGGGTTATATGAATACCTTTTAAAATAGCCTAAGTTGGCCAGGCACGGTGGCTCCTGCCTGTAATCCTAGCACTTTGGGGGGCCGAGGCAGGTGGATCACCCAAGGTCAGAAGTTTGAGACCAGACTGGTCAACATGGTGAAACCCGTCTCTACTAAAAATACAAAAAGTAGCCAGGTGTGATGGTGCACGCCTCTAATCCCAGCTACTCAGGAGGCTGACGCGGGGGAATTGCTTGAACCTGGGAGGCGGAGGTTGCAGTAAGCCGAGATCATGCCACTGCACTCCAGCCTGGGTGACAGAGTAAGACTCTGCCTCAATAAATAAATAAATAAATAAATAAATAAACAAACAAATAACATAAAAATAAAATGGCCTAAGTCTAACACTCCCCCCAAAAAAGAAAAAAAATAAGGCCTGGGTGGGCTGGCTCATGTGTAATCCCAGCACTTTGGGAGGTTGAGGGGGCACAGGTCACTTGAGCCTGGGAGTTTGATACCAGCCTGGCCAAGACCCCATCTCTACCAAGAATTAGCCAGGTGTGGTGGTGTATGCCTGTGGTCCCAGCTACTTGGGAGGCTGATGTGAAGGAATCACTTGAGTCTACGAGGTCCAGTCTGCAGTGAGCTGTGACCACGCCACTGCACTCCAGCCTGGGTGACAGAGTGAGACCCTGTCTCAAAAAATAAATAAATAAAAATACATAAAATAAATAAAATTACAAACTCTAGGTAAAACAAAAGCTGATAAAGAAATGTAACTTAAAAACATTTCTGAGCTCTGCAGTGAACAACGTTTATATTGTCATAATATAAATCCTGTTTATTAAATTTCAACTTTAAGAATCTATAGTTAGGCTGGACACAGTGGCTCAGGCCTGTAATCCCAGCACTTTGGGAGGCCGAGGCAGGCAGATCACCTGAGGACAGGAGTTCAAGACCAGCCTGGCCAACATGGTGAAACCCTGTCTCTACCAAAAATACAAAAGTTAGCCAGGCATGGGGGCATAAGCCTGTAATCCCAGTTACTTGGGAGGCTGAGGCAGGAGATCGCTTGAATCTGGGAGGCAGAGGTTTTGGTGAGCCAATATCATGCCACTGCACTCCAGCTGGGTGACAGAGTGAGACCCTGTCTCAAAAAAGAAAAAAAAAAGAAAGAAAGAAAGAAAAAAAAATCAGTAGTTAGACAACATATAGATGTAATTTTGATTATAGGACAGAAAATAAATGCTATTCACTTTGTCAATCTAAAATTAAATTTCAAATGATAGAAGTTGAAAAGTGAAAGGGAGAAGAGCTCAAAGTGCATGAGGGGTCCGGGTGCGGTGGCTCACACTTGTAATCCCAGCACTTTGGGAGGCCGAGGTGGGCGGATCACGAGGTCAGAAGATCGAGACCACGGTGAAACCCCATTTCTACTAAAAAATACAAAAAAAAAATTAGCCGGGTGTGATGGCGGGCGCCTGTAGTCCCAGCTACTTGGAGAGGCTGAGGCAGGAGGATGGCGTGAACCCGGGAGGCAGAGCTTCCAGTGAGCCGAGATCACGCCACTGCACTCCAGCCTGGGTGACAGAGCGAGACTCCGTCAAAAAAAAAAAAAAAAGTGCATGGGGGCTGATATTCTCATCTCACGAAACAAGAACCAAAAGACGCTACATAATTAATAGAATTAGAAGTAAAACTGTTAGCATATGACCAAAGTCACTGGAGCAGACACACTACGTAACCAATATTTATTCCCCTTTACTTCCTTGTAACAGAACCCTAGTTTTGTTCAGGGCATCAATGTGTTGTAATCATGATATGTAATGGATCATTCAGAAACCAGTGAATCTTAACCGTGGCTGCACATTGCAACCACATAGAAGAGATTATAGTTTAATTGGTCTAGGGCAAGTTTTCTCAAACTTGACACTACTGACATTTTGAACAGAATAATTCTGTGTTGTTGGGTGCTGTTCTGTGTGTTGTAGGGTGTTTTACACCATCCTGGCCTCTATCCACTTAATGGTGGGAACACCTCACCCCCAGTTACAAGGATCAAGACTGCACACAAACATTGCCAACTTGCCCTTGGTTGAGAACCACTGACTCTAGGATAAGACCATGTTCAGAGATGTACACTTAAAAATATCCCTAGGAGATTCTAATATGTAATGAGGGTTGAGAACTACTGATATAAGCCAATTAGTCAATCCAGTTTCTTGTAGGTTTTTCCAGGTTCCCTTGCAGCTATGTGTGGTCATGTGACTTAGTTCTGGCCAGTGAGATTTAAGCGGAAGTTTGCTTTGCTGGAGGGTTTGTGAGAGGAGGTCTAAGAAAGCTTATACTTTATTGATGAAAGGTGACAGACATAGCTCCTGTTTCCTGCCTACTCTCCTCTTTTTCCTGTTTGTATGAAGCTGTGATGTTTGGAGTTGTGGCCACCATCTTGTAATCAAATGAAGACAAGCATGAATATAAAAACTAGCCTGTTAAGGATGGCAGAGAGGAAAGATAGGGAAGGCATAAAATAAAAAATTTATTTAAATTTTTATTTTATTTTAAACTGGGTCCCTGCTGGCAGTTTTTGGCAGCTGAACCAACAATAAGCAGGACTTTTTTAGTGAATACAAATTTCTCCCTGTGTGTTTAAGCTGCTGTAGGCAGGTTTTTGTTAACTGAGTGAAAATCAATCACAATTACTACAGTTACAAATGTAATAAAAGGAAGAAGAAAAATAGATTACTGGTAGGATAGAGATGGGAAGGAGAGAGAATACCGTAAACAAGCTAAATCCTCATCTCTCATAACAGGAAGTATAAAGGGATGAATAAAAACAGTTGTATATATATATCCAAATGAATTGAAAACATATGTGCACACAAACACATATGAACGCTCACAGCAGCGTTATTCATAATAGCCCCAGGTGGAAACAGTGTAAATGTCCATCAACTAATGAATGGATAATGAAATGTAGTCTATACATACAATGTAGTCTATGCATATGTTACTTTATGACTAATGGGGCACTGACACACGCTATGACATGGATGAACCCTGAAATCATTACACTAAGTGACAGAAGCCAATCATACAAGGTTACATATTATGTGATTCCATTTGTATGAAATGTCCAGAAAAGGTAAATCTATAGAAACATAAAGTAGATGAGCCTGGCGCGGTGGCTCACCCCTGTAATTTCAGCACTTTGGGAGGCCGAGGCAGGCAGAGCATTCGAGGTCAGGAGTTCGAGGCCAGACTGGCCAACATGGTGAAACACCACTTCTACTCAAAATACAAAAAATTAGCCGGGCGTGGTGGTGCATGCCTGTGATCTCAGCTACTCAGGAAGCTGAGGCAGGAGAATCACTTTTGCCTGGCCAGTGTGCTCCCGAAGCCGGCTGCGGGCCGCAGCTCTGCCGGGATCAGGCTTCACGGTGGCGCGGCCACTGTCCTGGATGCTGCGGCGGCTCCTAAGGTCCAACGCCACGGAGCTGCAGCTCAGGGGTTCCGGTGATGCCGCTCCGCCCCAGCGAGTCCCCGCAAGCTGCCTCAGAGGAGCTGTCCAGGCGGATGCAGTTCTTGCGGGAGCACGAGGTCCCCTTCTACACCTTCCTCACAGACAGCTTCGGCCGGCAGCACAGCTACCTGTGGGTCTCCCTTCCGGAGAAGTGCAACCTCAGATGTCAGTACTGCATGTCGGAGGAAGGGGTCCCGCTGACACCCAAGGCCAACCTGCTGACCGCAGAAGAGATGCTGACCACAAAAGAGATCCTGACCCTCGCCTGGCTCTTTGTGAAGGAAGACGTCGAAAAGATCCGGCTTACGGGCGGAGAGCCGTTCATCCAGCTGGACGTGGTGGACATTGTGGCCCAGCTCCAGCGACTGGAAGGGCTGAGGACCATCGGTCACCACCAATGGCATCAACCTGGCCCGGCTGCTGCCCCAGCTTCAGAAGGCTGGTCTCAGCGCCATCAACATCAGCCTGGACACACTGGTGCCTGCCAAGTTTGAGTTCATTGTCCGCAGGAAAGGCTTCCACAAGGTCATGGAGCCAGGCTACAACCCTGTGAAGGTGGTGATGCGAGGCCTTAACGAGGATGAGCTCCTGGACTTTGCGGCCTTGACCAAGGGCCTCCGCCTGGACGTGCGCTTCATAGAGTACATGCCCTTTGATGGCAACAAGTGGAACTTCAAGAAGATGGTAGCTATAAGGAGATGCTAGAAACTGTCTGGCAGCAGTGGCCAGAGTTGGAGAAGCTGCCAGAGGAGGAATCCAGGACAGCCAAGGCCTTTAAAATCCCTGGCTTCCAAGGCCAGATCAGCTTCATCATGTCCATGTCTGAGCATTTCTGTGGGTCCTGCAACCGCCTGCAAATCACAGCTGACGGGAACCTCAAGGTCTGCCTCTTTGGAAACTCTGAGGTATCTCTACGGGATCACTGTGAGCTGGGGCCTCCAAGCAGGAGCTGCTGAGAATCATCGGGGCTGCCGTGGGCAGGAAGAAGCGGCAGCATGCAGGCATGTTCAGTATTTCCCAGATGAAGAACCGGCCCCATGATCCTCATTGGTGGGTGACCCCCATCAAGACATTTTTGATGTTCCACGATTCCCCACCAGCCAATCCAAGCATTTCCTACTGGGACCCCCTCCATGTTCAAGGTCTGAGATCCAGAATGAATTTCTCCAGCCAGATGGCCACTTTATGGAAAGGATACAGGGTCCCCCAGACCCCTCTTCTAGCCCAGCAGCAGCTAGGGTCTGGCTCCTTTCAGAGACACTACACTTCCCATGCAGACTCAGATGCCAACTCAAAGTGCCTTAGCTCAGGTTCCTGGGCTCCTGCTGCCGCCTCAGGACCCCAGCTAACCTCAGAACAACTAACTGATGTGGACTTGGAAGGACAGGAAGCTATGGTAGATGTGGGCAGGAAGCCAGACGCAGAGTGGGTGGCTGTGGCCTCAGCCATGGTCCTCCTGGGGCCTGTAGCCTTCAAGCTTGTCCAGAAGAACCAGCTCAAGAAAGGAGATGCCCTGATGGTGGCCCAGCTGGCTGGAGTCCGAGCAGCCAAGGTGACCAGCCAGCTGATCCCTCTGTGCCACCACGTGGCCCTGAGCCACGTCCAGGTGCAGCTGGAGCTGGACAGCACGTGCCATGCTGTGGAGATCCGGGCATCTTGCCAGGCTCGGGGCCCCCACCAGGGTAGAAATGGAGGCCCTGACCTCTGCTGCAGTGGCCGCCCTCACCCTGTATGACATGTGCAAGGCTATCAGCAGGGACATCGTGTTGGAGGAGATCAAGCTCATTAGCAAGACTGGTGGTCAGCGGGGGGACTTCCATCGGGCTTAGTTCTTGCCCTTCCCACCCAAGGCCCAGCCAGGTCTGGAGATGGGATGCAATTTAAGCTGAGGGAAAGACATCAAGTTCCTTTAATCACAGTCACTGTTTACCTTGAGCAGTAAACCTCAAGTCAACCTGCTCTACTACTAGGCCTGCTGCTAGATAATCTTTAATGACCGATGGGGCTTCCTTTCTATGGGGAGGATACCAGGAGGCCCTTAAGCCTTCCAGGACACTAAGGTCATGGGAGCCAGACTGCAACAAGCAATGCTAGATAACTGAGAAATCGTTTTCTTTCTGGACTATTTCAGACAACCAGTCTCAGACAGTCCAGCCCAGAAATTTTCCTTCTCACTTTGGGTTTTCTCTTCTACTTTCCTGGGGAGAGATTAAGGGCTCATTAAGCAGAGGAACGCACTTTGAGGACAGTAAAGCACAAGCTTGCCTGAAGAATGTATCTCCCCGGCAGCTCTGCCTCCCTAAGTCTGTGAAGCCACAGTCCTGCCCTGTCCTGACTTCATCTCTCCTTCTGCCCAAGTCTATGTCCCATCAAACTTGCAGCCTTTCAGCTTAACAGTTGCTTGGTCCTGCTGGCCCCCTTTTCTCAGGCCCCCTCCTCTGAAACAGGATGTGCACACGTGGGCCACAGCCCTAAGGACTCCTGACAGACCACATAGCCCACACCTGGCCCTGCTCACGGCTGTTCCACCCACCCCTCTTTATTCTGGAGCATATCTGGGAAAGAAGAGTTGACGACAGATTGCCTTCACCCTCACAGCCCACAAATAAAGCTACGATGCCAACTTTGCAGATGCAATAAATAAATAAATAAAGTAAGTAAGTAAGTAAACAGGTGAGTAGTTGCCTGGGGTTGAGGGAGGGGCAATGGGGAATGATTGCCTAATGGATATGGGGTTTCCTTTTGGCATGACGAAAACATCCTAAAATTAGATAGTGGCGATAGTTGCACAACTTTATGAATATACAAAACCCCACTGAATTGCACTCTTTAAAAGGATGAATTTAGTGGTATGTGATTTATACCTCATTAAATAAAAAAAAAAAAAAAAAACACAGAAACAGCTTTATAAGCTGAGTATTAGAGGCATGGAAGGATCCACCAAAAGGCAAAGTTGAAAGAGACTCCTTCTTAGGGGCAGGAAGAGGACTTGGGAGGGCAATTGTTTTTCATTATTAGTCCTTCTGGATCCTTTGAGACGTATATATATTTTAAATGTATCTGTATTACTTTGGTAAAATTTTTAAAGAAAATTTGAAGGAAAAAAGTGACATAAGAATCTTTCTTTCTTTGTAGCCTTGGATAAGCTAGCAACTCGTGTAAGCAAGAACTTTTCTCTCTTATTTCCAGGCAAGCTGCCAAATTAAATCCCTTTCTTTTCCTGCTGGCGTCTGCCAACGTGGTGTCAGAGACGGAAAACTAGCTTCTAAGTAAATAGGAAAAAAGAAAAATAAAAAGCACATTCTTAACTAAAATCACACATTTATAATTCTTCAGGCTCATGACTAACACAATGTTTTTCATAATCCTGAAAAAGTGAGGAGCATGTCATAACTCACAAATAACCTCTAAAACCATTTAAGAGCTTCTCAGCAAGAGAAAGGAGAGTGTTAAACAGCAATAACCTGTCACATCAATCCAGATCTAAATTCCAAACCAGTAGGACAAATGTACACAGCCATGTGTACATGAACTCTGCAGATATCAAAATAGAAGTTTATGCTTTCAACTGAGCAATCCATTTTCCGGGGGAGAACACTTTCTTCCTGAAAATGAGTATGAAAGGCCTCAAATCCAAGATTTCTGAGCAACTGCTCTGGAAGAATCCAGTTTCAACTCCTACAAAATGCAACTACAACTTAAAAACATAATGTAGACATATTTTCTTTCCTTTCTCTTTTTTTGAGACAGAGTCTTGCTCTGTCACCCAGGCTGGAGTACGTGACGTGATCTCGGCTCACTGCAACCTCCGCCTCCCAGGTTCAAGTGATTCTCCTGCCTCAGCCTCCCAAGTAGCTAGGATTACAGGCGCCTGCCACCACGCCCAGCTAATTTCTGTATTTTTAGTAGAGATGAAGTTTCACCATGTTGGTCAGGCTAGTCTCGAACTCCTGACCTCGTGATCCACCCGCCTTGGCCTCCCAAAGTGCTGGGATTACAAGCGTGAGCCACTGCGCCCGGCCCTTTCTTTCTTCTTCCTTCCTTCCTTTCTTTCTTTCTTTCTTTCTTTCTTTCTTTCTTTCTTTCTTTCTTTCTTTCTTTCTTTTCTTTCTTTCTCTTCTTTCTTTCTCTTTCTTTCTTTCTCTTTCTTTCTTTCTTTCTTTCTTTCTTTCTCTTTCTCGATTTTCTTTTCTTTCTGTCTTTCTTTCATTCTCTCCTCTCTGTCTTCTTCTCCTTCTCCTTCTTCTTCTTTCTTCTTCTTTTCTTTTCTTTTTTTTTTTTTTTTCTGACAAGGTCTCACTCTGTCACCCAGGCCGGAGTGTAGTGGTACGATCTCGGCTCACTTTCAACTCTGCCTCCCAGGCTCCAGCGATCCTCCCAGGTAGCTGGGACTACGGGTGTGTGCCACAACACCCGACTAATTTTTTTATTTTTATTTTTGTATTTTTTTTTTTGTAGAGGCGGGGATTTCCTCATGTTGCTCAGGCTGGTCTCGAACTCCTGAGCTCAAGAAATCCACCCACCGCAGCCTCCCCAAGTGCTGGGGTTACAGGTGTGATCCACTGCACCCGGTCTCGGACACATTTTCATTAGGTGCCCTCTGATGTCAGCAGCTGGTTGAAGGTTTAATGGCTTAGCGTGCGCGCAGAGTAGGGTGGGAACTTGTGTGTCTCACCCCTGCCCCACCCCGCTTGGGTTCCCCCGCAGTTTCCACCAGGTTCATGAGCAGAACCTAAAACAAATGGGTTTAGAAGTAACTTTAGCCTCTTTGGCTACTTCTGGTGCTCACCGAATCCAGAAAAAATGGTCTTTTTTAATGTCCTGTTATTTTGCACAAACGATTTCCTGCTTAGAGTGAGGAGCAAAACCTCTGGCTTTTAACCCTGCCAAAGACCTACTTGAAGTCAATCTGCGCATTTTTAATTTTTCAGGCTCAGCAAGGTCTTATCTCATTCTATCTGCATTTTATAACAATCCCACATTTTCTCTCTACTTTCCTCAAGCATTCTAACCCTTCGGTGCCCTCGCTGACCGCCACCCACTCAAGGGAACTTCACATACTCAAGAGCTACAGGGGCTGGACAGAAGAACCTGGCAGCTGTCCAAAGCCTTCAGTGCCTAACTTCCCACCAAGTACAAGAAGGACAAGGTTCTTCCCTGCGGTCTCCTCTTGCCAATCCTCACTGGGTTCTTAGTTCCTGCCTCAGTGTTATTTTCTCCGAGCAACATAGCAAGTGAGGCCCGATGGGTCTGAAAGACTTACACGGCCCAAAGGGACAATGACGGCAGGCTTCAGAGCTGTGGCTGAGTCTGGAGGATTTCAGCATGGATTTCACATACCATCCTCATCATGAGGAAGGAAGCAGCCCCCATCTGGGAGCTGGGAGGTGGGTTGGTTGCCAACAGCACCAGGTTTACCTACTGAAGGTTCACATGTGTGAAAAAGTTTCTCCTTCCCACTAACTAGATCCCGTTTGGCCTGGTTTGAGTCATGTGTTCATCCCTGGGCCAATCACTACTGCCTGATGGAAGGATTCTGATAGGCCACATCCAAGTCACATGATCATGTTGAGTCATGTCCTCATCTCTGGACCAATCACTGTGACCTGGTGGGCAGATTCTAATAAGCCAGGCCCAAGTCACATGATCACCTGCCTGATTGTGGGGGTGAGAAGTCAGGATTGTAGTTAGCAAAAGAAGGGGAGTGAATCTCACAGAAACAAGAACACTGGCTTTCTCTACATATATCTACTCAAAAACAGCAACAGCAAACAAAAAATTGGAAGGATGAAGACAAATACTAGGAACATAAAAGTCTCTCCTATTCTCTAGATAGATGCGTCCTCAGGATCAACCTCTACATACCATTTTGTAACTGTTATTTTTACTTATTTGTTGAGGACTTAGTATATACAGTGCTCTAATAAAGCTCAGCACAGAGGATGCATAGAAAGGCTGGGAAAAAAGGTAAGTGCAGCTGGGAGCAGTGGCTCACACCTATAATCTCAGCACTTTAGAAGGGTGAGGCAGGAGGATCGCTTGAGGCCATGAGTTCAAGGCCAGCCTGGGCAACATAAGAAGATGTCTGTCTCTACAAAACTAAAATAAAATAAATTAGCCAGTGTGGTGGCGCATGACTATAGTTCCAGCTACTCAGGAAGCTGAGGTGGGAGGATTGCTTGAGCCCAGGAGTTCCATGCTGCAGTGAGCTATGATCGTGACAGAGTGAGACTGTGAGTCTTTAAAAAAAAAAAAAGTAAATACATTTTTTAAGCTTTTAATATAAATGACCAAACTGTCCCCAGAGGGATTTCATCTTTGTACACCCACTCACTGTGCCTAGACTTCCCTACCCACCAGCCTCAGCATAGCACAGCCATGGAACCATCCTCCCACAGAAGACAATGCTCAGAGGTCTCTTTCCGGAAAGGCCTTTTCAGGAGGCCTCAACCTGCAATTCGAGTCTCTGAGGCTTAAAAACTGAAAAGGCTGGAAAACGTCCATCTTACACCCTTTCACCTCCTTATTGGAGACCCTATGCCCCCTCTGATGTCCTTCTCTCCTGTTCCCCTTCAGGTGTTGGCCAGAGATAGCCTAAGGCAAGAACTGTTCAGGACCATTTACGGTTTTTAATATCAGAGCTTGGGAAGACTTACTGGTGGAATTTCAGGCATCAGGACCCGCAGTGGAGGAAATCCTATAATTTGATGTCAGGCTGACTTGGGTTTCATCCCCAGCCTTACCACTTATTAAGTGTGTGGCTTTGGGCAAAATACTGAACGGATCCTCCAGTTATTTTGAGGATAAACTTGAAAGTACTACTATATTTTAAATACCCATCAAGGGATCTGGTTTAAAGTCAGCACCTGGTAAATGTAATGTTGCACTGTGACTTGCTTTGCTGTTTGATCTTTGCCAAATCCCCGTGTCTCTGGACAATGAAGGTTGAATGAGATGTTCTGCCTGTTCTGAGAGCCTGGGATTTTGAAGTGCAGGACGTGTTGGAAGTCCAGTGCAGAGAATGGCATGGTGTGTGTGCATGCATGCACCTGTATGCCTGTGTTTGTGTGGAAGCATGAGTGTATGTGTGTCCCTTGGCACTAGGAGAAGATGTTACCCTTGGAGCCCCAAACCCCATGGAGGCAGAGAACCTTCCAGCTCCCTGCCACCATGTCAGGGTGGCAATCACTTGAATGTTTTGGAAAACCTGAGAGGCTGGCAGGGAGATGGATCTGCAGGAGACCAAAGTTGGGTTGCCAGGGAGTCACCTCTACTCCTTCCCCAGGATGCCTGAAAGAAATAAGGGAGCTAGGTGGGTTTGGCCTGGCTCCTCCGCAACTCTATATCTGTGCACAGCGGGCTCAGCTCTTCCTGCAGTGTGCTGGCTGGTGGTCAGGCTTCATTTTCAATGTTCACAGCTAAATTGGATCCAGATGTTGCTGAGGAATCTGATATTAAACAAATGCATTCCCTGGGCAGCCGGTCCTTTCTCCTGTGGAAGGGCAGGAAGCCTCGGACCCCCAAGCCCGGGCAGAGGTGTTGGAGGGGCCCAGGCTGATGGGATCTCAGGTTGCTTCTTCTGTGGGGCAGTACGGTGTTCCCTAGCTGGCATAACTTATGGCCAGGTTATCATGTTCATGCAATATCTGGTCAAATGATGGGCTGGGCCTCTTTCAAAAGTACATGAATCCCACCTCTCCATCTTGGGAGCTGCCTCCAGACCAGCTTGATTTCTTGTGCGCTTTCCTTAACTTGAGCTTGTCCTTTCATCAAGCTTGGAAGGGTCCAGCTGCATGGAGCCAGTGGTGGGACATGTCAAGGGAGTCCAGGAGCTGAGCATGGATGCTCCATCGCCCTCCTATGTTTTGAAATTTACTGAATGTCACAGATAATCTTCCCTCTCTTCCTTCCAGGGGTACTGTGCGCCAGGCATTCAAAGACAGCACTCCGGAGATCTTCATAGCAGCCCTCAAAGTAAGTTTTAGCCTCTGTTCAGAGTAACTGTTAAATAACTCCATGGAGGTTACAACAGCAGAGGCTGGTGGAGCCACAATTGAAGTTCAGGTCTGGCTGACACTGGGAGAGTGTTTTTTCCCTCTTCCATGGTGTATTCATCAAGCACTGGGCCTGACACCAGGGGACACAGATAAACCAGAACCCCTGCCCTGCGGAAGCTGGTGGGGCAGGGAGGAGTCAATAACAACTGAGACAGACCCGAGCAAAAGGTGGGCTGAAGCAGGGCTGGAAATGACTTCAGTGGAGCACAGGGGAGGGAGAGACACAGCTGCAGAGAGGTGCTGATTGAGTCAGGGAGAGGCTCTTACGGAGAAGGACAACCTTCGGGGATGGTGGCTCTCTAAAGGAGCAGGACATGGTGACTAAATGCAATGTGGGATCCCAGGTTGGCTCTTGGATTAAAAATAATAATAATAATAATAATAATAAGCTACAGGCTGGGCGCAGTGGCTCACACCTGTAATCCCAGCACTTTGGGAGGCCGAGATGGGCAGATTGCTTGAGCTCAGGAGTTCGAGACCAGACTGGGCAACATGGTGAAACCCTGTCTCTACCCACAATACAAAAACTTAGCCGGGGGTGGTGGTGCGCATCTGTGGTCCCAGCTACTTGGGAGGCTGAGGGGGAGGATCGCCTGAGCTCAGTGGGTGGAGGTTGCAGTGAGCTGAGATGGCACTACAGTACTCCAGTCTGGGCGACAAGAGTGAGGCTGTCTCAAAAAAAGAAAAAAAAGTTACAAAAGGCATTACTAAGGTGATTGATACAATTTAAATCTGTAGTCTATTTTAGATAAAATAGAGTGTCAATATAAAATATCCTTAACTATATTTAAATTGTGGTTAAAATTCAAAATTAAAATACAAAAATACTAAAAATACAAAAAGTAGCTAAGCATGGTGGTGCATGTCTGTAGTCCCAGCTACTTCGGAGGCTGAGGCATGAGAATGCTTGAACCCGGGAGGCAGGGATTGCACTGAGCCAGGGATTGCAGTGAGCCGAGATCGTGCCACTGCAGTCCAGCCTGGGGAACAGAGTGAGACCCTGTCTCAAAACAACAACAACAAAAGCCTATACATTGAGATACAGCAAAGTGGTAACATGTTAACAACTGATGGCCTTAGATGAAAGATATAAGGGTATTCATTGTACTATTTTTGCAACTTTTTGTAGGCTTGAAGTTTTACAAAGTAAAATGTAAAAGAAAAGAAAAAAGAAATAGGAGCAGAAAGAGAAGTCAGTAAAGGAGAAGAGAAGTGGGAGAGAGCAGAAGGGCAGGGTCTTGGCAGCCCAGAGAGGGTGGGTGAGTCCAGGAAGGCAGCACAGGCTGTGGAAGGCAGGGGTGGAGAGATGGGGTGCAGAACAGTGGGAAGGCCGCAGCCAGCCTTGGAGTGCAGGAGAGCACAGGGAAGGTAGGAGGAGGAGGGAGCCATTGTTTAAAGATTTCTCTAGTGATGCGATGGAGAACGTCGCACAGGCTAGGGGGCACAGCAGGGGTGAGCAAAGGCCTCCTTAGGATGGGAGCATCCTGAGCCCTTTTCTAGGAAGAACAGAAAGGGTGGACAGAGAGAGAGTTGATAAAGAATTAAGGACACTGGGTGCGGTGGCTCACTCCTGTAATCCCAGCACTTTGGGAGGCCAAGGCGGGTGGATCAAGAAATCAGGAGTTTGAGACCAGCCTGGCCAACACGATGAAACCCTGTCTCTACTAAAAATACAAAAATTAGCCTAGCATGGTGGTACATGCCTGTAATGCCAGCTACTTGGGAGGCTGAAGCAGGAGAATCGCTTGAACCCGGGAGGTGGAGGTTGCAGTGAGCTGAGACTGCACCACTGCACTCCAGCCTGGGTGACAGAACAAGAATCCATCTCAAAAAAAAAATTAAGAGAGCCCGTGTCTTATTTCCCTATTCTCTTAGCTCTTGACCCACTGTGGCATCATCCACCTGGCTTTCTCCTTCACGGCAATGTGAGCCCTGTGAAGGCAATAATTCTTCACTCCTCTTCTTTATCTTCATGGCTTTGTCCCCAGCACATGGCGGGGCTCTGTAAGTATTTTTGAACGAATGAGTGACAAGGTGTGTCTTAGTTTTCTGGGGCGGCTGTAGCAGAGGACCATGGACTGGGCGGCTTCAACAGCAGGAATGTGTTGTCTCACAGCTTTGGAGCCTGAGAGGCTGGAGTCAAAGTGTAGGTGCTGGCCCCTTCTGAGGTCTGTGAGGG
Organism: Hylobates moloch; assembly: GCF_009828535.3. Classification (NCBI taxonomy): domain Eukaryota; kingdom Metazoa; phylum Chordata; class Mammalia; order Primates; family Hylobatidae; genus Hylobates; species Hylobates moloch. Next base: position 85,468,989 of record NW_026652281.1, read on the forward strand.
GAGGTTCTTTTCCAGGCCGTCTCTTTGGCTGATAGACAGCCCCCTTCTCCCTGTGCCTTTTTGTTTTTGAGACAGGGTCTCGTTCTGTCACCAGGCTGGAGTGCGGTGGCACGATCATAGCTCACTGCAGCCTGGACCTCCTGGACTCAAGTGATCCTCCCACCTCAGCCTCCCAAGTAGCTGGGACTACAGGTGTGCCCCACCATGCCTGGCTCATTTTTAATTTATTTTCATTTTTATTTTTTGAGATGGATTCTCACGCTTGTCATCCAGGCTGGAGTGCAGTGGTGCAATCTCAGCTCACTGCAACTCCTGCCTCCTGGGTTCAAGTGATTTCCTGCCTCAGCCTCCCAAGTAGCTGGGACTACAGGCACATACCACCATGGCTGGCTAATTTTTTTGTATTTCTAGTAGAGATGGGGTTTCACCATGTTGGCCGGGCTGGTCTTGAACTCGTGACCTCAGGTTATCCACCCACCTCAGCCTCCCAAAGTGCTGGGACTACAGGCATGAGCCACTGAGCCTGGCCTTAAAATTTTTCCCAAGATAGGGGTTGTGCTGTGTTGCCCAGGCTGATCTTAAACTCCTGGCCTCAAGCAAGTCTCCCATCTCAGCCTCCCAAAGTGCTGAGATTACAGGCGTGAGCCACCGTGCCTGTCTGTTCTCCCTGTGTCTTTACAATGTCTTCCTCTGTGAATGTCTGTCTCTGTGTCCACATTTCTCAGTTTTCTAAAGACACCAATCATATTGGATTAGCACACTACTGCACTCGTCTTAATTAATTACATCTGCAATGATGCTATTTCCAAATAAGGTCACATTTTTTAAGTACTCAGGGTTAGGACTTCAACACAAGAATTTTTGAGGGACACAATTCAACCGATAATGGGGGAAGTGGGGGTAGGGGTGCATCTGGGGTTGGAGGGGAGGAATGAAGTCTGGAATTGGTCTAGGCTGGATGCCAGGGGCAGGCTGACCATGACACTAAGGCTGGAGACTGGGATGGGGTTGAGGGCACCCAGCTGAGTGTTAAAAAAGAAATAAAAAAGGTCCTCCTGCTCTGTGTGGCCCCAGGGGAGCTGGACTAAAGCCAAAGGGAGGATGTTTTGGTTCCACTGAAGGGAAGCCTGTATGTTAAGAGGAACGCCAGTCGAAGCACAGAAAGAAGGAAGGTGCTCTGAGGGTGGGAGGTGAGTGTCCCTGCAGGCTTGGGGCTGAGAACACCGCTGGGCCTGAAGCTCCCAGGTTGTCCAGTGACCCGTGAGGTGTGATCTGGTGTCTGTCCTCCTGCTGAGGCCTGGCTGGGAGCACTGGCCACACATGGGCAGTCAGGAGGAAGCTGAGGAACTCAAGGGCTGGAGAAGGCTCTGCCCCCACACTCCTCCCTGTGGACTGCCACCTGGCCAGGCCAGTTACAAAGTGTCCCTCAGGGCCCCCAAAGTTGCTCCCCAAGTTGGCTCTGGGCAGATCAGGATACCCGGACTTTGTGGATCAGGTTCTATCAGTAATGTTGGGCCACTCTGTTCCTGGTTTTCCAAAGTGGTTCTTTTCCCAGTTTTACAAAGTGGTTCTAACAATTTACCCTGCTGCCATCGGTGAATGGCAGAGAGTTCCAGGGAGTTCCAGTTGCTCCACATCCTTTTCAACATTTGATATTTTCTGTCTCATTTATTTTAGCCTTTTTGTTGGGGATAGCTGTGGTTTTAAACAGCTAAACCACACTTTTGTTGGTGCTACTGAGAGGTGACAGCGTGCTGGCAGTCCTCATAGCCCTCGCTTGCTCTTGGCGCTTCCTCTGCCTGGGCTCCCACTTTGGCAGCACTTGAGGAGCCCTTCAGCCCGCCGCTGCACTGTGGGAGCCCCTTTCTGGGCTGGCCAAGGCCGGAGCTGGCTCCCTCAGCTTGCAGGGAGGTGTGGAGGGAGAGGCACAAGCGGGAACCGGGGCTGCGCACGGCGCTTGCTGGCCAGCTGGAGTTCTGGGCCCCGCACTCAGAGCCGCTGGCTGGCCCTGCCAGCCCTGGGCAATGAGGGGCTTAGCACCTGGGCCAGCGGCTGCGGAGGGTGTACTGGGTCCCCCAGCAGTGCCGGCCCACCAGCACTGCGCTCGATTTCTCGCCGGGCTTTAGCTGCCTCCCCGTGGGGCAGGGCTCAGGACCTGCAGCCCACCATGCCTGAGCCTCCCTGCCTCCGTGGGCTCCTGTGCTGCCCCAGCCTCCCCGACGAGTGCCGCCCCCTGCTTCATGGTGTCCAGTCCCATTGACCACCCAAGGGCTGAGGAGTGCAGGCGCACGGCGCGGGACTGGCAGGCAGCTCCACCTGCGCCCTGGTGCGGGATCCACTAGGTGAAGCCAGCTGGGCTCCTGACTCTGGTGGGGACTTGGAGAACCTTTATGTCTACCTAAGGGATTGTAAACACACCAATCAGCACCCTGTGTCTAGCTCAGGGTTTGTGAATACACCAATCGACACTCTGTATCTAGCTACTCTGGTGGGGACTTGGAGAACCTTGAGTCTACACTCTGTATCTAGCTAATCTAGTGGGGACGTGGAGAACCTTTGTGTCTATCTCAGGGATTGTAAATGCACCAATCAGCACCCTGTCAAAACAGACCACTTGGCTCTCTGTAAAATGGACCAATCAGCAGGATGTGGGTGGGGCCAGATAAGAGAATAAAAGCAGGCTGCCCGAGCCAGCAGTGGCAACCCGCTGGAGTCCCCTTCCGTACTGTGGAAGCTTTGTTCTTTCGCTCTTTGCAATTTATCTTGCTACTGCTCACTCTTTGGGTCTGCACTACCTTTATGAGCTGTAACACCGCGAAGGTCTACAGCTTCACTCCTGAAGCCAGCGAGACCACAAACCCACTGGGAGGAAAAAACAACTCCAGACGCGCAGCCTTAAGAGCTGTAACACTCACCTCGAAGGTCTGCAGCTTCACTTCTGAAGCCAGCGAGACCACGAACCCACCAGAAGGAAGAAACTCCGAATACATCTGAACATCAGAAGGAACAAACTCCAGATGCGCCACATTAAGAGCTGTAACACTCATCGCAAGTGTCCGTGGCTTCATTCTTGAAGTCAGTGAGACCAAGAACCCACCAATTCCGGACACACTACCATAGGAACATGCCATGCCCTGGCAAGGTTGAGTTCCTATACTGTCTGCCCTTACAGCACATATGGCATTTACAATTGTTCACTTCCGCATGTGCTCTTCTGACCGTCTCTTATCTCCACTCCACTACACCAGAAGCTTTGGAGGGCAAGGACTGCATCTGTTTTTTTTTTCCTCCATTTCATTCCCAGTGTAGAGTCCAGGGCCTGCCACATAAATGGCCCTCCAGTCAACTAGGATTTGGAGTAACAGTGAGTGATCTCTTAAAGTGGTGACAAAATAAGGACAAAAGAAGTAAGGAGTCCAATCGCTGAACTCGTGCGTATGGCGTGGTGACCTGTGATTGTTGGGAATTCAGGCTTGCTCTCAGTGGTGGCTCTGCTATTCACCACTCTTGGCTTCCACATTGTGGTCTGTGATGACTGCTCAAGTCATCACTTCCAAATTCCAGCCAGCACAGCGGGAGGAGATGAGGATGATGCTTCCATTTTTAAGAATGTTTTATGAAGTTGTGTATACCCTACTTCTACTTATATCCACAAGTCACATCACATCACCACATATGCAAGGGTGTTCCTAGATGGAAGTTAGGGCTCAATTTCCAAGAAGGGGAGAGTCACCAGCAGTGCCTGCCACAGCCCTCAATAAATATGTATTGACTGGAGGAATGATCTTAGTCTGCACAACAACCCTCCGAGATAGGTGGTATTATTCCCATTTTATAGATGAATACACTGAGGATCAGAGAGGTTAAAACAGCCTGCCAAAGATGGTAAATGGGTGGCCCTGCAGCCCTGGGGCATCTCACCCCAGGTTTGGCCAGCTGTTGGCTTCCTGTAGCAACCTGGACATTGTCCTCCCCACTCCAGGCCCATTTTTCTGCCTGTCCTGTAAGGCTGTGGGTCTTTCCAGCTCTGACCTTCTGAATTTCCATGACAAGCCTGTAGTCCCTCTGCTCAGAAGAGCCAGAACCTTCTAGTTCCCTGCACGGGTCTACATCAGGTGAACGTGGAAGTCTAAGACTAGCTCCATGAGGGCCTGGCCTCCATTCCTCCCACTGAGGACTCTGACCACCCAGGGAGGACCTACTCCTGACCCCAGCTGCCCAGCAGGCCCCCGTCCTTGCTGTCCCTCAGGCCCCATGCGCCTCCACCATCCTGCTTTGTTTCCTGCATCCCAACCCAGATCCCCCCTCCCAGCCAATGCAGGGCCCCTGATGCTGGGCCAGAAGAGCCATCACAGGCTGCAACTGCTGGTGGTGGGCACAGGTGGGGCTGTCCTCTGCCCACACGCTGCACATGAGTCAGGAGCTGCTGGAACGCTGTCTGATTTCTGGGTGTCTGGTCCCAACAAGCTCTCCTCCCATCCCAGACCTGCCTGCTGTCTCCTGCCTGCCTTTGACAGGAGCTGCAGACTAGAGTGAAATGCTTTCCTTCCCTGCCAACCCAATGCTTCCACCAATGAAATCCCAACCTTTGCATAATCCACAAGGAATTTGGCCTCTGGCTGCAAGATTGTCTTGCTGACTGTCTCCTGGACGCCTGTGAGGCTCACCCTCCACAGCCTTCCCATCACATGACGTAGGCTCCCTAACACATTTAATCCCTTCTGCGGAGTGGGGGACTCACCTCCTCTCCCATCTCTTCATCTGCTCACTACATATTTATTGAGCACCTACTCTACGCCACATTGTGCCAAGCATAGGAAATACAGTGCTGAAAAAGTGAGTCCCCATAGCCTAAAGAGAGATGGGCATTATATACAATCTCTCCATGAACATTTGATGACAGCATGAGCCATGTGTGCTAAAGGAAGGGAACACATTTCTATGTGCTCGTTTATGCCACAAAGATTTATTGAAGGCCTTCTGTGTCGCAGGCTGTGTTCCATGACAGTGTATTAGAAAATTCCAGCCTAGGCTGGAGCTGAGGCTACCTGAGTTATTATGAAGGATGAGTCAGAGTTACCTGGAAAAGCTGAGAAGGGAGCCTGGGGTGGAGGGGTGGGTACGGAAGTGCTCTTGACCGAGGGAGAGCGTGTGTGGACCTGGCTTAGTCTGTCCCTCCAAGAGGAAGGCAGTGTGGCTGAAGGACGGAGAGCCGGGAGTTGGGGAGGGGATGACATTGGGTCCCTGTGTCTCCTTCTTGTCCATTTCACTGGTCAAATCTCACCTTCTCAGTATATATTGATCACTTTCTGCCTTTAGATCCCCGATGTCACCTGCATGGGCCTGTCCCTGTGTAGGGAGGGGTCTCTGGAGGGCAGGCATTCAAAGGCAGATGAAGGGGCCAGGTGCAGTGGCTCATGCCTGTAATCCCAGCACTTTGGGAGGCTGAGATGGGCAGATCACTTGAGGTCAGGAGTTCAAAACCAGCCTGGTAAACATGGTGAAACTGTCTCTACTAAAAATACAAAAATTATCCAAGAGTGGTGGTGCATGCCTGTAGTCCCAGGTACTCGGGAGGCTGACGCACGAGAATTGTTTGCACCCAGGAGGCAGAGGCTGCAGTGAGCCAAGATCAAGCCACTGCACTCCAGCCTGGGCAACAGAGCAAGACTCCATCTCAAAAAAAAAAAAAAAAAAAAAAAAAGAGAAGGCAGAGGAAGAGACATCCAGGTTCCAGCCTGGCAAGTAAGGAGCTTAGGAGCAGCCATGCTGTCCACACAACAAGTAATCAACAAAGGAAACAGAACAATCAACAACCTTTCTTAGAATCATCCACGAGGTGAGGTCACAGGGTACACCATTGCCCTCCTCCATTGGAGAGACAGACAGGCGACCACAGAGAACCACACCTTACTGAAGCACAAACCTGCCTATGAGCTGAAACCTCTGGAGGAATCACTGCAGGGCTATGGAAACCAGAATTGTAATTGACACATTGCTGGAGGCTCAGTGTGGACAAGCCTGAGAGACAAAATTCCAGTGCCACCCAGTCATGAGAGGCTTCCATGCTGTTGTGAATTTTACCCCGGGAGCTCTACCAGGTCCACGTGGTAATTATAGGAGAAAAATTCCCTTATGCTTCCAGCAAGGTAAGAGAAACATTTTTGAAATTTTGAAAAATGTCAGAGCATTCTGTTCCTCTCAACAATATCTGCCTTCAGGAAAAACTGTTCTACCAGCTCCTAAACTTCTGAGGTTTTATCAGAGCTTTATTAACCCAGGGAAAGGATAACACCCAACTCCAGCCCTCTTTGTAGCAATCCTGTCCGATTTATGGGGGAAACACTGAAAAGCACAGGTGTTCAGTCCAGGGACAGACTCACCAAAAGACTGAGACCTGCTGGGCATGGTGGGTCACACCTGTAATCTCAGCACTTTGGGAGGTTGAGGCGGGAGGATCATTTGAGGCCAAGAATTCAAGACTAGCCTGGGCAACAGAGTGAGACTTCATCTCTATGAAAAACTTTAAAAATTGGCCAGGCATGGTGGCTCATGCCTGTAATCCCAGCATTTTGGGAGGCCAAGGCGGGCAGATCACTTGAGGTCAGGAGTTAGAGATCAGCCTGGTTAACATGGCAAAACCCCATTCTATTAAAAATACAAAAATTAGCTGGGTGTGGTTGCCCACGCCTGTAATCCCAGCTACTTGGGAGGCTGAGGCAGGAGAATCACTTGAACCTGGGAGGTGGAGGTTGCAGTGAGCCAAGATCGTACCACTGCACTCCAGCCTGGGCAACAGAGTGAATATGTGTCTTAGATAAATAAATTAATTAATTAAATTAAATAATAAAAATATTTTAAAAAAGCCAGATGTTGTGGCGTGTGCCTGTAGTCCCAGCTACTCAAGAGGCTGAGGTGGAAGGATCACTTGAGCCCAGGAGCTCAAGGCTGTAGTGAGCTATGATTGTGCCACGGCACTCTGGCCTGGGTGACAGAGTGAGACCCTGTCTCAAGAAAAAAAAAGACTGAGACCTAATCACAGGACTATAGAAAGCTTCCCTTCCCCCAACTACCATACCACTAAAGGCCTATTTCCTATAGTTCCTTTTACCCAGGACATCATGTCCACCTTTCAACAAAATTATAAGATGTGTTAGAAAGAAAAAAACACAATTTGAAGAGACTGAGCAGGCATCAGAACAAGACTCAGTGGAGGCTGCAGGGAGCTGAAATCGCGCCACTTCACTCCAGCTTGGGTGACAGAGCAAGACTCCATCTCAAAAAAAAAAAAAAAAAAAAAAAAAAGGAAAGAAATGGAAGGATTAAGGTATAGAGTGTCTGGAAAAAAAATTTAACAAAGGAAAGAAATTGAAGGATCAAAAGTAAAAAATCCTGAAGAAGCCACAACAAAAACCATCTTAGCTAAAGAGAAACAAAAATAAAAACTGCATCTAATTTATTCTTAGAAACCACTTAGGAAGATGGGAGTAAACATTTAAAGTCTAAAGAAAAAAATCCACCAACCCGGAATTCTGTATCCTACAAATTTATCCTCCAGAAGTGAAGAAGAAATAAAAACTTTCTCATACAAACAAAAATTGAGACCAGCCTGGCCAACATGGTGAAACCCCAGCTCCACTAAAAATACAGTGGTGACACATGCCTATAATTCCAGCTACTTGGGTTGGGGGTTGCTGAGGCCAGAGAATTGCTTGAACCCAGGAGGCGGAGGTTGCAGTGAGCCGAGATTGCGCCACTGCAGTCCAGCCTGGGTAACAGAGTGAGACACACTGTCTCAAATAAATAAATAAGAAGTAAGTAAATAAATAAATAAATAAATAGAGGGAATTTGTTGCCAAAAGATTTGTTTTGCAAAAAATGTTAAAATAAGTTCTTCAGAGAGAATGAAAATAGTATCGGTCAGAAACACAGATCTACATAAAGAAAAAAAGAGCATCAGAGAATGAATAAGTAGAGGCAAAATAAAAGCTTATATTTTTTTAAATCCATCTATCACATAACAGTTTGCTCAAAACAGGAACAATATATTCAATTATGTACGCTGGCAGGGTGTGGTGACTCACACCTGTAATCTCCGCACTTTGGGAGGCTGAGGCTGGCAGATCACCTGAGGTGAGGAGGTTGAGACCATCCTGGCCAACTTGGTGAAACTCTGTTTCTACTAAAAACACAAAAGTTAGCCAGGCGTGGTGGCAGGCGCCTGTAATCCCAGCTACTTGGGCAGCTGCCTGAATCGATTGAACCAGGAGGTGGAGGTTGCAGTCAGCCAAGATGGCACCACTGCACTCCGGCCTGGGTGACAGAGTGAGATTCTGTGTCAAAAAAATTAAAATTATGTATGCTTAAATACACATGCTTATGGATGCTTATGTATAAGTGAAATGAATGATAACAATGAAACAAGGAACAGGAGAGAGAAATTAGGAATATTTTGTTATTATAAGGCACTTGCACTACCCTTAAAAAGGTGCAGTGTTATTTGAAATCAGTCTTGATTTAGTTTCAAACGTATATTGATTTGTGTGTGTCTGTTTATAAAGAAAAATTTTTAAAAATGTGTATTGCAAGTTTTAAGGCAACCACTAAAATATTTTTTTTAAGTATAAGTAATATACTAAGCAAGGAGAGAAAATAGAATCCTACAAAATGCCTAATTAAAACCACAAAAGGCAGAGACAGAGTAAAAGACAAAAATAGGAACAAAGAATAAGGGCAGCACATTTTAAAATATGGTGGATAATAATCCAATTATGTCAACAATTACTTTGAAACCCAATGGTCTAAATGTACCAATTAAGGACAGAGATTATCACAGTATATCAAAAAATAAGATTCAACTGTAAGTTGTCTACAAAAAACCCACTTTAAATATAAAAACACATATACTTTAAAAGTAAAGAGATAAAGAAAGATATTCCATGCCAATGCACATCATAAGAAAGCAGAAGTAGTTATATTAATTTCAGACAGAGCCAACTTCAGCAAGGAAAGTGATCAGGAATAAAGAAGGCATTACAGAATGAGGGAGAGCTCAGTTCTCCAAGGCAACAATACTTAATATGTATGCGCCTAACAACAGAGCATTGGTGTCTGAGAGGCAAAAACTGACAGACCTTCAAGAAGAAATAATGAACCCACTTTTAAAGTTGGAGATTTTGGCTGGGCGCAGTGGCTCACACCTGTAATCCCAGCACTTTGAGAGGCTGAGGAGGGCAGTTCACCTGAGGTCAGGAGTTTGAGACCAGCCTGGCCAACATGGTGAAACCCCATCTCTACTAAAAGTACAAAAATTAGCTGGGTGTGGTGGTATGCACCTGTAATCCCAGCTACTCAGGAGGCTGAGGGAGGAGAATCACTTGAACCCGGGAGGCAGAGGTTGCAGTGAGCCAAGATCGCACCACTGCACTCCAGCCTGGGTGACAGAGCAAGACTCCATCTAAATAAATAAATAAATAAATACGTTGGCGATTTTAACACCCCTTTAACAGAAATGGACAGATCCAGCAGGCAGAACTCAGTAGTACCATTAACAGCTGGATATATTGATCTATAAATGGCCTCACCCAACAACAGCAGATTATACATTCTTCTGAAGCTCACATGGAATATTCACCAAGACAGACCACATTCAGGGCCATAAAAAACACCTTAAGGCCGGGTGTGATGGCTCACACCTGTAATCCCAGCACTTTGGGAGGCCGAGGCAGGAAGATCACAAGGTCAGGAATTTGAGACCAGCTTGGCCAACATAATGAAACCCTGTCTCTCCTAAAAATGCAAAAATTAGCCAGGCATGGTGGCATGCACCTGTAGTCCCAGCTACTTGGGAGGCTGAGGCAGGAGAATCGCTTGAACCTGGGAGGCAGAGGTTGTGGTGAGCCGAGATTGCACCACTGCACTCCATCCTGGGCGACAGAGCAAGACTCTGTCTCAAAAATAAATAAATAAAAACAAAAAAAATCTTAATACATTTAAAGGAATAGAAACCATCCAATGTCTGGCCTCAGACCACACTGAAATTAAACTAGAAATCAGTAAGAGAAAGATAGCTGGAAAATCCCCAAATACTTGGGGATTAAACAAAACACTTCTGCATAACACATAGGTCAAAAAAGAACTCTCAAGAAAAATTTAAAAATATTTTGAACTAAGTGAAAATGAGAACACAACTTATCAAAATTGTGTGATATAGTGAAAGTAGTGCTTAGAGAGAAATTGATAATATTGAATGTATGTATCAAAAAGAGATCTAAAATCAACAATTTAAGCTTCCCCTTTAGGAAACTAGAAAAAAAAAAAAGAACAAATTAAATTTACACAAAGCAGAAGAAAAGAAATAATAAAAGCCAAAGTAAAACTCAATGAAATTGAAAACAGGAAATCAATAGAGAAAATCAGTGAAACTAAAGGGTGGGTCTTTGCAAGACCAATAAAATTGATAAGCCTCTAGCCAGACTAGGAAAAAAGAGAGCAGACACAAATGACTAATATCAGAACTGTAATTCACTACAGATGAATTAAAAGAATAAATTCATGAGTTAAAAGAATAAAAAATAATATTATGAACAATTCTATGCCCACCAATTTTCTAAAAAATAATATTATGAACAATTCTATGCCCACCAATTTTATGATCTAGATAAAATACACACATTCCTTGAAAGATATAATCTGCCAATCTACAATGGAGCAAAGATAGTCTTTTCAACAAACGGTGCTGGAATAACTGAACATCCACATGTCAAAAAATGAATCTAGGCTGGGTGCAGTGACTCATACCTGTAATCCCAGCACTTTGGGATGCCCGGGCGAGAGGATCCCTTGAGCCCAGGAGTTCAAGACAAGCTTGGGCAATATAGTGAGATCTTGTCTGTACAAAAAATAGAAAAATTAACCAGTTGTGGTGGTGCACACCTGTTGTCCCAGCTACTCGGGAGCCTGAGGCAGGAGGATCAGTTGAGCCCAAGAGGTCAAGGCTGCAGTGTGCTGTGATTGTGCCACTGTACTACTCCCATCTGGGTGACAGAGTGAGACCCTGTCTCAAAAAAAAAAAAAAAAAGTCTAGACACAGAACTTATACTCTTCATAAAAATTAACTCAAAATGTATCATAGCCCTAAATGTAGAAATGCAAAACTATAAGACTCCTAGAAGATGACATAGGAGAGAACCTTGATGGCCTTGAGTATGGCAATGAAGTTTTAGATGCAACACCAAAGACCTGATCCACGAAATAAATAATTGATAAGCTGGACTTGATTTAAATTTAAAAACTTCTGCTCCATGAAAGACAATGTCAAGACAATGACAAGAGAAGCCAGAGACTGGGAGAAAATACTTGCAAAAGACATATCTGATGAAGGACTCTTATCCAAATATACAAAGAACTCTTGAAACCCAACAATAAGACAACGAATAATGCTATTTAAGAATGGGCCAATGGCCTTATCAGATACTTCACAAAAGGAGACATACAGACTGCAACTAGCATATGAAAAGATGCTCCACATCGTATGTCATCAGGGAAATGCAAATTAAAACGAGATACCACTATGAACCTATTAGAATGGCCAAAATCCAGAACACAAACAACACTAAATGCTGATGAGGATGTGGAACAACAGAAACTCTCATTCACTCCTGGTGGGAATGTAAAATGGTACAGCCATTTTGGAAGACATTTTGGCAGGTTTTACAACACTAAACATCATCTCACATCAAACATCACATCAAACATCATTTGATCTAACAATTGCACTCCTGGGTATTTACCCAAATGAGCTGAAAACTCATGCCTACACGAAATGCTGCAATAGGTCAGGCGCAGTGGCTCAGGCCTGTAATCCCAGCACTTTGGGAGGCCAAGGCAAGAGGATTTCTTGAGCCCAGGAGTTCGAGACCAGCCTGGACAAAACAGCTCAACCCCATCTCTACAAAAAAGTTAAAAAATTAGCTGAGTGTGGTGGCGTGCACCTGTAGTTCCAAGTACTCAGGAGGCTGAGGTGAGAAGATCGCTTGAGCCTGACAGATCAAGGCTGCAGTGAGCCATGATTGCACCACTGCACTCCAGCCTGGGTGACACAGTGAGACTCTGTCTCAAAAAAGCAAAAAAAGCTGCACACAGATGTTTGTAGCAGCTTTATTTATAAGTGTCAAAATTTGGAAGCAATCAAGATGTCCTTCAGTAGTGAATGGATAAATAAACTTTGGTACATTCAGACAATGGAGTATTATTCAACATTAAAAAGAAATTAGCTATGAACCCATAAAGAGACATGGAAGAAATTTAAATGAACATTAGTAGGTGAAAGAAGCCAATCTGAAAAGGCTACATACTGTATGATTCCAACTATATGACATTCTGGAAAAGGCAAAACTATGGGAGCAATAAAAAGATCAGTGGTTGCAGCCGGGTGCGGTGGCTCATGCCTGTAATCCTAGCACTTTGGGAGGCCAAGGCTGGCGGATTGCCTGAGCTCAGGAGTTCCAGACCAGCCTGGGCAACATGGTGAAACCCCATCTCTACTAAAATACAAAAAATTAGCCAGGCATGGCGGTGTTTGCCTGTAATCCCAGCTACTTGGGAGGCTGAGGCAGGAGAACTGCTTGAACCCAGGAGGCGGAGGTAGCAATGAGCCGAGATCACACCACTGCACTCCAGCCTGTACCACAGAGTGAGACCCCATCTCCAAAAAAAAAAAGATCAGTGGTTGCCAGAAGTTAAGGGGAGGGAAAGATGAACAGGGGGAGCACAGAGGATGTTTGGGGCAGGGCAACTCCTCTAATGTATAGTACTACAGTGGTGGACACGTGGTATTATACATTTGTCAAAACCCATAGAATGTACAATACCCAGAATGAATTCTCATGCAAACTATGAACTTTGGGTGATGGTGTGTGGAGGCAGGTTCATCACTTTTAATGAATGCATCACTCTGTTGGGGGATGTTGATGGTGAGGGAGGCTGCTGGGCATGTGTGGGAACAGGATGTATATGGGAACTCTCTGTACTTTCCATTCGATTTTTCTGTGAACCCATAACTGTTCTAAGAAATAACATTTATTAATTTAAAAATTTTTTAAATGCTGGGCATGGTAGTGCATGCCAACAGTCCCAACTACTAGGGAGGCTGAGGCAGGAGGACTGCTTGATCCCAGGACTTTGGGTTCAGCCTGGGCAGCATAGTGAGACCCCTGTCTCTAAAGATAAAACAAAGTTTGGCCGGGCGTGTGGCTCAAGCCTGTAATCCTAGCACTTTGGGAGGCCAAGGTGGGCAGATCACGAGGTCAGGAGTTCGAGACCATCCTGGCCAACATAGTGAAACCCTGTCTCTACTAAAACTACAAAAAAATTAGCAGGGCGTGGCGGCGGGCACCTGTAGTCCCAGCTACTCGGGAGGCTGAGGCAGGAGAAGGGCGTGAACCCGGGAGGCGGAGCTTGCAGTGAGCCGAGATGGTGCCACTGCACTCCAGCCTGGGGGACAGAGCCAGACTCTGTCTCAAAAAAAAAAAAAAAAAGTTTAAAAAAAAAAAAAAGGGCAGAGGAAGGCCAGGCAGTTTTCCTTCTTGCCTCCCAGCACTCAGCAGTCATCCATCCTGGCTCCCTGGACTACCTGGGGTCATGTTGCTTATCCCACCAATGCAGAGGGAGACCTGCTAAGCTTAGACCTTGGGAACATGGATAAATAAGGCTCAGCTGCTCTCAGGGCACTCACAGTCTAGTGCAGCTGTTCTCAGCCTGGTTGTACGTTGCAGTCACAGGAGGAGATTTAAAATTGTCCCTGCCCAGGCCATACTCCAGACAGCTGAATCAGAATCTCTGGGGGTGGTAGCCGGGCACAGTGGCTCATGTCTGTAATCCCAGCACTTTGGGAGGCCGAGGCAGACAGATCACTTGAGCTCAGGAGTTCGAGACCAGCCTGGCCAACATGGTGAAACGCCGTCTCTACTAAAAATACAAAAATTAGCTGGGCATGGTGGTGCACACTGGTAGTCCCAGCTACTCGAGAGGCTGAGGTGGGAGGATTGCTTGAGCCCAGTAGGCAGAGGTTTCAGTGAGCCAAGACTGCACCACTGCACTCCAAACTGAGCGACAGAGTGAGACTCCATTTCAAAAAAAAAAAATCTGATTTAAAGTTCCTCCAGTGAGAAAGACTGACTGCAGGAGAAACAGAGCTATGAACAAGCAGATACAACCCACGGAAGAGTTCCTCAAGTGACATTGCTGAGGGCTGGTAACGTGGCCTGGGAGCTATGGAGAAGCTGTTCTGGAGAAAGTGATTTAAAGGAGGAGTCGGAGCATGTCAAGCAAAGCAGGTGGAGTGGAGAGATGTCCCTGCAGAGGGGACAACAGGCACCTAGGCCAGGAGGAACAGGGAGGGCCTATAGTCTACACTAAGGAATTTGGACTCTACCCCAGGTAAACGGGGAGCCATTGAAGGCTTTTATTTATTTTTTTCCTTCAAGATAGAGTTTCACTCTTGTTGCCCAGGCGGAGTGCAATGGCGAATCTCTGCTCACTGCAACCTCTGCCTCCCAGGTTCAAGTGATTCTCTGCCTCAGCCTTCTGAGTAGCTGGGATTACAGGCATGCACCACCACCACGCCCAGCTAATTTTGTATTTCAAGTAGAGATGGGGTTTCACCATGTTGGTCAGGCTGGTCTCAAACTCCTGACCTCGGGTGATCCACCCACCTTGGGCCCCCAAAGTGCTGGGATTATGGGCGTGAGCCACCACACCCGGCCCATTGAGGAGCTTTAAGCAGAGGAGGAATGTGGCCCACTAGGGAGCGTGTTGGAGACTGGCTTGCAGAGACCAGGCTGGGAGCCTCGAAACTTAGACTTGGAACCTGCTCCTTGAACTTGGAGCTTGGAACCAGCTCATTCCTCCATTGATTGCTTGTTTCCAAACCTAACTGAAATGTTACAGGCAGGACCGTCGGTGTCCCTTGGCAAAAAGTACATGCTCAGTAACCATTTCATCATTGATGTTATTTGTCAACCAAGTCAATGCGATGCACACAAATGTCCCAGTGGAAACAGGGAAGGGAGTACTAGAGAGGATGGGACTCAGTGCCTGATTTTTCCTGTCTTCACATACCAGTCAGGCCCTGTGGAGCCACCGTGGGTGACTCTGAGACCATCTTCCAGAGGTTGGGAGAGGGAATTTGGAGAGGACAGAGTGGTGAGGCAAGGGGGTCCCAGGTGGAAATCTGAACTCTCAGGAGCCAACCCCACCTACTATGGGGCTGGCTCATTACCAGGAATAGACAGTTTTCTGGGGGCTGGGGTGGGAGACTCACCTAGGGGGGCCCTAATTTCCAGTCCTGCAGAAGGGAAGTCAGGAGCAGAGCTTGCTGGGAGTTTCTCGATCCACAGCGGGTAAAGTGGGGCCCAGTTTCCCCCACCACCAGCTTTATTGGCAGATGGGTGGGGTGCAGCGTTCAGAGGGAACCAGGCTGCTCTATGGAAAAGCCACCTGGAAAGCCCCAGCCCAGGCCTTGGGGTTGGGTGCCATCTGGCTGAGACAGCTCTTGAGGGAGGCCTGTCCTGACCCACAGGATGTGCTGTTTTCCCGGAAGAAGGCGCCTAGCAACCCAAATAGACCAAGGGGCGGGGTGGGGAGCGAAGCAGTGCAGGCTGGGGTTGGCGGTGGTGGGCCAGGAAAAGATGTGTGGACAGAAGGTGCGTGGGCCTGTGTTGAATCCTGGGCCTGGACTGACTCCTTGGTGAGATGGGGACTCAGCAGGACTTACGTGGATGTCAACTTGTTCAACAGGCACATGGCACGTGGTGGAGCCATTGATAAGTGGGAAGCTGTTATTTGGCCCCAAGACAGAGTCTGAGTTTGTTGGCATTGCCCTGGAAACCCAGAGCATGCCCAGGATCCTGGTGAGAAGATGCCCTGACTCCAGGCACAGCACTGAGGGGAGAGGATGACTTTCGGATGAGGGTGGAGTGACAGACACAGACACAAAAAAGTAAAAGGACAATGGAGAGGTCAGGAGGAGAGAGGAATCTTGGACTCCAAATGTAGAGGGCACTCAGGGGCAGGCAAGAGCCCTTCCCACTGGTGAAGCTTGGATGGAAGTTCAGAGCTGAATTCTAGCTCAGGGCCCAGAGTTCTAAAAGGCTCACCAGGGACTGGGCAGCCTAGGCTCCCAGCTCTAGGCTGAGCCTCCCCCATCTTGGGCAAGGGAAGAGCGATGTGGCCCTGCCACCAAACTTCACCCAAGATGGAGCCACAAAAGACCTTAAAATCCACTCCCTGGCTGGGTGTGGTGGCTCACACCTTTACTCCCAAACACTTTGGGGGGTCAAGCCTGGACGATCCCTTGAGGCCAGGAGTTTGAGACCAGCCTGGTCAAGAAAGTAAGACTCCTATCTCTAGAAAAATTTAAAAAGAAAAAAAAAATTATCCAGGCAGAGTGGCCCACGCCTGTAGTCCCTGCTACTCAGAAGGCTGAGGTGGGAGGATTGCTCACCCTCCTGAGCCCAGGATTTTGAGACTCCAGTGAGCTATGACTTTGCCACTGTACTCCAGCCTGGGTGACAGCATGAGATCCTGTCTCTGAAAAAAAAAAAATAATAAAAACAAATCTGCCCCCTGCCTCCATGCTCCAGAGCAGGCCTTGGCTCCTGGATTCAGGTCTGCCAGGATCCCTAAGGGTTCCAGGGAAGGTGTCCTCATCTGGCATCCAGACGGGCAACTTGCAGGGACAACCAGGCGGCTGGAAAGAGCATGTTGGGTTTTGTTTTGGAAGCATGTATGGGAAGACAAGAAAAGGCCGCCTTTGTTTAGGAGGCTGGCCCTGGCTGGTGAGGCGTGCTCTCGCTGGGCGGTGGCTGTCTGCCTTTTTGAGAGCAGCTGATGGACTGTCTGCAGGCGCTGCCCACCAGGCCTAGGGCGAGTTCTCCCCTCCCTGCTAATGCTGCCTAGGACTCCAGTCACTTGGTATTTCAGCACAGTTGGGCCAGTCCTTCTCTCCACTGTTGGGGAAACTGAGGTACCACCACACTGTCACCAAGGGGATGCTACGGGATGAGTTGCTTATACATGTGACCAGGGCCTGCTTTGCACTACTACCAACACTGCACAGAGGTCAGTGCGTCCCCACGGGATGTGGAGGTCAGGCCTGTGACCTTCCTTAGGAGCATGGAGTAAAATGAGGGGCTTTGTGTTTTCCAGGCAGAACTCTTCAGAGAGGCTTCGGCTTATGAGGTGGGGAGAGGATAGACCCCACCCTAGGAGCTGAACTCCAGGAAGGTGGCAATTCTCCCCTTGGTGGAGACCTGGGACCCCTCACACCCAGCACCCGAGAGTGGCTGGGCCAGGGTGGCAGTGGTGTGACATCCCATGTCAACCTCAACAACACCCCTGTGGCAGCCCTAAGCACAGAGATATTTGTCTTCAAATGAACCCATTAGTCTAACCAGGAGTCCCCGGAGGGGGATAGTCCAGAGGGGCCTGGCCCTGGAGAGCCTGCATGGAAAAGTCCTGGAGCCCTTGCAAGCCTTAGCATGGGGAAGGGGCAAAATGTGGCTGGCATTGGTGTCTCTGCAACCTTGGCAAATGGGGGTTCCAAACAGATTTAATTTGATTTAGAAGATCAAGAAATGTGATTTAGAAATGCCAAGAAGACACATTTTCACCTGGAGTGCCTCAGGTGGACTTGTGCCTGTTGTAGGTATTTGGCAAGGTTTCTTCTCTAGGTCAAGTAGTTTATCTCCACCAGGCCTTGGCTCACATTGGCTTGTACCCCCGAATGCCTCTCTCTCTGCTCCCAGCTCCACCCTGCCAGTCCCACCCAGCTTCCTCCGGGAGCCTTCCTTGCACCCTTAGATGGGATGGGTCCTCTCTCGTCTCTTCCCAGGCATGTGGGTTCTCAGATGCAGGCAGAACTGATGCATCTGTCTTCATTGCTCTAAAGTACCCTTCACACCTCAGGGCTGTCCCACAGGCAATTCCTTCTGCCCTTGTGGAACTTATGAGACATCACTCAAATGCACATGTAAACAGCACGATGTCAATGTGATCACTGCAAAGAGGAAACCTCCACACTTGCCCCATCCAAAGTACCCTCCACACCTCAGAGCTGTCCCACCGGGAATTCCCTCTGCCCAGAATGCGCCTTCCCGGAACTGGCTAACGCCAGCTCTGATGGCCCCAGCCAGGCCCCTAGGGAGTGAATGATCTTTCGGGTCATCCCAGCACCCAGCCTTCAAGTCTCTAGCTGAGTCCTCAGATACCATGAAGTAGAGACAGGCCAGACTCAGTGTCCTTTTTACATTTCCGACCCACAGTAACGTGGAAGATAATTAATAACTACTGTTGAAGCCACTGCTCTTGGGCGTAATTTGTTACACAGCAGTAGATGTGAGGGCTGACTCCCCACTCCTGCCTCTCTCTGTGAGATGCTCACAGCACCCTACTGGTTTCCTCTTTGCACTGACCACATTGTGAACATGCCTGTTGGCATGCATATTTGAGTGACGTCTTATTAGCTCCACGAGGGCAGGAACCTTGGCTGCTGTGCCTACTGTTTTGTCCCTAGTGGTGAGCACAGCATGGTGCCTGGCTCTGTGTTCAAAACATGAACCTTGAATGAATGAATGAAGCTGGTAAGAGGCAGGAGCCTCTCTCAGTGACCTGGAGGTGGAATTTGAATCCTTCCTAGAACCTCCTGTCTCCTCCTTCTGGGAACCAGCAGATGACAGTGAGTGAGGTGGTATAGGGGGCTGGAGGGGGAGAGAGTAGTAGGTGGCAGCCAAGGGTAGATTCCCACGGACACCAGCGCAGGGAGGATTTCAGACTCTGATCCACTGGCAGCGCTTCCTCCTCTTTGTCTCCTTTGGCCTCTTCTCATTGTTTTGGACACACCACCTGCTTCCTGTGGCACACCTGGAGAATGGGCAGTGCTGTCCCTCGGCACTCTCCCACAGGCTGTGCTCTCACATCTTTCATGTCCACTCCCACAGGGCCCACATGTTTCTCCTCCAAGGAGACTCCCAGGTTACCCTGAGGCTCAGGCACCTGCTGGTTCCTGTTACTGCCCCAGGGCCCCTCATCAGCACTAGGGAAACAGGCAGCGTGACGTCTTTAGGTCACTTGAAATGAATATAAGTTGACTAAGACTCAAAACAACAAAATACACAAACAACCCCCACCCCAAACTCCTTCCCTCTACCCATACCATAGCAACCATCATCTGACAAGTAACAGACACCTTAGGTGACCCAAGAGGCACCTTTGCCGCCATCTCTCCTTGGAGGCGGTACCCTCCCAGGAGGCTCCCACCCAATCCCCTTGTCTTCTTGTCTCTGAGGCTTTTTCTAAGGTCGGGGGAGGGGGCGTCTTCCCCTCTATCCAGCATAACTTGGTTGGGTGCTGTGGCATGGACCTTGCTTGGGTAAGGGAGTGCCCTGTGCCCTCCTGCCATCTCTAGTTCCAGGTTTCCTTTATTCTAATTTTCTAGCTTGATGAAAACGTTGGCATGTTTATAGGACCACGAACAAAATGCAGTAAAATTTACCTTTTGCATTCCCTGAAACAGTCAGCCTGTTTCCTGAAACAAGCTTCCTTGACCTTTGGACATTCCAGGAGTCACATTTCCCACCCCACGCTGCCCCCACCCACTGGCTAGCTGATCCTTCCAGTGTGCTGGGCTAAGGCTATGCTTACGTTGACATCACTGAAACCCTACATGCCAAGCTGTGCGAAGAGGAAGGCAAAGTGTTCTAGGAAGCAAGGGAGAACAGGTGGTCCCTGGCGGCTCGGTCTGCAGGTGAAAAAATGCAGGTGGGGGGTGTTTTTGAGGGCTGTATAGGGACTGATCTGGGAATCAGCCAAGGGAGCATAAAACCTGGCACCACCTCCCATAATCTGGGTGCCCAGCACCCTCCATTTAACTCTGGCATGGTGGAAGCCCCTTGCACTTCCTTCCACAAGTGCCACTTGGGTCACAAGCCACCGTTCTGTTCATTCACCTGACAGTGTGCCCTTCTCCTAGTCCCTGTACCTCTGACACACACAGATGATGGTGAGTTGACTCCACCTGGTGGCTCCTTGGCCCAGGTTATCAGTGATGACTCAAGGCTGAGCTCCCTATTTCCTGGGAGGTGCTTCTTAGAAAGGGATAGGCCCTGCCACTTCCCAGGTAGCTTTCAGCAGCCCCTACCACCTCTCCCACCTGCCTTCGACAGAGTTGCTTGCCAGCCTTCTCAGCTGGGGCTTCCTGGCAACTGTACCTTGCCAGGGCTTGCAGCCCAGCAGCATGGCAGGGGCTGATGGCCACAGGCGTGTCATGGGAAGCACCAGAGGGCCACAGGATCCCTAGCCTGGGCCTGTCTCCAGGTAACCTCAGAATGCGGGCATGGAAGAGGATCAACCCCTTGTTGGGCAGCAGAGGAGACTGAGGGAAAGAGAAGAAACCTTTCTGATGTGCTCCTCCTCACTGGACCTTTCTTGTCCGGCTTCCCTTCCACGGCCCACACCAGGAGGTGGCAATTGGCTGGCTGTGCACAAGGATGGAAATGGATTAGACCAGGGTGTGCACTGACCCAGGAACCATGCATCCAAATGCTGGTAAGCCACCTAGGAAGGATGCCCACGGGGTGGCATCAACTAAGCCAACCAGATTGGCATCAGACTAAAGAATATATGGGGACTGGGGGCTAGAAGCGAGAGGAGACAAGAGGGACCAGAGAGCCTGGAGCCAAGGCTGTTGCTGCCCCCAAACCACCTTAGGCACTGTGGACTCCCAAGTCCTGATGGGACCCCAAACCACCTCAGGCACTGTGGACTCCCAAGTCCTGATGGGCCCCCTGATGGGCCTCAACCAGGCTCTCCCTGCATCATGTCACCCTCATCAGGGCTCCTATGTTGGCTGCCCCCTGTCCAAATATATTTACCCACATTTGGTGTTTTCATTTTTTTTTCTGTAAGCTTTATAGTTTTACATTTAGACATGATCCACTTTTTTTGTTTGTTTGAGACACAGCCTTGCTCCGTCACCTAGGCTGGAGTGGATCTTTGCTCACTGCAACCTCCACCTCCTGGGTTCAGGTGATTCTTGTGCCTCAGCCTCCTGAATAGCTGGGATTACAGAAAGCTGGGTAGCTGTACCACCATGCCCAGCTAGTTTTTGCATTTTTAGTAGAGATGGGGTTTTGCCATGTTGTCCAGGCTGGTCTTAAACTGCTGGCCTCATGTAATCTGCCATCTTGGCCTCCCAAAGTGCTGTGATTACAGGCATGAGCCACTGCTCCTGGCCATAATCCATTTCTATTTAATTTTTGTATATGATACGAACATGGGTAGAGGTTCATTTTTGGTTTATGGATTATATTAGTTTTCTGTGCTGCATAAAGACCACAAACTTAGCAGCTTAAAGCAATACACATTTATTTTATCACAGCTTCTGTGGGGCCAGGAGTCTCTGCACAGTTTGGCTGCATCCTCTTCTTAGAATCTCCCCAGGCTGCAATCAGGGTGTCCCTGGGCTGTGTTCTCATCTGGAGGCTTGACTGGAGAGAATCTGTTCTAAGCTCATTCAGATTGTTGGTGGAATTCATTTCCTTGCAGCTGGAGTACTGAGGGCTCCAGCTCCCTGCTGGTCACTCACAGCTCCTAGAGGTCTTCTACAAGTCCCTGTCACATGGACTTCCCAAACATAACTGCTTACTTAATCAAGCCAGCAAGGAGAGTCTGGAGCAGTCAGCTAGCAAGATGGAATCTTATATAATGTAACATAATCATGAAAATGACCTCCTGTAGCTTGTCATGCTCTATTGATTAGAAGCAAATCACAGGTCCCACCCATACTCAAGGGGAGGGGTTCCACTAAGGTGTGAACACCAAAAGGCAAAGGACCCTGGGAGCCATCTAAAAGTGAGTCTGCCCACCATGTGGACACATTATTTGTTAAAAAGAATATCCATTCTCCATTGAATTGTCATCACAGTGGGGTTTCTTTGTTTGTTTTTGTTTTTTGAGACAGAGTCTCGCTCTGTGTCACGCAGGCTGGAGTGCAGTGGCACGATCTCACGTCACTGCAACTCCCACCTCCCAGGCTCAAGCAATTCTCATGCCTCAGCCTCCTGAGTAGCTGGGATTACAGGTGTGAGCCACCATGCCCAGCTAATTATTTTGTATTTTTTAGTAGAGACAGAGTTTCACCATATTGGCCGGGCTGGTCTGCAACTCTGGCCTGAAGTGATCCGCCCACCTCGGCCTCCCAAAGTGCTAGGATTACAGGCGTGAGCTACTGTGCCCAGCCCACGGTGTTTTAAAAGAACCAGTCAATCATATTTGAGTGAGCTTATTTCTGGACACTGCCATCTATTCCATTGATCTTTTGTCCACCCTTTTGCCAATAACATTATGTCCTGGGCGGGGTGCAGTGGCTCTTGCGTATAATCCCAGCACTTTGGGAGGCCAAAGCTAGAGGATTGCTTGAGGCCAGGAGCTCAAGACCAGCCTGGGCAACATAATGAGACTCCACCTCTACAAAAACAAACAAGCCCGTAACATACTGTAGCTTTATAATAAATCTAGAAATCAGGTAGTGTGAGTTCTCCAACTTGGTTGTTCTTTTTCAAAATTATTTTTGGATATTTTAGGTCCTTTGCCCTTCCATATACACTTTACAATCAGTTTGCAAATTTTCATCCAAAGAAGCCTGCTGGAATTTTTATTGGGATTGCTTTGAATCTATAGAAGTAATCAAAAAATTTGAGCCAAGATTTAAAAATTGATGTGAGTTGACATGTTAACAACTTCAGATTTCTCAGTTTTCTGGAAAATGGGAAGAGGGGGCACCACCAGGCCTGCAATCCTACAGGGCAACAACCAACTCCCCTCCTCCCTCGATGGCCACATGCTCAGTGCACCTGCGCTGGCCTGGCCCTCTTAGACACTGGAGTTGGTGGCTCCTGTGTTAGATTCTCTTGGCTCTGACTTTGACTTTTGGGGGGCAGGATGCTCTCCCTCCCACTCTTGGCCTGGCTAATGTCTTCTCATCCTTCGGAACTCAGGGCTCCAGGAGACCTTCCCATACCCAAGTGAGGTGAGGACTCCAGGCTTGTGATCTTGGAGCTCCCTGTGCTTATCCTCAGTCCTTGCCCCAGGAGTGAGGTGTTTGTTGGGGTGATCAGTAACTCAATGTCTGTCTCCCAGCGAGCTCCCTCAGGCCAGGAACCATGTCTTTCGGTCACTGCTGTATCTCCAGTGCCCACCATGTCTGGCTCATAGTACATGCTCAATAAATGTTCACAGGATGAATGAGCCCTTCTCCCAGGCTGTGGCTGATATCCTAGAAGAGCTCCTTCTGTCCTCCTAGCTCCCCACCTCACTCCCTTGGTCCTCTTGTTTGATGATGTTCCTGTGAAAAATGACTAAGTAGGACTCTCACGTTCCTGGCCTGGAAACTGCTAACTTCTACCAAGATAGATAAGCTCTTCAGAGCCTAGGGCAGGCCCTGGCTGGACACGCAGGACACAGCCCCGTGTGTTGCTCTGAGGGCTCTAGCTTCTTTTCTGGTCGCAATCATTTTAAGAAATTAAAGCATTATTTACATACATTAAAATGCACAGACCCTAATTGTTCAATGTTTTGACAGTTGTATACACTCATATAACCACCATGCAAAACAAGATATAGGACATTTCCACCATCCCGGAAAGTCCCTTCACGTGCTTCCCCTCCCCACCACTCTCTGGCTGCTGTTCCCATGTAGTTTTGCCTGTTCTTGAAATTTATATAAATGGAGTCATCCAGTGTGTACTCTTTGTGCCTGGCTTCTTAAACACAACATCATGCCTGGGAGATTCATCCACCTTGCTGCATCTGCCTGTGCAGTCTGCATATACTCTATGTACTAGTCTGCATATCTGTTGCATAGTATTCCATTGTATGGGTGTTCCACAGTTACGTGATGCATTCACTTACCTGTTGCACACTTGGGTTGTTTCCAGCTTTGGCTATCAGGAACAAGAAGGCTGCTATTCACATTCTTGTGCAAGTCTTGTGTGTGTGTGTGGACATATGGTTCATGCTCTTAGGTAAATACCTAGGAATGGCACTCCTGGGTCATAGGGTGGATAGGTATGCCATTTTGTTTTCGAAGGCAGCCTTGGCTTGTTCTTCCTGCTGTTGACCTCCTCTGCTCTGGATGGGAAGAGGAGATTCCAAGAATCAGGGCAGGTTGGAGCTGTAAGAGCCTTCAGAGGTCAGCCCCCAGCTCTCATCCTGATACGGGGATCTAGGCTTATGAGGGCATGGCTCATCCATGATGCGCAGAGCCAGACAGGGCCAGAATGGCAACTGGGCCTAGACTCTGGCCCAGCAGAGATGGAGAGGGTGTCTGGATAGCAGTGATGGCAGTGGTGCCAGGCCTGGCTTCTACAGATGTCGGTGCTCCTGATACATTTGCTTCTGGCGTCAGCCAGGTTGGGAGGGTGTCTGTTCTTGCAAGTAAAAGTTTCTTGATGGAAACATGTAGAAGTGCAAGGTGCGGACCCTGCTCACTGCCCTGTACCCCAACCTAGTGGGAGTAATGGGAGATGCCAACCAGCTGAGTGATTGAAGCCACAGCTGCACAAGGGCAGAAGCCATGCTGAGTTGCTCACAGCCATGTGCTTCCTGTGCCTGACTGAACACAGAAGCTGCCCAAAAAATGACAGCTGCATGGAGGGACAGTACAAGCTGCCAGAGGCTGATGTACTCAGGTGGGGCTCCATGGGAGACTTCCTGGAAGAGGGGGCCTGGAGCTGATGCTGAAGCACCGCCTGTCCCAAATCTCACAGCGCTCTCCTAGTCCTCCATGGGTTCACAGCCGCCCCATCCAGCAGCCGGGTGGGGACTCTCACGTATGTTCACGCACTTGGACCCTGACACCCAGAGAAGGGAAGGGGCAAGCCCAAGGGAGTCCACAGCAGAGCTGGAATCAGAACTGGGCTGTGCTTGACTGAGAGGAGATGGCTGTGGGTGACACGGGGAGGGACATCCACCCTCGCTGCCCTACAACGATCCTCCAGAGAGCAGCGGTGCCTGGGCCTGGAAGTGTGAGTTTCCACTCTGAACAGATGGTCGCAATTACCAAGTGCAGGATGGGCAGGCGAGGAGCACACTCCCATAGAGGGAGGGGAGCAGAGTGCTGCAGAGACATCCTGAGCACAGGCCAGCTGGACGACGATTCCTCCAGCACTCCAACTTCAAACATGAAACTGCCTTCTTTTTTCTGCTTCTCTCCACCACCTGGGCATATGATTCTGACAATTTCATACAATTTTTAAAGAAAAGAAAAAAGCTCTCTTTTTCTTGGAAAGCTGTGCCCAGTTGGTTTTTTATAGATTTGCTCTCTGGAGATTCCCCTTGGCAGGAGGTCAAAGCCTTAGGGGAGGTGGGGTCCCCCCAGCTCTCGGGCTTGGCAATTCTGAACATGACAAAGGCTGTGGGCGATGATTTCTCCTCAGCCATGGAAATCAGGTGTTCCAATGCACAGGAGCCCTGGCCCTGCCTTTCCACACTCTCTCTCCACTCCAGGCCCTCACCCCCCACCCCCCACCACCGTCTCTGTCTCTCTTTCTCTCCCTGCTCTTTAAAAAGGGTCCTTGGCTGACCCAGTTGCTCATGCCTGTAATCCCAGTGCTTTAGGAGGTTGAAGCAGGAGGATCGCTTGAGGCCAGTGTTAGAGACCAGTGTAGGTAGCTCGATCCCTTCTCTAAAGATACATAAGTAACTAAAAATAACAAAATACAATGAAAAGGGTCCTGTTCTGTCCTGTACAGGAGGAAGATGAGTGAAGCTGTTTTTTTTCCTTTGAGGTGGAGTCTCACTCTGTTGCTCAGGCTGGAGCACAATGGTGTGATCTTGGCTCACTTCAACCTCCGCCTCCCAGGTTCAAGTAATTCTCCTGCCTCAGCCTCCCGAGTAGCTGGGATTACAGGCACATGCCACCATGCCCAGCTATTTTTTTTTTGTATTTTTAGTAGAGATGGGGTTTCACCATATTGGTCAGGCTGGTCTCAAACTCCTGACCTCAGGTGATCCGCCCGCCTTGGCCTCCCAAAGTGCTGGGATTACAGGCATGAGCCACCATGCCTGGCCAACTTTTTTTTTTTTTTTTTTTTCCAAATTTAACTTTTAAGTTTAGGGGTACCTGTACAGGTTTGTTATATAAGGGAACTTGTGTCATGGGGGTTTGTTGTGCATTCTTTTTCCTAATCTTCTCCTTCCTCCCATCCTCCACCCTCCAATAGACTCCAGTGTCTGTTGTTCCCCTCTTTGTGTCCATGAGTTCTCATCATTTATTAATAGCTCCCACCTATAAGTGAGAACATGCGGTATTTGGTATTCTATTCCTGTGTTAGTTTGCTAAGGATAATGGCCTCCAGCTACATCTATGTTTCTACAAAATACATGATCTCATTCTTTTTTGTGGCTGCACAGTATTCCAGAGTGAAGCCTTTTAAAAATTCATACAAAGTTGAGGTTGTGGCTGGGTGCGGTGGCTCACAGGCGGGTGGGTCACCTGAGGTCAGGAGTTCAAGACCAGCCTGGCCAACATGGCGAAACCCTGTCTCTACTAAAAAGTACAAAAATTAGCCGGGCGTGGTGGCAGGCACCTGTAATCCCAGCTACTTGAGAGGCTGACGCGGGAGAATTGCTTGAACCCAGGAGGCAGAGGTTGCAGTGAGCTGAGATTGTGCCACTGCACTCCAGCCCGGATGACATAGCAAAACTTTGCCTAAAAAAAAATAAATAAATAAAAATAAAAATAAGTTGACTAAAGGGAAAAGAATTACCCCAACCCTGGTTATGTAGGACTTGCTGGATGTAAATGGACAATGGTATTCGCTTGCAAACCAGGGTGACCAAGTGTACAGGTAGGGGACACTGAGACTCCAGGCAGTTAAGGGATCCTCTTGAGTGGAAGTTACATACATTAAGTCATGGTTAGGAATGACTGTGCTCCATTAAAAAAAAACAAAAAAACAAAAAACAAAAACCAACTTGATTTTTTTTTCCCCAAAGAGGATCCAGATGCATTTTCCTGCTCCCAGAGAAGGCTGTGAACTGTGCAGTCTTAGGCAGCTGGGCTAACCTTCCCCTGGGTCCTGGCCCTTCAAGGAGGGTGCACATGGAGGCCAGAGGTGCAGACAGACTGTGGGTTCTGCAGAGGAGCTGGCTCATCTCAGCGGTCTTGGGAAGACTAAGCCCCATTATCTGGTACCAGGACCTTTGGGCCATCTCATGCTACTGACAGGCTGAGCCCTCCAGAACAGACATTGGGAGCAGCTGAACAGTGAGTCCTCCATGCATTGAAGGCCCCCATCTCGACCTTGCCACCCCTTAATACGCCCCAGGAATAGAGCTAGGTTAACTGGAAACTCAGGTTGCCCTCTTGTTACAAGAGTCAGTGAGGGCTGGAGCCAGAGTTGTCTCCAAGGTCAGAAACACAGGCTTGGGAAGGGTTTTCCAGAGGAGAGTGTGCACCTAGCTGGCCTTCCATGCTGGGGAGAGGAGGCAGAATACATTCCTTAGGATATAGCCAGACCCTCTTCCCTGACTTCTCCAGCTCCAAGATACTTACAAGTTCCCCTAAAGCTCCCCCATGGAATCTTCCTTTCCATTTTCTGTTTCCCTGTGCGAGCGCTCTCCTATTCGCAGCACCCCTCCCCAGCCCAGTTAGCTCCCTTCCACCCCATCTGTACTTCCAGGCTCTGATTTCCCTGCCCTGTGAGGCTGTCAGCCTCCACAGTGGCCCATCCCAGCAGACATTTAGTATGCAGAAGCTATAAACAGAGGATGGTAGACATCAAGGCATGAATGAATGGCCATCTTCCTGGTGGTCCCTGTGATACTGGGATTCCAAGCCCCAAAGGGGTGGTTTGGGCTGGGGATAGTAATTCTGATAAACTGGAGTGCTCGAAAGTCTGGGATGGACGCCACCTCCGCAGAGGCCAAATGGTGGACAAGGGCCTCTTCCATCTATGCCTCGTGCCTTCTTAGAGCCAGAGTTCTCGGAGGGAGGGACCAGGTGACTGGCAGTCCCGCTCTACCGTCCCCACCTCTACGGGTGTGATATGCTCTGGGTGGTCCTCAAAGCCAGAGTTCCTGGGCTGGGGAGGTGGGGGTTTATTAAAGCTGGGAGTGTCAGACAACTGGAAAAGGCTCACAGGGAAAAGAAACTCTTATCTTCAGGGGAGGCAGTGGAAAGAACAAATGTGGGAATAAGACCTGGACTCAGTCCTGCCTCACCAAACAGCTGATGGCCATGGGCAACCCAAGCCAGCCGGGCCTCTGTCCACACTGCAACTGTGAAACGAGGGCTCTCCCCTGGGTGGCCTCCTCCTTCCCTTCTCAGCTGTGTGGCTGGCCCCGCTGGGCTCTCAGGTCCCTGGTGCCTGTGGGATGGTGACCAGGGTTTGCAGCGAGTGCGCAGTGGGGAGGATGAAGGTGCTGCTTTGTGGAAAGAAGCTTGCAAGCTCAATGGGTACTAGCTGCTCTCCTCCCTCTTGTGCAGAAATTGTCCCCACATGTAATTAAGCCAGCTTCTGTCAGGAGGTGAGGACACACAGTGGGGCCAGGTAGGGAGAAACACCTGATGCCAAGGCCAGCCCCACTGGTACTCCAGGAACCAGGAGGGAGCCAGAGGGGTCCTGGCCTCCCCTGGTCTGTGCCCCACTCTGTGCCCCACTCTGCGTCCTGCCTCTGTAGGGCCTTGGATTTGAAAACCACCAAAGGTCAGATGAGGCCCTGAGGGACCCTCGCTAGAGCCACATGTATTCTAGGGAACACTCATTGGCCTGGGTGCAAAGGTGCCTTCCTCACTGTGGGACTCAGGATGGGAAGGACTCTCCCAGGAGCCAGGCCCATTTCTTAGGATTCAGTCCTGGTTGCAACCATTGCAACTACTCTTTAGCAGGGAGGTGTTTCTCAACCATGAGGGCACGCCGGGTCACTTGGGATTACCAGAAAACATGGAGGTGAGATTCTGATCTCCAGGGTCTGGGGTGTGGCCTGGGCAGCGCCGTCCCCGGGGATCCCGATGCACAGCCAGGGTCACAGACCACCAGGTCTGAGGGCAGCAGCACTAGCCCATGACAGATGAGGGCCCGAGGCCTTGAGAGGCTGCGTGACTTTCTCAAGGTCACAGAGAGTAAGTGCAGGAGCAGGTGATGCCCTCACTCCACGGGCTGGCTGGGCATGAGGTCTTCAGAAAAAGGGCCATTCTGGTTGTTCTCTCCCTTCCCTGGCACTGTCCCCTGCATGAAGTGGCTGCTCAAGATCAGGGATGGAGGAACCCTGGAGGGGCTGGGAAGGTGCAGCATCCGGAGGGGATGAGGGGTTTGGGCCCCACCCCTCACCAGCTGGGCCACACAGCGGGAAGAAGTAAGGGTTCCCAGCCCTTCTCAGAGTGGAGGTGTGACATGCCAGGGATCCTGAGGGGCTGGCAAGGGGAGAGGGTCCTGCTGGCATTGAGAGACACCCTGGTTTGGGGGAAGTCCCCTGAACAAGTCCATGTGCGCAGCTGCTGGGGGCAGGCTGCGGGAGGCCCTCTCCTTCCTGCTGCCTGTTTTGGTGGCTGAAACTTTAGACTGATCCAGGAGCCAGACAGGCGGGCAGACAAGCGCATTCTTTTTCGGGGAGGCTGCCGCCTCCTCTTCTCGCTAGAAGCAGGGAGGAATGGAGGACAGGGCCTGCCTGGGCTTGACCCCAGTCTGAGTTTCAGGCTGTGGGGCCAAGCAGGGCTCCCTGGGGACTCGGGGCTGGGGAAGGAAAGCCCCAAAGGCTGGAGTCTGCGGTTTGGAGTCCTGTGACTCTGGGAGCTGAAGCGACCAGGCAGGAGGGGGTGAAAGCAGGCTGGTTCAAGAAGCCCTAAGCCTCTGGGCTTTTGGCTCCAGCACTGGCTGTGGGTACTTCTGCTCTGTTTCTGGGCAAATCCCTGCCTGCCCAGCCCATTTCCCCAGTGAATGCCCCTAGCCCTGGCATCCTCGGTGTGGAGGGGATTGGAACCTGAGCCGGGAAAAAGGCCACGTTCAGTTTCCAATCAACATCAACTCATCTGTGTTTCCCGAAATGAAGCGCAAGGCGGCTCTGATACATACATGGACTCACTCCTGACACAGCTTCTGCAGAACTGGTCAACTTTAAAAAAATATGCTCTTGGCATCCTTCCATAGGAACAGGGCTGGATACAGGCCCACCAAGCAGGAAGTGGGGAGGCAGCTTCCTTCCGCGGTCTCCCTGTGCCCTGAAGACTGACAGCCTTGACCCAGGTCTGTCATGGGCCCTCAATTCTTTTCCTTGAAGGGTGGAGGGATCTTAGGCGCCATACCAGCTGCTGAGTCACCTCTGGTGCAGCTTTGCCTTTCAGGGAGGTGGGATGGCCCATTGGAATTCAAATCCTAAATCCTGGACATCTTAGCTTGAAGAAATGGAAGTTCCTGAGCATCTCTGTACCTCAGTTTCCTCCTCTGCAAAATGGAGATAATAACAGCAGCACTTCAGGAGTGAGGTGAGGATTAAAGGAGACAGAAGCTTGCCGGGCACATGGGGTGGTGAGGTCACGGCACTGGTTGCCGGCCTCAGCTTTCTCAGCACCCTGCGGGCAGGCAGTGGCTGTGCTCACTTCCTCTGGGTGCTCTCTCTGGTGATGGCACCCGAGGGACTCTCCTGAGTGCTTGCCTTGTTCAAGGAACAGTGCCCTCTCTAGACTACAGCTAGACTTCCCATGGCCCTGCTGAGGCACTGAAAGAAATGTAGGCCCTAACCTGAGCACCCTGATCATTGGCCCACAGGGATAAAGGAGTGCGTTCAGAACCTGGAGGATGACGGCTCGGCACTTGGAGATAAGACCTGGCTGGTGGGGGTGTGGGATGACCTGGAAGGGTGGCGAATAGTTAGGTAGGTGTCCGCAGAGCTGCTGATCAGAGCCCCAGTAGCAGCCACCGAGCGGGGCTCTGGGTTGGGCACAGTTCTAAGCACGTTTATTCCTCATGTCACCCTTGAAGTAGAAAGAATTATTATGTCTATTTTACAGATGAGGAAACTTAGTTCCTCATCTGTAAAATAGGCATAATAAAATAATGCTTAGTTACACTTCTGAAGTATACGGAAAGTCAAACTCCAAATGAACAGTGCTGGCATCTGCCCAACTAGGGAACTGGGGAAAAGAACTGCCGTCAGGGGACTGAAGAGGCAGTGGGATGGGCACAGAGCCACGGCAGCAGGGAACAGCTCGAGGGTCAGGCTGAGTTCTCTGCTGAGGGGCCCCAGGCCTGAGTTTCAAGTTACTCAACTCCGAAATGGTCGGCCCCTTCCAGCATTTTCTGACTGGGGTGGATACTCCTGAAGCCCCGTTTGTGCAGGTCTTTGAACCTTTCTAAACAACCTGCAAATCCTTGCTAAAGACAGTAACACGTGTTACTCAAGACTCTCGATTTCAAAGGACGTAAATCCAATTGGAATGACCAGCTTAAGCAAAAAGGGAAGTGTGTTAGAATACTGGGGTGTGGTGATGTCTGAGGAAGGGCTTTCCTGACAACAGGAACCTGAGGCTTATGCTGCCAGGAACCTCTCTCATGTCGCTGCTTCTTTCCTGCCACAGGTCGGCTTCCCTCAGGGTGGAAAATGGCTTCTGATAGACCTGGGCCTGGCATCCCACGATTCCCACCACCACAGAGGAACTCCCCAGGAGTGACTCGGACTGGCGTAGCTTGGGCCGGGTGTCGGCCCTGGCCAGGAAGCCTGAGTGCATCTGGTACGCAGCCTGCGCCAGGTACCCCTCCCCGGACCTGTGTGCCCAGGATGCCATGTGCTGGAGCCTGGCAGGGGAGGCAGAAGGGAGTGGAGTGACCCCAGCCCCACCCCACTGTCTCCCCGCAGGGCGGTGGATCACGGCCTCTTACTGGTCCTGCTGCCAGATGCCGCAGTCAAGAAGGCACTGTCCTCCAGTTCAGTTGAGCAGACATTTATTAAGCACCTATCAAGTGCAAGGCACTGTGCTAGGCGCC
Source organism: Hylobates moloch (assembly GCF_009828535.3). Taxonomy (NCBI): domain Eukaryota; kingdom Metazoa; phylum Chordata; class Mammalia; order Primates; family Hylobatidae; genus Hylobates; species Hylobates moloch. The sequence goes on from NW_026652281.1 coordinate 85,501,028, forward strand.
GTGGGAAATACAGAGAACACAGGCGGTCCCTGCCCGCGAGGAGCTCACAGTCTAGAAAGGACAGCAAGACAGTACACAATCAGCGGCGACAGCACCAGCCAGAGTGGCAAGTGCCTAAAGCAAGACACAAAGCGCTGTGCAGTCACAGAACATCATGGGGATGCTTCTGGCAGAAGCACTGGAAAGGGGACGAGGAGGACTCAGGCTGGGCCTTCCAGGAGGGAAGCCATTTGGGAGAAGGGCATCTCTAGTGGAGAGAGGTCCATCTGCAGAGCCCACAGGCCATGGGAAACGTGTGGCCACAGGGAGAGTTTGGGGACAGTCAAGTATGGCCAGGAGGTGAACAGCCACGGACACTAAGCTCAGGAGGTGTGAACTTCGTGGTCTGGTCAAACAGCCACTGCAGATCACTTCGCAGGAGGAGGGGTGACTAGAAGTGTTACTGGAAGGTAAATCTGGCTGCACTGCGGCATCTGGAGGGCAGAGGGCAGCGCCGGGAGGGGCTGGCCAGTTAGGGCCCACCACCCCTTGATGTCTGAGAGCGAGAGTAGCAGGCACGGGCCAGCAAAGCACGAGGGCAGAGCAGGGGACCATACGGAGGGTGGGTGTAGAAGGAGGGAGGGGCCCCGTGCAAGCTTCGGGTCTGGGGAGCCTGATGATGCCTTAGGGCTTCCTGGTAGAGTGGAAAGTGCACTCCTGAAGGTCAGGGCCGGTCACTACAGAGAGGGGACAGCGGGGAGAGGGACAGTGTGGCCCTAAGGGTGACTGCAGTTTCTCAACATGTGGTCTGTGGATCATTTGCATGGGAACTGCCTGGGGAATGAGCTCATTTGCAGATTCCCGGGCCTTCCTCCAGAACTACTGGGCAAGCATCTGCCGGGTCATGCCCGGTAACCTGCATTCTTAACACCAGCTGCCCTCTCCACCACCACAAGCCCCAAAGGTGGGGCAAAGTCTGCAAACCACCTGCTGAGGAAGAATAGGGTGTTAAGGACTGGCTTTAGGCAAAAAGAAGAGACAAAAAGAATGAGGGAGGTCTGGGAGTGAGGGAAGTGGTGGGAAGCAGGTAAAGTCCAGTCAAGCCATGTGCACCACCAAGACAGAGCCCCAGTGCGGCCTTGCAGCCAGGCACCGGGCCATCCCCAAGGGCTGCTCTCAGTCCGCTTTCACTTGGTGGGCGAAAGCCACATTTGCAAACTGGGAAGTGGAGAGTGGGAGGTGAGGGGAAGCACTAGCAATGAATGAAGAGTATTCTTCCGGGAATCAGGCTGTTTCAATCTAAAACATCCAAGATAAGTGGAAACACTGGGGAGGAAGGTGATGAACAGATGGAGGTGAGCCAGAGACACCGCCTGGGCAAGTTGGCCAGGAGGCGGGAGGTGTGGGTCAGAGACACTGCAGGAACTGGGTGAGGACAAGGAGGTGCGAGGAACGTGGTTGGGGTGATGGTCCCACAGGCAGCCACACCTGAGGCGTGGGAGACAGGTAGGAGCTGGGGGAGGGTGGGGAGAAGAGTGGTTTCTGTGTGTAGATCTGAGTCCTCCCTCACATCCCAGCCGTGCCACAAGCCTGCATGGGCATGAGGCTGGCTCTCCCTTCACTGGTCTCAAAAGCCACCCAGGCTCTCGCTTCACTGGTCTCAAAAGCCACCCATTGCCTAGCAATGCTGACCGGCCGTCCAGGATGGCCCAGACACCTTCTGTCTCCTGAATGCAGCCTACAGGGGTTCAAACGGACTGCTTGCATTAAGGTCAGACAAGGCTCTTTTACTCCCAGAGACAGCGACCTGGACCTCGGGAAGAATGTAGGCCTGGGAATCACCCAGCCCCTCAGGACAACCTCTCTGAGCAACAGACATCCTGCCTGTTGAATGAGGGTGACATCTCTGCCCTGCTAGCTACTTTACATGGATGCTATGAAGTGGGAGAGCCTGAGCAGTAGACAGGGAAGCGGGAGCGGCCCTGCTGCAGGAGGTAGACAGGCTACAGATACTTACGCAGCAGCCACACTGAGGCTAGTACTGGAGGAGGCTGAGAACCAGTAATGAGTTCTTAATGGTTTGATAATTTGGGTTTTTAAATATTAAATATGAGGAGTTTCGGAAGGAATGATGAATTCCATCTCATGCTGTAACTGATGAAGGGAACCAATGAGCGCTTTGCTCATCCTTCCTTCCCATAGCTGAGAAAGGGAAAGGGGACAGGCCAATCCCTCTGAAGCAATAAGTCAGAACAAAAAGACTTACAGAACTCAAATGTCAAGGGTCAAGTAGCTTCTAGAGCCGGAAGAAGTGGTGACCCCCTCAGCCTAGCCAGAACCAACCAGCATGGGTGGAGACTCAGCCTGGCAGTAAGGGAATCTCCTGGGTTTCCTCTGAAGCAGAGGAGAAATAGTGGGTCAGCCAGGCTGCTGGACTGAACCGTGAGCCAGAAGGCCAGAGTCACTGCAAGGCAGCCCCAGCCCGCACACCTCAGCTGTGCTTTTGAAAACAGGTGCAAAGCTGAGGCATGGGAGCTGTGACTGAAGTCACCCTTCTGGCTGGCCTCGTCTTCTACCTCTGCTTCCACATCTGGATGACTTGGCCATAGACCCAAACAATGGACAACCAGTTCCACATCAGGAGGCATCACGGACGCATCTGAGAGGAAACCTGATTGAAGGACAAGCCTGGCCTCATGGAGGGCTCTGGATTCATCCCTTGAAGAACGTAGCGATCAAACAAAACCAAGAAGCAGGCCTGGAGGGAGCACTCTGGGATGCCACCCAGTCCCCTCACCATTTACAAACCAGCACTGAGTCCTCAGCCTCCGCTCCTCAGGGCCAGGAGACAAGATCCGGACAGTCAGGAAGCCGACTGTGAGCAGCCTGGGGGTGCAGGTGTAAAATACAAAGCCCTTTGAAGGTCCAGACAATAAGAGTAAAGATGTTAAGATTGCCCAGGAAAAGAACTTCACTGACACTGAATTCGGGCAACACCTAGAACAGACAATATTAAGATATCAATTCTGAGAAAGACTCACAGGAAAGGCTGTTTAGGAGGACACTAGAGAGACAAACACAGGGAAAATAAATACAGGGGCTCTGGGATCCCCCCACAGAAGCTACTAATGCTATTTATTGGCGTGGGTCACTTTTGAGAATAGAAAACCATTTTTTGGCAAAGTTGTACAAACTCCACATCGGGGCGTCTCCTGCAGTTGTGGACACAAGATGGCCACAGTGACCGGGCTCTTCATTAAACTTCCTCACGACCCGCTACGGTGTTCAGAAGCTAAGACGTGACTTCCAGAGCCAGGCCAGGCATGTGGAGGCCCCTGCCTGTGAGCGTGTCAAGCCCTGGCTGGGGAGCCTGCTGCCTGCCCGGCCACTCCTCAGCTGTGGCTGTGGCTGTGGGCATGGCCGGACGGCGCGCACACTGGGCCGTCCCCTTTTGTGCAGGGTGGAAGGGGAAGGAGGGTGGGACTCCATGGGCTCCACAATGTCTTCTAGCCCTGGCATTCTGTGAGTCTAACTTCGCCCTGGTCATTCACCATGGCTAGGCACCAAGTGCCATCTAGTGGCACCGCGGGTCCACTTTCACAATGCTCCAACCAAAAGACTGCAGAACAAACCAACTCTTACCCACTTTAACTCCGGGGGTGAGGGCAGAGGAGGCTGGAAGGGTGAGCACACTTCATGGTAGTGACAGGACATATTCATCTCAAGAAAATATACTTTAAGAGGTCTTGCTTTCCTTAAGAAAGCAACTCTTTTTTTATTTATTTATTTATTTATAAAGGCTAACCATAACCATTTGTCAATATTTTCGGCTTTAAGGAAAATAGTTTAAAAAACATAAAAAGGTAAATACACTCAAGAGTAACTGCTATTAAACAGTTCTGAACAGGCAGAAAATGTAGACTTTCCTTTAACAGAAAATGTTAAATCTGTAATAGCAGCATAATTTATATATAGAAAAAAGCTGGTTTTGAAAACCCAGATTTATACACAAAACATTTTTTTCTATACAACTGCGTTTATACTGGGAAATAAGTTTCTTCACATTATGTTCATTCCCATCAGATACAGGTGTGAGCTTGAATTTGATCAGCCAGCCCTGAGCGCAAGCTCAGCGCTCAGCACAATCTTCAATCCAACACCATGGCAGAGAGTGCGTTTAGATCTTTCATGTATGGGTGGGCCACCAAGATCTGGTCTATTTTCAGTCTTTGCTCTGAGTCAGGGAAGATCTTCAGAAGGGCTTCCCTCAGCTCGTTGGTTTCTGCAGAAGATCTCTGAGCTGGCATGGGCAGGTTCTGCTGGAGAGTGGGGAGGGCTGGCAGCAGTGGGAAGTGGGGCTGCTGAGGGAGCCAGTGGCTTGAAGGGGCTCCCTGAATCCGGGTCGGAGGCTGGTGGCTGGTGCTGGCTGCCTGGGTGCCAGGGACTCTGAAGCTGGGGTCAAACATGCCCATGTTTGGCAGGGCATTGAGTAGGGGCTGCATATCTCTGTGAATGGAAGCGAGTCCTGGTGAGTTGGGTTATAAGTAAACAAAAAATCATGGAGCTATTTTAGAAGGTAACTGCGGCAGGCCTTGAGGCTCAGGATGCCGCTCCCTGGCTCCCAAAGGCAGCATGCAAGACTGAGGTGGAGGTGATGACATCAGACACCCACAGAGGAGCCTGCGAGGATTCCACTGACGCCATCTCAAGGCATGCCAGGGAATGAATGCGCTCTATGAGGGAGCACCACCCTCCCAGGTCTTCTGCTGTGAGGACTGACCCCATCCAGCTGTTTGGCTCTAACCAGGGTGCCCTTGGGAGCTTTCAAAAGGTTTAACAGGGTCTTACTCTTCTGAAGATTTTCATTTTGTGCAGGACCCTGGTTAACAGAAATTAGAAGAGACTCCTTTTGGGGAGAGTGGCAGTCCCCACCGACTCAGTCTAGATGAGGTGTGGGTGGGTGCCCACACTTGTACGCACATGGGTGTGTGCGAGTATGTGTGTACAGGGAGGGCATCTGTATCGCTCAAAAGCCTCCCACTGGACTCGGCCTGCAGGCGAGAAATGAGGCTAGCTGAAGTTTCCCCAACTTCAAAAGCTTAACTAACTTCAACAGCCCCTCTGTGATGGAAGTGATTCCCAACTTCTTAACTGATTTGTGAACAGCTCTACAAAGAGCCACCAGGTGAGAGTGAAAAGGGAGGCAGGACAGACCCTGTGCCAGGTTGCTCAAGGAGTGGGAGGAAGTAGAGGACTCTCCTTCTGGTAACTCTGACCCATGGACCTGATTGATGCTCAGACACAGGCCTCGGGCCTGAAGCCCAGCAGGGGATTTCCAAGTTCAGATGTCGGGAAGGAAAATGAGATGGACTGATGAGCGTAGCAGGTGTGGAAAATGGCTGCCATTCTCTTCATGTGGGTAGAAAAGCATGGCGTTTGGGAATTAAGTCCTCATCTGTGTCATAAAACCCAAAGGCTCAAAAGAGAAATGATTCACAAGACCAGGGAATTGAAATTGTAGTGGTCTCCTAGGTAGAAGAGACCACCATATAAAAAAAAAAAACCCATCACCACCTACCACTGAATCCAAACCTACAACTCCCAATGGTTCCTGTTGCAAATGGAAAAGATTGACTGGAAAGTGTGACTGCCTAAAAATGCTGAGAGAGCTGTGTGTCTTCCTCTCAGCTTAGATCCCCCATCACACCCCCATGCACATACCAGCTGGGAATGCACAGAAGTGCAGCCTGGTTTAGTTTTTAAAAAGAGTAAACATCAGTCATGGGGTCATATGATCTCCCTGTTAGGTTCACAGGAATCTTTAGTTAATGTCTGTTACCTAAGAATTCTGAAAACAGAAACAATCACTAACAAGGTGTCCTAAAAACAAAACAAACCCAAACTACAACAAAAAAAACCTAAACTACCAAATCATTTTCAGATAAATATGGAATACTGGCTTTTCCATTCAGTGAAGGTAGAAAGTAATGGTCCCCCCAGGCAGCGATTCCTGAGCAGTAAGTAAATTAATATAAGCATAACATGTTCAAAGCAAATGACTTTAGAAAATGAATGTAAAAAGACACTCACACATACAAAATGAGCCCATCAGACACTCGTGATTCAGAGGGAGAGCTCTCACACATACATGATGAACCTAAGTAGTATTCGCCAGTAAGTGACCACCAGCTTGAAAAACTAGCTTTGTTTTTTTGTTTTTGAGACAGAGTCTTGCTCTGTAACCCAGGCTGGAGTGTAGTGGCACGATCTCGGCTCACTGCAACCTCTGCCTCCTGGGTTCAAGTGATTCTCCTGCCTCAGCCTCCCGAGCAGCTGGGATTACAGGCATGCACCACCACACCCAGCTAATTTTTGCATTTTTAGTAGAGCCAGGGTTTCACCACGTTGGCCAGGATGGTCTCGAACTCCTGACCTCAAGTTATCTACCTGCCTCGGCATCACAAAGTGCTGGGATTATAGGCGTGAGCCACCACACCCGGCTTTGTCTTTTTAAACCTACAAAAAGGCTGGGCAGTGGCTCACGCCTGTAATCCCAGCACTTTAGGAGGCTGAGGCGGGTGGATCACCTGAGGTCAGGAGTTCGAGACCAGCCTGGCTAACATGGCAAAACCCCGTTTCTGCTAAAAAAAAAAATACAAAAAATTAGCCAGGCGTGGTGGCATGCGCCTGTAATCCCAGCTACTCAGGAGACTGAGGCAGGAGAATTACTTGAAACTGGGAGGCGGAGGTTGCAGTGAGCCAAGATTGCACCACTGCACTCCAACCTGGGCAACAAGAGTGAAATTCCATCTCAAAATAAATAAATAAATAAAAATAAACCCACAAAAAAATTTGGCTCCTGTCTTTTCCTAGGATGAAAACCGAAAGGACTACAGTTGAAAATCCGGGATGCTTGCTACATTAGCTTCCAAATATATGAAACCAGCACTAAATTTAAGGCTTAAAAAATTTTGGCCAGGCATGGGGGCTCATGCCTATAATCCCAACACTTTAGGAGGCTAAGGAAGATGGATTCCTTGAGCTCAGGAGTTTCAGACCAGCCTGGGAAACATGGTAAGACCCTGTCTCTACTAAAAATACAAAAAAAGAGCTGGGCATGGTGGTATGCACCCGTGGTCCCAGCTACTTGGGAGGCTAAGATGGGAGGATCGCTGAAGCCCGGTGGGGCAAAGGTTGCAGTGAGCCGAAATCACGCCACCGCATTCCAGCCTGGGTGACAGAGCAAGACCTTGTCTCAAAAAAAAAATAATAATAATTTTTTTAAAGTAATTTTTAGTCTATAAAGACAGCACTTGCACTAAAGCACAAAGAGTTGAAATAGACGTTTTAATACAAGACAATCTGAAAAAGGAAATACCTAAGACAGACTTCCTTCTGAAGAAACTCCTCTAATCGAGGTCCACTTCTTCCCAGAGGATCATCAGGAACCATAAATATGTCCCCCACGAACGTGTACTGCAGCAGCCTACAACACAGAACACCATGAGGCTGAGAAACAGGGTCCTCACTGCCCAGGACCTGCGTAAGGATCCCAAAGCAGCCACCTGATGCCAAAGCAATGGTCAGGTCAGCCTAGAAATCCTAAGACTGCTCAACTGCCTAAAAGCGGGGAAAATACCCAAGTCAAACCCTTTTAATTTCTGTTTTGGACACAAAAACAATAGAGTCAGAACGTTTTATCAGCTGGCCCTCAAATTTCTCATCAAGACTTACAGATTTGTACTGGGCTTAGGAAGCCGCTTCTTCTTCTAATATAACTTTCAATATAACTTTGAAAAATAAGATTTAAAGACTGTCAGCTTAGGACACAAATGCTGAACAAATGTTTAATTTTTGAATAAAACTGGTAATAAATGTGTCCATAAGCAAATCCACTGAAAATAATATTTTTAAAAAGGAAAACGATATATGAATAAAGGAAATCTGGGGTCTTTACACCACTATTTATCATATCAGGGGAAAACAGAAAATAAAATAATTTTTAAAAGTCCAAGTGCCTGTGCTTGTTGTCCAGGTCTCCTTTCTGCCTTGTTTTTATGAATGCTGAAAGCAACAACTTGGCTGGAGAACACCAGTCTTGACTGCATTTAAACCCTCCATGCATACATGGATGAGTGTCAATAAATATTGACAATGAGCCCAGGCAGAGGTCCAACAGAAACATGCCCTACAAGATTAGTAGCTCATTAACTGTGCCCAGAAGGCCAAAGATCAATTCTTGGTTCAGCTATCAACAACCGCTTTTTAACAGCATAGGTGTCAAAATGCATACAGTAATTAACTCTCACCTGGGCATTCATAACACAGAATCTTTTTCTAAAATCTTCTAACAATTTAGGAAAGTATAAATACCAGGCAAGGTGCAACTGTGAAATCCCAACAGGGATAAGTATCTAGCTGTGCTAGCTATATTGCAAGTTTTACTATGTATTAGTTATACTTAATGTGAGGCATGTTCACTTTATGTTTTAAGATTTCTGGCCTATATGACTTGTCCCTGGCACTATCATAGGCTCTTGCTTTCTATTTTAAATAACTGGTCAGGTGATACTTGTTAACAAGAAGTCCTAGAAGCCAGTGCCCACTGATCTTAGGGCATTTTTCAGCAGTGGACACATTCACAGTATTATTACAAATGACAAACAGCAGTGAATGCTAAACTCTTGACATAACTTTGTTTTATTTTGGATGATATCTAAAGATGTTTTCAATATAGATTATTAAACCATGACTGTAAAAACCTCCAGAAAAGCATCAGATATTAAAAAGTTGAAATATTCTCTCCAGACCATGAAGAAGTGAAAGCCCAGTCAGCACACATTGCTTTCAGTCCTTTCCTCTTGCTAGAATCCCAGCTGTCATGAAGTTCACCCTTTCACTTCACAGCTGAGTAAAATACGAGGCCATTTGTGCTCCATGACACTTAACTGTGCCTCCTGCTTCATGCAGGAAAACTCTGATGCCCTAGAAGGCTGCAGTGACAGCAGAGCATGCCCACACTCATTACTGCCAGCTCTGCTGCTCTGTGCTGGGCCCCCCGCTTACCTGGAGGGGCCAGCCACCTATGAAGTGGGAGTGCAGCACAGTCTTATGATACTTTGGTCCCTTATATTGCCTTCTGTGGGGCCAAGGAATATAGAAAACAAAACAAACAAAATGCACACAGAAACAAACAATTAAAAACAAAACAAAACTTTTCTGACCAAAGACAAAGAAGAAAATATTACCTTTTTGTAATAATTTCTCTCCAAGAGACTGACTCATTCACAAATTCTCTGAAATTATCATTTGTCACAATTATGCCACCAGTTTTGTCCGCTAAGTGTAGTAGAAACCTATGGTAATATAAGAGAGTTTAAAATGAGCAACAGGCATCCTTGGCTCAGAGAAGCCACGTTATAAGAAGTGAAGATTTCCTCTTCATAGGAAAAGCATCAAAGAATTTAACCAAGGCTAGGCCACAGAAAAGTTTAGACCCTATCAACTGAAGATCAATCAGAATGGTGAATGTCTCTAAAATTATTAGCGTGATTATAAAATAGATTGTCTTTCATACAATTTCTTTTGTTAAATGATCTCAACTATAATTTATTCAAAAGTTGTATTATCAATAAACAGTGTTAATAAGAATACATGAAGACCAGAGCAGAGAATGAGAGCTGACAAGCCTGTGAAATCATTATTCACATTTAAGTTACTGAGCAACAGTATTTTGGTTCTAAGATTAGCTGCTTAGTACAATCAGCCTTACAATTCTTTTTCCTTTTTAAAAATTCATAGGTTCAAGACGAGTGTGGTGGCTCACGCCTGTAATCCCAACACCTTGGGAGGTTGAGGTGGGTGGATCATTCAAGCCCAGGAGTTTGACACCAGTCTGGGCAACATGGTGAAACCCCGTCTCTACAAAAAAAATACAAAAAATTAGCCGGGTGTTCCCTGTAGTCCCAGCTACTCAGGAGGCTGAGGTGGAGGATCAGCTGAGCCCAGGCAGGTGGAGGGTGCAGTGAGCTGAGATCATGCCACTACATTCCAGCCTGGGCAGCAGAATGAGACTGCTTCAAAAAAAAATTCATAGGTTCACACTGCTCTGATTTAAAGAGTATCTGGAAGTGCCATTTTGTTTAGACTAAGTTAGAGATTCACTCAAATGGAAGATATGACAGGATACATGGTGATAAAAAAGGGAAAGGATGAAGCAGTAAAGAAGACTTCCATTTCACTGCTGATTATTCATGCTCAGACCCTCTTAATAAGAAATCTGTGAGGCTGTGAATTTTATCCCTTAAGTTAGGGTGACCACATTTGTCTAAGGCAATGTAGACAAAGATAATAAAAAATAAATTAAGGGACTCACTGGAATTAAAGGTAAAGACAACTGCTTTTACTAGCAGTGATGAGTACTTAATGGGGATTTAAAAAACCTCATTAGTTTCAGAGATCTTAGAAAACCTTGGAAAGTAAATATGATTTAGTTCTTTGGCTTTATTAAATAACATTTTACAAATGATTTCTAACTGGCGTGAGTTGTAAGTGGTAATGTTTGTTTGCCCAGAAGTACTAACAAAAATAGGCAGTAAGGCTTCTGAGTTCATGTACTATGAATGAGAACATATATGCACGTCCTCTAAAAACCCAAAGAGCCATATCAGCCAACCAAGAGCTTAGTCTGCATACTTGTGCGTGTGTTCCAACCCTGCTGGTGTGAGAATGAAGCTGCTGTGTTAAAGGACCTGAGCCCTGCAGGGTCCTTGCCCGTGTCACAGGGCTGAGAAAGAAGTGTCCTTCCATTCCGCCTTCTAGTACTTCTCACCTATCCCCCAGCCACCCACATATGGTATCCTCTTTCGGCTCTTCCGTGCCACCTGATTCTCACCCATCAGATCTGGTCTTGCATACCAGCCTGGTGCAGGGCAAGGGACTGTCAATGAGAAGGCCCTTTTGGTGAATGAACATATGTCTGCTGTGGTCCCAAGCCCCCCATCCTTCTGCTCAGGCCCTCTTTTCATCTCTTACCCATTTGACTATCATTCACTAGCTTGGGTCACAAGCTAAACACTATCTTCAACGGAGTGGTGTTTTGGTGGAACACAGGCAAAAACACCAGGGGTGTTGTCAGTGCTATAAGCCAGATGAAAATAAACAGGGCAAATGCAGGGGAGAAAAGAATAAAACAGCTACCACTAGGCTCCCAAATACTAGTAGACTTGCTACTAATTTCATACCATGAGGAGGATTTTAAAAACTGGTCCTATTTTCATTGGTTAAGTTTGGAACCTTCTCTTATTCAACCACAGCAAAACTCCCTTCTGTTACTTATGCACATGTCTTCTCAAAATTCGTTAGGGCAGAAGGTGCATCTGAATCATGCATGTCCCCAGAACCTACCTCGGTGTATCAGATTTGGTTAGTGCTCAATAAAGTTTTTAGAAAAAATTTAAAAAGGGCCAGCGGCAGTGACTCATGCCTGTAATCCCAGCACTTTGGGAGGCTGAGATGGGTGGATCATCTGAGGTCAGGAGTTTGAGACCAGCCTTACCAACATAGTGAAACCCCATCTCTACAAAAAATACAAAAATTAGCCAGGCGTGGTGGTACATGCCTGTAATCCCAGCTACTTGGGAGGCTGAGGCAGGAGAACGGCTTGAACCTGAGAGGCGGAGGTTGCAATGAGCTGAGATTTTGCCATTGCACTCCAGCCTGGGTGAGACAGTGAAACTCTATCTCAAAAACAAAACGAAATATTTAAAAGGTACAGACTAAATCTTGGTGACTCAGATGCACTAGTACCTGCTTCCTGAGTTATATGCCAAGCTAAGATATGCAGGCTTATAGGCCAGGTGTGGTGGCTTACACCTGTAATCCCAGCACTTTGGGAGGCCAAGGTGGGCAGATCACCTGAGGTCAGGAGTTCAAGATCACCCTGGCCAACATGGAAAAACTCTGTCTCACTGCAACCTGCTAAACTAAAAATACAAAAATTAGCTGGGCGTGGTGGTACGTGCCTGTAATCCCAGCTGCTTGGGAGGCCGAGGCAGGAGAATCGCTTGAACCCAGGAGGCAGAGGTTGCAGTGAGCTGAGATCGCGCCACTGCACTCCAGCCTACGTGACAGAGTGAGACTCCATCTCAAGAAAAAAAAAAAAAGAAAAGAAATGCAGCTTACTCCTATCACAGTAGGGTCAGCTGAGACACTTCTATTATGTAGAAGAAACCCTGAGGACCCAGGCATTACAATAGGCTAAGTCACTGACCAAAAGTAGACTGAGAGGAGATAATACGTGAAACCATTTTCAAGCCTGCCACACTAAGACAAGACAAACATTACTTTTAGCACCTACCAACCAGAGACTACAATATCTGCTTTTACTTATAGATTTTCAGCCATGTTTTACTAAAACACAAAAAGAGTTTCTTTTGTGCTGTTTCTAAAAACTATGTAGCAAATATCACTGAGCATATCACTTTAATGACCATAAATATTAAGCCCACTGCATCAAGCAGGTCCTCTAAAAGTGTGGACCTGTCCAGCAGAGCAGGTGGCTGGCTCCTCACCACCCCACTCCAACCTTAGGAAGGAGAATGGCCTTTCATACCTGTCATCATGAGAAGCAATTCTTTCTCCAAAGACCATCCGGGCAGGAGTTAAAGATAATATTCCGAGCTCCTGGAGCTGGGTTAAGAAGTGCTGTTCTGTTCATGGAATAAGTTGAATATACATTCAGAAAAGGGCTATCTTCTCAAATGTATCAAGAAATGAAAGTACACTCAAATGTTTCACTTGGAGAGCTGTAGAAAACCTTTTTTCTATTGACTCAATTTTACTAACTCACTAGGAAGAAAAAAAAAAATACAAGCAAGACCCAAACTAAGGCAAAAACAACATATGAACTAACTTCAGTTATTTTTTAAACATAAAAAGATTAAACTCATTTGCCTCTCAAGAATAGTAGGACAGGCATGGTGGCTCACGCCTGTAATCCCAGCACTTTGGGAGGCTGAGGCAGGTGGATTACTTGAGGTCAGGAGTTCAAGACCAGACTGGCCAACATGATGAAACCCTGTCTCTACTAAAAATACAAAATTAGGCAGGTGTGGTGGTGCATGCCTGTAATCCCAGTTACTCAGGAGGCTGAGGCAAGAGAATCGCCTGAAACCGGGAGGCAGAGGTTGCAGTGAGCTGAGACTGCACTGCTGCACTCCAGCCTGGGTATTTAATGAAGCCTACCATCAAAAACTCTTTCAGAGCTATACTACAAGAAGTAGAGGACAAAGAGAGGGATGATAAGAGACCCTAAGAGAGGGTAGGGGTGGGGCTAGGGCAGATCTAGGGATAGGAGGGACAAATGGTTCTACCCCAAGAAAGATCCCTATGCCAAGAGTCTGTTGAAGCCTCCTCCTACTGGCCTCCTATCCAACTTCTCAAAGGTGTCCATACAAATATTTGCCAGTTTTCATGGGGATGGGTGGTGACAGTGGAGAATGGAGGGTCAAAGCTACATTTTAGAAAACCAGTAATGGGCAAAAGCAGCTAAAAGCTCAGGGCCTGGGATTCCCACACCTGCATTCCCTACAATGGTACTCACCACTGACTTAAGCAATGCAGAGCTTTGTTAAGCATTAAGAGACTCCTTTGGCAGGGCATGGTGGCTCCTGCCTGTAATCCCAGCACTTTGGGAGGCTGAGGTGGGTGGATCACAAGGTCAGGAGTTCGAGAACAGCCTGGCCAATATGATGAAACCCCATCTCTACTAAAAATACAAAAATTAGCCCGGAGTGGTGATGCGTGTCTGCAGTCCCAGCTACTCGAGAGGCTGAAGCAGAAGAACTGCTTGAACTCAGGAGGTGGAGGCTGCAGTGAGCCGAGATCATGCCACTGCACCCCAGCCTGAGCGACAGAGCAAGACTCCGTCTCAGGAAAAAAAAAAAAAAAAAAAAAAAGAGAGAGACTCTTTCAGGGATCCAATCGCAAAAATAACAAAATGAGTGGATCTGCTTCATTCCTTATGTACCCTCTGTTAAGATGAATATGCTCTTCAAAATGGGGGAAGTTGGGAATACTTGGGAATTGTGTGGTTTGACCATTTCTGCCCCACTAGTGACTAAATTTCACTTCCTGTTTAATGTGCTAGGCAAGTCCTGTACTGACCCTCCTTCCCCACAATCTACTTTATTTTTCCAGGCCCTCTGATGTGTTAAGTTGCCTGGCACAGCCCTTTCACCTATCTTCCTATCATGACCTATGACACAAACAACCTGAAGTTTCTCTGGAACATTTCATGATTCATAATAAGTTCAAATCTTTCGTGTGTGGCCTGCAAGTCAGCCAGAGTACTTTATGGTTAACAGAAATGATTTATATTAAGCCTTAAATAGACTGTTAAAAAGACATAACTCGAAGGGCCCAAATTTATGAAGTGACTTCAAAAATACTATCTAAACAGTCAGAAATCCAGCCTAATAAAAAAACATTTTTTAGAAAGTAAAAAGAAAACGTGATATATAATGAACCCTTAACATAACTTCCGGTATAAATAACTATGTTAACTTTCCATCCTACCCCCTAGTATTTGTGATGCTGTGGCACTGTCCTCAACTGATGTTTTGCTAGGTGCAGTAGATTTACAATTTTATTTTTAAAGCTGCTGCCTATGGCACATAGCTCTATTCTAAATAGCATGCGTTGCAATTATAAGCCGACTCATTAAATATTTCACTAGAAATCTGAAAAAATCAGTTTGCCTCACCTGTGACATTAGGATCACGCCTTGTTCTCCACTGAGGGACAAATACAGTGATGTTTCTGTTGCCAAGCTTCCAAAAATATTCAACTGCAATTGCAATTCCGCGACAAGAAAAGAACTTTTTCAGACCATGGCTAGAAATAACAAAGTAAAGAAAATAAGAAAATTTATTTCTGTTTAAAGCACAGTAAGTTTCACCATGGAAAGTTAACATACACATACAACAAACAGTAGGAACAAAGTTTCCTTTAATATTCTTACATTTTTGGCATTTAGTTGCATAAAGTTAGGATGGAACCCACTGTAGGGGACAGAACTCTTAACAGTGCCTTAGGATTTTTCTCACATTTTGTTAATCTAACTGGGTGTGTTGTTGTGATAGAAGGCAGTGAGCTCCATGGTAATACTTGTTCTCTGTGACAGAAGAAAGGGACAAAGATGTGACACGGTCATAACCCCTGCAACCTCCGAAGATGCTGCTGTGTCCCATCCCAAGAGGGCTCCCCTCTTTTTAGGGAATGGCTATATTTACCCAGTTTACAGCTTACGAGAAACACGTTGAGGGCAAGACTCAAATGAAACTAATGGGGGGCCATGAAAGGCTCTTTTAAGAAAGCAGAAAGCAGGGAGAAAAGGTAAAAAAAAAAAAAAATTAAAACAACAACAACAACAACAATGAACAGTAGAGAACACGGGTCAGCACACTTTTTCTGTTAAGAGCCACACAGTCTCTGTCATACTACCCAACTCTGCATGTGAAAACAGGTGTGAAAACAGCCACAGACAACTGTAAGTGAATGTGTGCGGCTGTGTTCCACATTTACAAAAACAGGTGGCGGGGCCTGATTTGGCCCATAGTTTACAATCCTTGGTACAGAGGATTAAAAAATGCCCACCCTTCCATCCATAACACATTTCAATGGAAAGGAAGAAAGTACTTAAATTTTACTCTCCAGCAGTTAATTAAAAGTGGAGATAAAAAAGTGTTAAAAGTTTAAAATTCTGCAGGTGGTAATTTGTCTACTCATGGATATTAGAAAGAAAGACTAAAATCTCAAACAGTGATGCTGTAATTTATGAAATTAGCATTATCTATGTTCACAGCTTCAATGGTCACTTAGATTCCAGCGACAATACTCCCTGCATCTTCAGTCCTATCTTCTCTCCACGTCTAATGCTGCACGCCGAAACTGCTTTGTAGAAATACTTCACTTGAAAGTCCTGCCATGATGGGCATATGTGTCCCGAGTTAAACCCCAGGCTCTCCTAATTCCAACCTACCCTGCAAATTCCAGTGAAACTATTAAATGCAGCCCAAGGCCTTTGATTCTGCTCAGGGCCTTCAAAGGCACTGTCCTACACTACCTGGCTTCCAGGACCCCTCTCCTCGTCTGACTCGTCAGAAAGGATCTGGCCAAGTGACCCTCCCACTACCATGCGACAACCCTCTTGGTTTTGGCCAGGTCTTGCTATCTCACCCCTCCCGGTCTCTGAGTCTTTCCTTATATTGCTTTCTGTATGTGCAATGCTCTTGCACCTTTCCTTGCTCCTTCTTCAAATGCCCTCAGGACTGAATGGGCTGAATTCTGGCCCCTCTTCTTCTATGAAGCTATTTCTAGACATAGGGCCTCTCTCAGCCTCCTTCCTCTTCTGAGTTCCAATCCTGTATGGTGCACCAGAATCACAGAGATAGAATGGCATTTAGATGCCTGTTAGAAAAAGGGAGTCACTAGGGAAAGAGCAGTTTGCCTGGGTTGCACAGCCAGGGGGATGAGCTGGATCATACTCCGGCTTCCTCATGCCTGCCCTATCCATGACCCCACAGTGGGATTGTCACTCCACCTGCACGTGCATTCCCTCAGAGCAGGAAGAGGCTGGACACTTCACGAACATCTAACGCTCTGTGAGATTCAGAAGAGCTACACAGACTCCTCTTTTTGAAGGCTATTTCTTTTTCAGTGAACCATAAATATTTCAGAGGCTCTTACCCCCAAAAATATATGTAAATAAACACACCCAATCTTGATAATTCAGGAGTGCTTTGTTTATCTAAAGGCATTCAAATATGGCAAGAAGGTAACAAAGTGACATTTTTAACTAGAAAAAAGACTGGGGGTGGTTCTTTAAAGGGTGCCTTTTTTAATCTTTCAAAAACAATAAGTCATCCATCACTCTAATTGCTTAACAGCAGGGACATGCCTAGAGTTAACATCAACCACAGCCCTAATTTGAAAATCCACAACAGAACAACCTGCTGGTTCTTAGAAAAACCAAGAAATATGTATATTTAGTCCTCAAAAGGATAACCCTTGAGATAACTGCACTGAAAAGGCTTTTAAGGTGGCTCCCTGATTATTTGACAGATACAAATGTGTGCTACCTACTCTCCCTCTTTTCCTTAACAGCTTCTGGTGATGGCAAGAGGAGGAACTGGATAGAGGAGGAGTATCGAGTTCAATTCCACTGGGTCACTACGTAACAAGGGAGGAAATGCAGACCGATGAATTCTGCTGCCCTGGACTCCTTACAAGTCTAGAGGGGGAACAGATGGAGTTTCTAGAAACATCAGCTCTCAACTAAATTCCAAAGTGTTATTCTCAGTGATAAGATCATATCACTTTTGATACTCTAAAAAAATCTCAGGAATGGAATTAAAATAGAGGTTCAAAATTCTGGTGGAGAACATACAGATTTACCCAAAAAATAAAACTACAACAAAAAATTAAGTGAAGCCAAATTATTGTCCTCAAAATAATACAGAGGGTCGATTAAGGACCCTTCTTCCTACTTCAAGTCCTATACCCTGAGCAGGCAGACATGTGCTTACTCATCACTGTCTCCTAGCCTCTCTGCAATCAAACCAGAGTAGCATGTTGACAGGTAAACCCAGACCAAAGGCCTATTTCGACCCAGAGACAAAGTATATATATAATAACACCTTGCTACTTACGGGAAGGCCAAAGCTCTGGGGCTCCCAGCTCCAAATGCAGAATGAACAGTTATCAAGTCTGGGAGGCCAGGTGTGCAGGCCCTCAAGAGATTTAAATGCCTGCTTCCATATAATTGGTTAAAGGTTATATCATCTGGTTGTTTGCCATATTATAGAATGCTGGCAACTAAAAGAAAGTGTCCAAAGTGGAGGAGAGATGGGTGACACACAGCTGATAACAACTCATGGCAGCCATAGCACCAGACAGGGCAGTGTGGGGACAGTGGAAAGTCCTTTCTGAGTTACCCAGGAAAAAGCGATTTCTTTTTATGGAACCCTAATATGGAAAAGACTAGTATGAAAAAAAATGGTTAAAATACTTAAATTCTGGCAAGGGAAGGGGCAAACCCCATCTACATGGAAAACTATCACCCCATATGTCAGGGGCTCACATGCTGAAGTTTCAGGCTGACAGAGCCCAAATGTTTCTTGGCCACTACTGTGCTGTCTAGCCATACACCACAATTTCCACTTACTCATCATTTGACTCATTCATGGTGACAAGAGGGCAAGAACAAGATATACAAAATTGGCAGCATTGAACAGGGTACTGTGGAGGTTTTCACGGTGGTATGGGCTGCAGACCTCATTCTTGATAGGCAAATGAACAAAGGCTTTACAAAAATACATCAAAGGGTGGGCCTAAGCTGCTTTAGGGTGGGGCTCACACCAACAGATCCTATTGCTTAAGGACTCAAATAAGTACTTCCCCAACTACTTGGGTCAAATCAGTGAGCTTTAGTCAGCAGTGCTATGCAACCCAAGACTTAAGTATCCAGTGATGCCTTGGCCTGAAAATTCCAACCTTAACTTCTGCTGGAGGAGAGGGTATACGGCAGCTCTGGGGAAAGACATTATGGGCCCAAATCTCTATCTATGTAACCCTGGAAAACATTTTTAAGTCACTTCATGTTGTATAAATTATAACTTTTGCCTCACAATTGGTGTGAAGGTTGCATTTTTAAAAATACAGTGCCTGACACATAATAATGGGTGATTCGGCTTTAAAATCTCAAATATTTGTTGCATTAAATATATGGCCTCAGTTAAAAATCTAAACTGGCCACCGGAATAGTAACCATGAAGTTACAAATGGGTAGTAAAAAGCCACTGAAAAAATCCTAAACTGGGCATAGTAAGGTGTGCCTATAGCCTCAGCTACTAGGAAAGATTGCCTGAGCCCAAGAGTTTGAGTCCAGCCTGGGCAAAATAGTGAGACTTTACCTCTTAAAAAAAGAAAAATTCTAATTTGCCTTTAATTCATCAACAAGTTTTTACTGAGCTCCTACTATGTGTCAGGGACTATGGGTATTAGAGGTAGTTCATTGAATAGAAGAAACACAAATCAGTTTCTTCATGGAATCTAGTCAAAGTTAATTCACACTTAACATTGAAGCAATTGACTTAAAGTAAGGGCTGATTTTTTTCCCAACTTCCAAAAAAAATTGAGGTAAAATTCACACGACTAAAATAATCAATTCAATAGCATTTACTACGTTCGCAATGCTGTGCAACCACCACTTACATCTAGTTCCAAAATGTTTGTCACTCCAAAATAAAACTCTATGCCCATTACGCAGTTTCTTCCTAGAATATGGGTAAATCTTAATTACTGATATTTTCAAATCAATTTACATCAAATTAAGTACAAGTCTGTCTTCTTAAAGTAACACATTCTCTTGTAAAAGTATTACCTTTAAACAGAGACATCTGTGAATCCAAAGAAACTGTAAATCCTCCCCAAACAGTTTTCCAAAAAAAAAAAAAAAGAAATAAAAAAGAAAGCTTGCAGCTTTCCCTTAGTGTAATAATTGGTGGTTTTCAAAAGAGATGATACTGTACTCAGGGCATTAGGAAATATGTGGGAGTGTGTTTGGGGTGTCACAACGACTGGGGAAGGATATTATAAGCAAAGTGGGAGGGACTAGATTTGCAAAACATCCTGTCACGGATAGGCAGCACCACTCTAAATTCCAACAGTGACTCTGCTGAGAAATATGCCTGTTAACTACCCCAAAAGGTTTTTAAAAAGCATCAGGATCACTGCTCATTCTATGTTAACTTGCATTTCCTATTTGGAAAATCCTTCCACATATAGAAAAGTGAAAGAGGATGAGAATTGCTCACAATTGTTGACCTAAATTTTGTGTCACCGGTTGGCTCAAGAAATCGTAACAATGAAGAACTTGTTCCAGGCTTGGGGTGTGGGTGACTGAAGTGACATTTTTGCTTAGATATCGCTATGCAGCTGCGGGTCATTTGCTGGGTTTCCCCTAACAGGGCTGCCAAAAAAACCAAAGTGAAATGACAATAAACAGTATTATTTGGAAATGAAGATAAGTATATTGCATATTTTTGCTGCCTGTCTTCAAACTTTAACATCTGAAATGATGACATTTTCTTTTTGACAGCAAAACACAGCATCGATAATTCATTCAAATAATAAAAAGCAGAAGAATCCTTATATTTTAAAAAATACATATTAAAATATTTATGAACATATATCTGAGATTTCCTTTAAAATAATAGGGGTGAAGGAAGAAGTAAGGGCTAGGATGGAACGAGACTGATCATGAGCTGGTAATTGTTGAAGGTGGGTGATGAACCCATGGGAATTCATTATCTTATCTCGTGTATTTGAAAATCCTAATAAAAAATTTACAAAACAAAAAATTACAAATATACTATAAACATATATTTCAAAAATAACATTTATTTTTCAATCCTAATAGGTATTTTTAAAAACTCAGGGCATTTACTGATCTCTCAGAACTCCTAAGAAAGAAGTTACACAAACATTCAGCAATTCAGAAAAGTATTTTTAAGATTTGGCAACTTCTCCCTCATTCCATGTCCAGGTGTCCTGTTTCTTGAATTGTGGCTACTTAAAATGCCAGACCTTGAATATTTCTTCAAAAATCAATGGTGTTAAATTAAATTTGGCCTAAAAGTGCCTCCATACATAGTGACCTGCAACCTTAGTATGTGAACAAATGGCAACCTAAGAGTATTTTTGTAAAAAAATATGGCTGAGTCTCAGCCAATCACAGGCTGCCAATTGTTCAGACCACTTCTACATAAGGCAAATGCCTCATCACAGGATGCCTGGATAAGGCAAATGCCAACCTGTAGGCAATCAAGCTGTTTCTGCAGGGCACTTCCCTTTTCTGCCTATAAATACTGCCAGCCCTCATTACTGGGTGAAGCTCTCTGAACCTCTCCTGGTTTAGGGTGCTGCCAGATTCATAAGTCATTGTTCGTGCAGATCAACTCTGCTAAATGTAATTTGCCCTAAGTTTGTCTTTTAACAATGGGGTGACTGGTTTTGAAAACTGAAGGCAGACTTTACATAGTTGTTGAAATGATATGGTAAAGATGTCCTCAAGGACAGGTCAGAAGGCAACAGATTGCAGCAGCTGAAACTCCGAACAGTTAAATGACCTGCCCCAAATCAAACAGCTGGTCCACAGTGCGGGGAGGCTCTTGACCCTCACACTCTCCTTAGCCACAATCTTAAACTGCCCCTTAGAAAAGAAACCCAAGCGTACAGGTTTCAAATCAGAGGATTTTCAACTAAGAGGAGTTCCAAGACAGGCTAACTAGAAACAACAGGTTCATTAAATGATGTCTTTCACTAAAAACAAATATTATAAACTTTTAGTAAGAGCAGAAGCCCACAATGAAGCTCAAACTGACTACTTTTGAAAGGAAATTGCCATTGCTCTATCCACAGAAGTCCATCACACCTATTAGCACTGCACACTCTTGGCTAGAGATCAGGCATACTCCAGCATAATAAGATAAAAAAATCCTTTTGCTTTAAGCTGTGTTCTCTTATTTAGATTAGAACATAATGGTACTCACAGTATTAAGAATTTAATGACTTAAAAGTCACTATACTACATATCACTGAGCAATGCAATGTGAAGAGATAATTTTCTATCCTCTCTTGCCCTTAGAAATTAAGTTCAGCAGAGTGAAGTAAAGTTCATGAATCCAGAAGATGGACTGACAAAACCTTTCCAACCAGTTGGTTCCCATTCCCCTCCACCAACCGACCCTAAGGCTACAGATCAACTATATATAACATGTATGTATAGTTCTTATATACATGTGATTCTGAGACACCATTTAGAGCCCTATTTAAAATAAAATAATCTGCAGAGAATGGACTTACGTAATTGCAACATTGCTCCCATCTATAACAATGTGTTTCAAATCCATTCTCCCTGGTTCATTTTTTAATTCCAGCTTGTAGGGTACTTTCAGAGTATCTCGAAACCTTTGAACCCCAGTAACTGAGGAATCAATATGATCAGAAGGTCCTGCCGACCTTGCATCAGTAACTGAAGGTAACAGCTGGGGCAGTGGCGTTGATGGAGAAAGGGTTGAGCAATTTGGCTTAGAATGAGGAGAACTACAACATCCTAAACGTTTTTCACAGGCAGATTTCATATTATTTGGAAGCAAGGGTTCTGGCTGCTGGTGTAAACCATTTTCAGGAAAAAGTGGAACTCTGGGCTGGTGACTTGAAGCTCCCCTTGAAACAAAATTGACTTCTTTGGGACTTGGAGAGGCAACAGAAGGTGAAAGGCCATCAGTTTCAGGGTCTGTGTTACAAATGTAGTTCTGGTTTGAACCCCAGACTTCATGTTTCTGTTCTATTGGCACTGTTCTGAAAGTATTAATTCTGCAATTTGAGGTACATGGTTTAGCTTCCACTTTGAATGGTAACTGGGAAAATTTTTCTACCATATTTTGCTGTGTGTGAGCCTGTGTTTTCTTTGGAGTGGAATCAGTTGTAAGCTCATTTGTGCTGCTATAAACACCTTTATTTTTGGTTTTGTTGGTCTCTGGATACATTGTACCAGCTGAAAATTCTCTGTCTTCTTGGAATCTTTTATTTTCTTTTTCAATTTCCTCTAAGAGCAATAATGGTTCAGTAGATGGTCCATACACCTTAATGACCTTTTCAACAATTTCTTGGGAGTAGCCCATGGTTTTAAAAAAGTTCACGAGGATGTTGTATTCCATTTCCTCAGTAGTTTCTTTTATATCTGGACTTAAATTTTCAGAATCAGTAGAAGAATCAGATAGGTCAGCTATGACATTTCCAGCCAATGTCTTAGCATCATGTAAAATCTCCCCCTCCTGAACATTTTCCAAAGAAAACTGCTTCTTTGTATGCCTTTCTTCAGAATCAGAAAATCTCCTTTTCTGACAAATTCTCTCATTGGAAAGTGCCTCTTCATCTGGGGTTAGACCATTTATTGGATCAAAAAGCACATCTGGTGAGCTAGAAAGGACTGTGTCCATTTGTTTTGTAAGCTCAGAAACAGGAGTCCCAGCTTTATTTCTTGCCTCTTCCTGCAAAACAGTTTCATCTCTGGAAATATTCAGCCCTGTGGCAGCATTCTGTGTAAACTCTGTTTGTTGAGAATCTCTAATTTCAGTAACATCATCATTTCCTGTTTCAAAGAGATTCTCCTCACCTTGTGTGAGTGTCAAAAGTTCTTTTTTCAAGGAAGTGGGCAAAATCAACAAATCCATTGTGTAATTGTCTGCATGGGCTTCAACAAATTGTTTGAATTCCCTTTTCACCTCTGATTCTTTCTGACTACTGGGTAGGTTCTCTTTATTTTCAAAGAGCTTTACAAATTGTTGAATGTGACTCCTAGCCATGACCACGGCCTCAGCACTTCCTCTGATGCCAAGAAGGCCAATGTCCAGAATGCAGAGGTCAGCACAAGTATCCTGAATCAAGCTTTTCAGAAACAGGCTCTCTGCCCCAACAAAAATGCAGTGCATGTCCTTGGGGTAACATTCTCTTTCTTCTAGTTCAGGTTCACAGATTCCTTTAATATATTCCTGTAAAGAGAAAATAAGAAATTAGGTCAATTTACAAAAGTTCCTTACAGCACATAATAAATTACCATGTAACTACAAATGCCAGGCCGATTTTATAAAAATCACAAGCATGTCTGTAATTTTGAACAAAATGTCATGTTTTAAATAAAACATTGAAAATAACAGATATAACTTGCTTAAATCATCTTTAGAGGAACTGAAAAATCTGCATCCAAATCTAAAAGGTGGGTATTTTGTAACATTTTATGCAATGTGATCTTAGGGATTTGCTGAGCTACACAGTGAATAATCCCAAGGCTGGATTTATTTACATTTCTAATGAAAAGACATCTTTGCTTGCTACCAGTAATTTATTACTTCCATGACATAATCAAGAGATAAGATAATCAAATCAAGTGATTGACTACAGAACAAATCTTGACTTTTGCTACTATTACCCTTGGTTTCCAGATTTCTTGAAGGTATAAAGAATAACATTAATTTTTTTTTTCAAAGCAAAAGCAAGTTTATTAAGAAGCAAGAATAACATTAACAAAAGATTTTTTTTCCAGCTGGTTGAAACAATCTATATCCTGTATGATTTTTTTGTCGGTTTTCTTTAGAAAACCAGACTGTTAAATTAAATGCAGATCTAACAGAACAAGTGAATGCTGGACAGTATTGCTGTTCTCAGATGTTGGTATTGAAACAAAAAATTAAAAAAAGAAGTTTTCTTTAAATTTAGCCTGGGCAACATGGTGAAACCCCATTTCTACAAAAAATAAGCTGGGAATGGTGGTGTGTGCCTGTAGTTCCAGCTACTTGGGAGGCTGAGATGGGAGGATTGCTTCAGCCCAGGAGACTGAGGCTGCAGTAAGCTGAGATCATGTCACTGCATTCCAGCCTGGGCAAAAGAGCGGGACCCTATCGCTAAAAACAGTTTTTTAAAATTTTTAATTGACAAATAATGATTGTATATATATATATATATATATATATTTTTTTTTTTTTTTTTTGAGATGGAGTTTTGTTCTAGTCGCCCAGGCTGGAGTGGAATGGCACGATCTCCCAGGTTCAAGCAACTCTCCTGCCTCAGCCTCCCAAGTAGCTGGGATTACAGGCATGTGCCACCACACCTGGCTAATTTTGTATTTTTAGTAGAGATGGGGTTTCACCATGTTGGCCAAGCTGGTCTTGAACTCCTGACCTCAGGTGATCCCCCTGCCTCCGCCTCCCAAATTGCTGGGATTACAATTAGTTGCTACTGACTGAAACAGTCTCTATCCTATGATTTTTTGTCTGTTTTCTAAAGAAAACCAGACTGTTAAATTAAATGCAGATCTAATAGAACAAGTGAATGCTGGCGTGAGCTACTGTGCCCGGCTGATTGTATATATTCATGAGTTACACACGGAAGTCTCAATACATATAATGTATAGTGATCAGAACAGGGTAATTAGCATATCCATTTCAAACATTTAGCATTTCTCTGTGTTGGGAGCACTCTATATCCTCCTTCTAGCTATTTGAAATTATATATTATTGTTAACTATAGTCATTCTACAGTGATACGGAACACCAGAATTTATTCTCCCCAGGGAGGTGTAATTTTGTATCTATTAACAAATCTCTCCCTATGCTTTCTAGTCTCTAGTATCCTTCTGTCTATTTTCTAATTGGATTGTTCTTTACTGTTGAGTTTTGAGAGCTCTTTATATATTCTAAGAGTCTTTTGTCAAATATGTGGCTTGTAGATATTTCTCCTGGTCTGTAGTTTGTCTTCCCATCCTCTTAACAGGGTGTTTTGTGACAGCAAGTTTTTAATTTTAAGGAAG
Organism: Hylobates moloch; assembly: GCF_009828535.3. Lineage (NCBI taxonomy): Eukaryota > Metazoa > Chordata > Mammalia > Primates > Hylobatidae > Hylobates > Hylobates moloch. The sequence continues at coordinate 85,526,439 of NW_026652281.1, forward strand.
TTCAGTTTATAGATTTTATTCTTCACCAAGTCTGGGGTACTGAAGACCTCTCCAATGTTATCTTCTAAGTTTTACATTTAAACCTATGATCCATTTTTAGTACATTTTAAAAGAAGGTGTGAGGGTTAGCTTGAGCTTCACGTTTTTGCCTATAGGTATAATATTGCTCTAGCACCATTTCTTGAAAAGGCTATTCTTTCACCACTGAATTGCACTTTTGTCAAAAAATCACTTTGCCATACTTGTGGGGAGCTACTTGTGAGTTCCCTATTCTGTTCCAATCTGTGTATCTATTCCTTCATCAAGACCACACCGTTTTGATTACTGTAACTGTATAATTTCTTAAAATTGGGTAATGATTTGCTCCCTCTTTATAATTTTTTAAATTGCTTTAATTATTCCAGTTCCTTTGTCTTCCCATACACATTTTAGAATAATTTTGTCTGTGTCTACAAAATATCTTGCAGGAATTTTATCAGCAATTGTGCTGACAATTAAGTGACATGAATCTGAGCATAACTGACACCTGCCGAGTCTCCTGATCCATGAACCTGGTATTTCTCTCCATTTATTTAGATCTCACTTGCTTTCTTTCATTAGCCTTTTGAGTTTTGAGAATACAAATCCTGTGCATGTTTTGCTAGATTTCATGTTTTAAGAATTTTATTTTTCTGAGTGATTGTACAGTGTTGTACTTTAAATTTTGGTTTCTATGTGTCCATTGTTAGTATATACAAATATAATTGATTTCTGTATGTTAATCATGTATCTTGAAACCTTCCTGAACTCACTTATTCCTATTAAAAGTTCAAGCATCTGTGTGTATGTGTAGTTTCCTGGGGAATTCCTACACAGACAATTATGTCATCTACAAATATTTCTTCTTTTCTGATTTATATGCCGTTTATTTTCTTGCCTTACTGCAGTGGCTAGACAGTACAGCACTATGTTGGGGAGCAGTGGTGAGAGTGGGTATGCTTGCCTTGTTAATGATCTACAGGGAAAAGCACTCAGTCTTTCTCACCATTAAGAATGATGTAACAGGGAAAGTTTTTGCCGACATTCTTTATCACATTGAGGAAGTTACCTATTCTCTAGGATCATGAATATGGATGGGTGTTGAAATTTGTCAAATGCTTTACTGCATCAATTGATATAATCCTGTGATTATTTTTCTTCCTAAGCCTGTTAATGTGGTTGGTTACACTGACTTCTGAATACAGAACCAGCCTTGCATCCCTGGAATAACCCCTACATGATTATGGTGTATAATTCTTTCACATATTGCTGAATTATATTTGCAAATATTTTGTTAAGAATCTATATGGACTCTGGTCTACAGTTTTCCTTTTTGGTACTGTGTTTGTCTGCGTTTACCATCAGGGTAATACAGGCTGTACATGAGTTAGAAAGTGTTCTCTCCTCTTGCAGATCTTGGAAGAGACTGTGTAGAATTGATGTTCATTCTTTTTTAGACATTTTGTAGAATTCTCCAGTGAAACAATCTGGGCCTGGAGATTTCTTTTATAGGAGTTCAAAAATTATCAATTCAATTTTCTTAATAGATAATTTTCAATAGCTTTATAGCTATTTCATATGAAGTGAGCCATGGTAGTTTGTGCCTTTTGAGGAATTGGTCCATTTCAACTAAGTTGCCAAATTTATGTATGTAGAGTTGTTTGTAGTTTTCTTATCTTTTTCATGTCTGCAAAGACACTCTGGTTTCATTCCTGATATTAGTAGTTTGCAGCTTCTCTCATCTCTGTTAGTGTTACTAAGAGACTTGTCGATTTTATTGATCTTTTCAAAGAACAAGCCTTCATTTCACTGATTTTCTCTATTGTCAGTGTTTTCAACTTCACTAATTTCTGCTCTTTATTATATTTTCCTTCTGCTTGCTTTGGGCTTATTCTGCTCTTCTTTTTCTAGTTCCTTGAACCTTAAATTATCAAGACTTTTCTTTTCTTTCTTTTATTATTATTATAGAGGCAAGGTCTTGCTGTGTTGTCAAGGTTAGTCTCAAACTCTTGGGCTCCAGCAATCCTCCCACCTTGGCCTCCCAAAGTGTTGGGATTTCAGGCGTGAGCCACTGGGCCCAGCCTCTTCTTTTCTAATGTAAGCATTTAAGTGGCAGAAGTTTCCCTTTCAGTACCGTTTCAGTGGCATCCTGAAACTTTGATATGCTGCACTTTCATTTAGTTCAATATATTTTTCAAAATTTCCCTTTGATTCGTAAATTTAGAAGTGTTATTTAGTTTTTAAGTTTTTGAAGATTTCCTGCTATCCTTCTGTTGGTGATTTTTAGTTGGATCTCTTTGTGGTCAAAACACTATGATTTCAATTATTTTAAATTTATTGAGCACTGTTTTGTAGCCCAGGATAAGGTCTATCTTGATAGTTCTATGGGTGCTCATAAAAAATGTGTACTCTGCTGTTTTTGAGTGGGATGTTTTATGGATGTGTATTAGAACCTGGCTGGTTGATGGTGGTGCTGAGTTCCTCTAGATCCTCATTTATTTTCTGTTTAATGGTTCCATCAACTGTTGAGAGAAGGGTGTTGAAGTCTCCAACTACAACTGTGGATTTATCAAGTTCTCCTTTCAGTTCTGCCAGTTTTTGGTTCACATATTTTGCAGCTCTACTGATAGGAATATAAAGATTTAGCACTGTTACATAATGTCTTCTTGAATTGACCCTCTTGCCATTATGTAGTGTCTCTCTCAATCTCTGGTAACTTTCTTTGCCCTGAAGGCTACTGATAGTAATATTGACACTCCAGCTTTCTTTTAAATAATGTTTGCATGGCACATGTCTTTCCTCCTCCTTTTACATTTTACTTACCTGTAATATTTGAATTCAGTTTCTTGAAGACACCAGATAATTTGATTATGTGTTTTTAATCCACTCTGACAGTGCCTGTCTTTTAATTGGAGTGTTGATTTACATTTAATGTAATTATTGGCAAATCTGTCTACCATTTTACTTGTTTTCTGCTTGCTTCCTATATTTGATTCCTGTTCTATCTTGGCTTCTTTTGCATTATACAAACACTTAGTATAATAATTTACCTACTGAATTTTTTTTTCTTTGTGAGACAGAGTCTTGCTCTGTCGCCCAGGCTTGAGTGCAGTGGCACGCGGATCTTGGCTCACTGCAACCTCCATCTCCCAGGTTCAAGCGATTCTTGTACCTCAGCCTCCTGAGTAGCTGGGATTATGGGTGCACACCACCACGCCTGGTTAATTTTTTGTATTTTTAGTAGAGACGGGGTTTTGCTATGTTTGCCAGGCTGGTCTCGAACTTCCGGGCTTAACTGATCTACCCACCTCAGCCTCCCAAAGTGCTGGGATTACAGGTGAGAGCCACCATGCTTGGCCCCTACTGCATTTTTATCTATATCTCTTCATATAGTTTTTAAGTGCCACTGATTACAATATTCTTTTCACAGCCTACTTATCATCAATATTCTAGCATTTCATAAAACTATACCACTTATATTAATCATGTTTCTTATTTTCTATATCATATGATGTTTTGACATGTAGGGGGACCTTTCAGACCATGAGAGAGGCTGCCCCTTCCAGAACCAGCTAATTCCTAGGGGTGGTCCCCAGCTTGTCTGGAGAATGCCTTTTAGGTGCAGACTGCCTGACCCAATGCTATGCTCCCTCTCATCTCTTTAACTCTCACATACCAAGTCAATATTTCCCCTGCACTAAATCAACCTAAGGCCAGGTACCAGACAACCAGAGACAGTCCCTATAGAGCCTGTGAGAATTATTCAAACTATCTAATCCTAAACTGTTTACCTTGCCCTGCCTTCCCTTTCCCACAGAAGCCCCAATAAAGTCTCTGGCTTAGAATTTCTTCTAAGGCCTGCTTCTGCCTCCTGACCAAACCCTGATGCTTTCCCTGTGGTCCTGCATGGCATGGCATGTCCCCTTGTCTTAGCAAATGTAAGTAGTAAATTCTTTCACTGGCACTGACCTGTGCTGTCACCTCCATAAATTCAAATCCCATTGGGAAAAATTTTAGGACACCAGCATACTAGTTTCTTTATTCCTGGTTCCTTTCTTCTCTCCCAATGTTAGGTTACAGTGATCTCATACATTATATTTACATGCATTTGAAACCCCAACAGACAACATTATAATTTTTCTTTCAATGTATGAAACTCATTTTAAAGAAATCAAGAGGAGAAAGTAACCTATTACATTTGCCCAGATATTTACCATTTATATCTGAAGAACTTTCCTTAGGAGAATACCTAAGGAATAGACTATTCAGTGTAGACTGTGGGCAATAATTTCTCTTTAGTTTTTCTTCAACTGAGAATGCTTTATTTCACTTTCATTCTTGAAGGATAATTTCACTGGACAGAGAATTCTGGGTTAACATTTTTTTTTTTTTCCCCAGCAAACTGAGAATAGAAGAAAATGGGTTAACATTTCTTGTCTTTCATCACTTAAAAAATATTGTGCCACTATCTTCTGTCCTTTGCAGTTTCTGATAAGTCACAGTGATTTGAATTGTTCCCCCACATGTGGTATGCTTTTCTCTGGATGCTTTCACAATTTTTACGTCCTCAGTTTTCAGCAATGTGCTTTCGATGTGTCTGGGTGTGGTAATCTCTGGGTTTATCCTGATTGTGTTCCGTGAGCTTCTTGAATCATCATGTTTATATCTTTTGCCAAACTTGAAATGTCTTCAGCAACTATTTCTTCAAATACTTTTTCAGCATCACATGCTTTTGCCATTTGGTTCCTCTATCTTCTATTTCTTTGCTGAAACTTACTTTTTCTAATGGTTTTAAGAGAATTTGGGATTGCCTGTGGAGTGTTTTCAGTTGCCGGTTGAATATTTTAGTCTTTTGTCAAATAATTGCAACATCCGTGTCATCTCAGCACTGCTGTCTTTTCCTATAAGAGTTGAGATTTTCCTACCCCTTTATATGCCAATTTTGAATTATATCCATTTTGAACAATGCAAAATTATGTTTTGAAACCTTCAATCTTGTTTAAATCTTACAAATACTGAAACTTTTGTTTTAGCAGATAGTTGACGTAATTAGATTCAGGCTGCAAGCTGTAACCTGTCTTCTGAGCTGTGGTTCCAGTATCAGTTCAGTTTTCAAAGCCCTGCAATGCTATTTTTTAATTTTTATTTTTGAGACAGGGTCTCGCTCCATCACGTCTTGCTCTGTCACCTAGGCTGGAGTGCAGTGGTGCCATCATAGCTCACTGCAGCCTCAACCTACTGGGTTCAAGTGATCCACCCTCCTCAGCCTCCCAAGTAGCTGAAAACACAGGCACATGCCACCACGCCTGGCTAATTTTTGTATTTTTTGTAGAGAGAGGGTTTCTCCAGGTTGCCTAGGCTGGCCTTGAACTCACTGCTGGGCTCAAACAATCCACCTGCCTTGGCCTCCCAAAGTGCTGGGATTATAGGCATGAGCCGCCATGCCTGGCCTGCAATGCTATATATCTATCCCACATGTATGCCACTGTGTAGCCATTCTGGGACTTGGATGGTGGTCTTTTTGTTAATTCCATTCTCAAAAGCCTTTCTTATGCTGATCAGGAACAGATCCATGCACGTGTACCTTGGGGATGAGCCAAGGGGATCATGAACAACTTCATGGCTCACTTTCCTGAACTCCTCCCTCTCTGCCATCTACCTGGTGCTTTCTGGTTTCCTGGGGCTCTCCCTTTGGTCCTCCACCCAGAAAGATGGGGCTTTTGATTAACCCATTGCCTTGTACCGCTGCAAATGTGCTTGGATCCAGCCAGGACACAGAGAGAAAAATCAATGGAGCCCACAACTCCAATGAGAGAGAAAGGTTCTCCTACATTGGAATTTTGGCTCCTGCAATCGAAGCTTCCATTGCCACTACATGATTACTTGGGGCTGGGCTGCATGAGAATAAAGAAGAAAAAAAGGGGGAGGCTCACTCTAAGTTTTAGATGTTTCCTTTCCTGTCACTTGGGCTGAAATCAGAAGGCTTTTCCTGGTGTGTCCTGGTGCCCATTTCCACTTCCAGGTGGAGCTGTGTTATGTTTATGCTGGAGGATTAACAAGGGGAACAAATAGTAAACTCACTGCTGGTTTGGTGATACTTTTTCTTTTCTTTTTTGAGACGGAGTCTCACTCTGTAGCCCAAGCTGGAGTGCAGTGGCATGATCTTGGCTCACTGCAAACTCTGCCTCCGGGACTCAAGCCAATTCTCATGCCACAGCCTCCCGAGTAGCTGAGACTAAAGGCATGTGCCACCATACCCAGCTAATGTTTTGTATTTTAGTAGAGATGGTGTTTCACCATATTGCCCAAGGTGGTCTGGAACTCCTGAGCTCAGGTGATCCACCCATTTCGGCCTCCCAAAGTGCTGGGATTACAGGCATAAGCCACTGCGCCCAGCTGGTGGTACTTTAAATTCTGGTCTTTGTTCTAAATCTGCCTGCTATTATTTATTTTTCAGGGTCCTCAAATAGTTGCTGTATGCATTCTGCTCGGGTTTTATCGCTGTATTCAGTAGGACTGACAGGGTGGAGTGTGCTTACTCTTTTTTTTTTTTTTTAATTGATTTAATATTCAGCAATCTTGCTAAACTTTTTTTTTTTTTTTTTTTTTTGAGACAAGAGTCTGACTGTCACCCAGCCTGGAGTGCAGTGGCACTGGGTTCAAGCAATTCTCCTCTCTTGGCCTCCCGAGTAGCTGGGATTACAGGTGTGTGCCACCTCACGTGGCTAATTTTTGTATTTTTAGTAGAGACAGGGTTTCACCATGTTGGCCAGGCTGGTCTAGAACTTCTGGTTTCAAGGGATCCTTCTGCCTCGGCCTCCGAAAGTGCTGGTATTAAAGGCGTGAGCCACTGTGCCTGGCCAGCTTACTCTATCTTATCCAGAACTGGAAACTTCTTGCCTGTTAATGTAAGTGATGCTGCCCATCCAATATGAGTAAGTGAACAGATGAATTCACATGGGTCAAATACTATTGAGATTACTGTGCAGCCACTTGGATAAGGAAAAGTTGATCATATCTCCTCAGTGGGCCACCAGCAACAACTAGCCAAGCTGAAGAGGAGAGATTTATTCTCCAGATGAAAGACCCTCAAAACAAATGCTCCCTCAAAAGGGGCTATTGCTGTATCTGACCCAAGATAGAGCCCACCTATTGACAGATTCTGCCCAGATACAGAGCTTCCATTTCAGATTTAGTGTCAAACATCAAAAGCACCCACACTGGAACAAAGGCCTGAATACAAAAGATGGAAACCAATTAAGCAGATCACATGGAGAACTGCAGGAAACTAGGTAATGCAGGGCACAAAAGAAAACCTTCACAAAATTTTAATAAGTGGTTTCAAACAGATATAAGATGATACTGAACCCACAGAACAGGAATCAGGATGCTAAAAGAAGGGAAAGGAAGGAAGAAAAAGAAGAGGAAAAGGAAAGAAATCAGAATAGAAATGTGGGCAAATTAAGAATATGATGGCCAAAATAAGAATCAATAGAAAAACTGAAAGACAAAGGGGAGGAAACCTTTCTAAAAGTACCATGAAAACAAAGAAATGGGAAAAATAAGAAAAGAGGCCTTAAAGGTCCACCTAGGATATCCCAAATCCAAATAACTAGCATTTCAAAAAGAGAGAATGGCAATTAATACAGAAGTAACATAAAATCATTTCCCAGAACCAGAATACACAAGAAAGCTGGGTGAGGTCACGAGCCTCTAATTCCATCACTTTTGGAGGCTCAGGTGGGTGGATCACTTGAGGCTAGGAGTTTGAGACCAGCCTGGGCAACATGGAGAAACCCCATCTCCATAAAAAACACAAAAATTAGCCAGGCATGGCGGCATGTGCCTGTAGTCCCAGCCACCCGGGAGACTGAGGTGAGTGGGTCATTTGAGCCCAGAAAGTTGAGGCTGCAGTGAGCCATGTTTGCACCACTGCACTCCAGCCAAGGTGACAGGGTGAGACCCTGTCTCCAAATAAATAAATAAAATACATAAGAACCCAAGCATAATTGGTGGAACAATGACAACTTTCTTGGAACGAAAGGACAGAAACATCTTGAAAGGGAAAACAAAATACCTAGGCATGACTACTTTCAAAAGTCCCACAAGAAAAATCCTGGGAGCAGGGTGGGAACAGGACATACAAAAGAATGACAATAAGAATGTCACAAATTATCAAAAGCAATTCTGGATGATGGGGGAGGGGGGACGGGCAGGCAGTAATGTATCCAAAATTCTAAGGGAAGATGATTTTCAATCTATAATTCTATACCTATCCACATTACAAATACAATATAGAATAAAGACCCATAAAATTACTCCTATGGATTCTTTTCTTAGCAAACAGATATCTGACAATGAAATTCACCAAAATAAGGGAGATGAAATAATTAGTTATACAATCCAAGAGTGGCAACTAGAAGTCCAAACGTCATAGCTATGCAGCAGACAGGCTGAGGAACCAGTGGATTAGAGGAGGGAAGAGGATTTTAGAGGTGTTCTCCTCAAAAGGATGCTAAATAGAGATATAAATAAATACTTATAAAGTATTAAGGGTATATATAAAACACATTTCACAAGTCGATGAAAACAAGGCAGATACAAATTCCAGGAAAGGCTTGGGTGTGGTGGCTTGCGTCTATAATTCTAGCACTTTGGGAGGCTGAGGTGGGAGAATCACTTGAGCTCAGGAGTTTGAGGCCAGCCTGGGCAATACAAAAAGTTAAAAAATTAGCTGAGCATGGTGGTGCATGTCTGTAGTAGCAGCTACTCAGGAAGCTGAGGTGGGAGGACTGCCTGAGCCTGGGTAGAGGCTGCAGTGACCCGAGATGGTGCCACTGCACTCTAGCCTGGGCAACAGAGCAAGACCCTGTCTCAAAAAAAAAAAAGAAAGAAAGAAAAAAGAAGAAAGTAAATTCAGGAAAAAATTAAAAGTTGTACCAAAAAAACCCCACAAATGTAGTACAGTACTTGGCTCTGCACTGGGTAACTAAAAAACATAACTATATTGGAAAAACTGGGATAGTTTTTGTCTCATTTATCTTAAAGAAAGTGAATAATGTCTACAATTGATTAAAAAAAAAGCAGTACAGGCTGGGCACAGTGGCTCGCACAGTGGCTCACACCTATAATCCCAGCACTTTGGGAGGCCAAGGCAGGCGGATTGTTTGAGGTCAGGAGTTCAAGACCAGCCTGGCCAACATGGTGAAACCCCATCTCTACTAAAAATACAAAAATTAGTCGGGCATGGTGGCACACACCTGTAGTCCCAGCTACTCGGGAGGCTGAGGCAGGAGAATCACTTGAACCTGGGAGGCAGAGGTTGCAGTGAGCTGAGATCATGCAACTGAACTCCAGCCTGGGGTAACAGAGTGAGACTTTGTCTCAAAATAAAAAACAAACAAAAAAACCCCAGCAGTATAGTTGACCCCCGAACAATACAGATAAGGGGTACCGACACTCCCCCAACACAATTGAAAATTCACGTATAATTTTTTGACTCCCTCAAAATTAACTACAAATAGCTTACTGTTGATTAGAGGCCTCACCAATAACAGAAACAGTCAATTAATATAATTTTGTATGTTGAATGTATTATATACTGTATTCATAATAAGTAAGCTAGAGAAAAGAAAATATTATTAAGAAATTCATAAGGAAGAGAAAATGTGTTTACTATTCATTAAGTGGAAGTGGATCTTCATGAAGGCCTTCATCCTTACCTTCACTTTGAATAAGTTGAGGAGGAGGGGCGATTGGTCTTGCTGTTTCAGAGGTGGAAAAAAATCTGCATATAAGCAGACCAGTGCAGTTCAAACTCATGTTGTTCAAGGGTCAACTGCTTATTATTTATAATTCTTTAGGTAACCATCAGAACAAACAGCTAAAAACAGTAAAAAATAGTTGCCTCTAGGAAGTTAGGGAGGGTTAGAAGCAAGGAACTGCTGTACACATAAATCTTTTAGTACTACTTGATTTTCTGTTTTAAACCATGTGTATATATTATTTTGGTACACTTCCCACCTTCTACTTTTAATAAAAAAATTTTCAAGTGGATGCATAACATGCTATGATGTGTCACTGATAGTTTTGGCCCTAATTTTAAGTTTTGCTTGTTTCTTATCTGACATTTGAGAGAAGGAATGTCAGCAGTTATGAAATATTGAGTAATTCATCCACAAAACAAACATTTTCTATTACCTCTCTGTTACTTTTCTGGATTAGTTTAATTGAATATTATTATGCAAGAATAGCTGCTTGAAAATGTTAAATCTATAACTAATTGTATGACTTCAAATGTTCTCCATACTATACAACCAAAATAAAACGTAAAATTAAACTGGATGTTGAGACAGATAAGTAACTGCAAAAAGACCAGTGAACAACCTTAATTTTTTGTCATTTTTTAAATGACAATCACAAAACTCTCGACATTTTAATCAACTTAAGTCAATATTATATATTTGAACTCACAGAAATTTTGTACTAGAAAATTCTCAATCTTAGGTATTATTTACCAACAAATCCACTGATTTCTCATAGCATATAAAACAATCCTTTCACAGAAAGTGATATTCAGGGGAATATGTTCAGATATTGTTTGGGTTACAAAGTTAAGTAAGAGTCAGATCCTCTGAAAGCATCACAGAGGGCCAGAGGAGAGCTCCTGGGTCTCCTGTGATGGAAGTGTGGAAGCACTGGCAAGACTGGCAGAGAAAGGCTCACCACAGACAGAGCTGTCTGACAGTATTCCTCATATAACTAAAACTAGTATCACAAGATGAACTGCATAGTTTTGGGAAAGAGCTGTGCAAAATGCTTATGACTGCTTCACATGCACAAACCCATTTTTTTTTGGTGTCCCCAAAACAATTATCCCCTAAGATTCAGATTTCATTAACAACGTATTCTTCTGAAGTACTGAGTAGCAACAACGGATTATTATATTCGAGTTCAGAAGTGAACAATAAAGTATACAGCATTATTAAGTTTGAGATGTTTGGCCACTACTTACACGCATAAGAAAGATAATGCAGTCCAAATACCCATCATTTGAATTGGCTGTACTTGGTATCTGGACATTTTTAATGTTAGTTAAAAATATCTCCCCCATCCTACAATGTTCTTATTCTGTTTTACTTTACTCAGGCTTTTAAAAAAAAACGGGGAGGGGCATGATATCCATGATATATAAGTTAACTTTATTTTATATGGCACATGGAATTTGTATTATTCTACCTTTTATAAACTCAGTTTTACTCAACTCTATCATAACATTTCACAAATCCAGAGGGGAGTTCCCGGCAACTTCTACCATTCAAAACACAGCTAAAACCAGAAACGACCAAAGCAGGGGCTCAAGAGTATGCAGGTTTGACCTGGGGAAATGTTTCTTCACACCACTATTCAGCATCTTGTACTTTTTAGTACTGGCATACACTAAAGGGGCTCGGCCAGCTTCACCCAGGCTGCATATTCTCAGAAGCAGCTGACTCTAAGTGTAGAAGGAGCAGCACTGGGTGCTACCTGAAGAGCATACAACAGCAAATGACAATGCACAAACAGAGCGAAAAACAAATTCAAGGCAGACACAATGGTTAAAAACCACAGCAGCCCAAGACCAGCTACCATGGGGGTAGGTATGACATACTTGCCAGCTGCGAGGAACATCACTCCACCATGGCACAATGTAAGATGTTCAAGTCAACCACAAGTCACTGGGAAAAGAGAAACTACACAGGCAAGGAAAGTCTTAAAATATTAAAGAGGGATTTCTAAAATGGTTCAGACCAGTAGTTCTCAACACTGGATGCACACTTTAGTATGCTATTTTTTTTTTTTTTTTTTTGGAGACTCTTTCATAAGAGGTGTTCTGTATTATCTCTAAGAGAAAAGGAGAATATGACTTTCAGACATTAACATGAGTCCTACAGCATAAACATGAATTAGAAGTACCACAAAAGCCTCAGAAAAAAACAAACTTTTAATCATTAATCTGTTAGTCTATAACAGGTCTATTTTAGGTCTCTAGCCATCTGTATTAGTAAGATTGCTATCAAATTAATAATGCCTTTCTTAGCCATTTTTCCCCAATATAATTTCAACATTTGCTGTCTGTTCCATCTTTTTCTTTAACCTCATCTCTAAAATGTCTATGAAGTTCATTCCTAGAAGGGTGCTTATCTGCCCCATAGGAAAGGACTTCCCTGCATGGTCACTCTGAGTGTACTCCTAGAGACAGGATCAGCTGCCATACTGTGTCTACTCTAGATGCTATCCCCACTACATCTATAAATCTCCATAATTTGACAGCTTCAAAAACTTTCAGCTCTCCTGAGTTTTTCTTCACTCTTATCCAAAGAACCTCTTCAAGTTCTCAAATCTCATGTCTGTTGTCATTCTTCTCATTCTTAATAAAAAGTATATTTGATCAGAGCCCAGAATTCAATATGTGTGAATCCCTTTGACTTCTCCTCCATTTCATTTAAAAATTCTACCTTTCATGACTTCCTTCTCCCTCCTGCTTTTTCAAAGTCATGTCTTTGCATTCTGCCTTATCTCAGGCTTCATCACTTCTCTGTTTACCCACTGCTGCCCCTCTGCCTACAAACATGCTTGGATTTCCCACATCCTACAGAAAGCTTCCTTCAAATCCACTGCTGATGAGTGGAACTACTCCATTTCTGTCCTTTCATCTTCACACTTTTATTTGAGAGACAGGGTTTTGCTCTGCTGCCCAGGTTAGAGTGCAGAAGTGTGATCACAGCTCACTGCAGCCTCAAACTCCTGGCCTCAAGCAATCCTCCTGCCTCAGTCTCCCAAAGTGCTATGAATACAGGTGTAAGCCACTAGGCCTGGCTTCACACTTTTTGAAAAAAGTAGCCCGAGCCCCATTTCACTGGCAGTCCCTTGCCTTCTGGATCTGCCCCCATTGAAACCAAAACCACTTTCTTGAATACCAACAATGACGACTAATGCCAAGCCCAAAGTCTCCTCCTTTGTATTCATTCTGCTTGGGCTGTATGTAGCATGATCAACTTCCCCATGACAAGTTCTTTCCTCTCCACTCTTCTGAGATACTTCCTACCTTTGACTAGCGCCCCCAGTTTTTTTTTTTTTTTTTTTTTTTTTTTGCTTTCTTTCTCTATTGCTCCTTAAATTTCCCAAAATTCTCTCCTGGTCCTCTCCCTCAACTATACTTTCACAGACTCTTCAAGCTGCAATCCTAAATTTTACTATTCTGGTAATAACTCCAAATCTCCACCTCTAACCTCTAACATTTCTTAACACGCATAATTCACTTTATTTTTCTTGTATAAAACCCCTATGTTGCAGCCACAGCTGCAGCCTGGGTCCTTTGCATGGAGACTCTGGTGTGGGTCTTGACGAGGTGGTCAGTGAATTCCTCATAGGGAGACTTGGTGAACACAGTCTTCTTCCAGAGGTCAGGGGACAGGCAGCTGTAGGTCTTGGAGATGGCATCAAAGGTGGTCTTGGCAAAGTTGCCCAGGGTGGCAGTGCAGCTCCTGGCTGAGGTGTAGCAATCAATACCAGCCATCAGCAGCAGCTTCTTGGGTACTGGGGCCAAGATGACACCAGTGCCCCTGGGCACAGGGATGAGGCGCACCGGCACACAGCTGCAGTGGCCTGTCACCTTGCAAAGGATGGTGTGGGGCTTGCCGATCTCGTTCCCCCAGTAACCTCTGTGCATGGGAACAATGGAAAGCTTGGCCAGGATGATGGCCCCTCGGATGGCATCTCCTTGGAACACTTAACACCCACACTAGACGTGGCCATTCTAGTCCCTGAAGGCAACAAATGCCTTGAACCTGATGCGCTGGCTGGTGCAGGTGTGCTTCTGCACTGGCATAATCTTCAAAACCTCATCCTTGAGAGGGCCCCCAGTTAAAAGTCAATGATCTTAGACTCCTTGATGGGCAGGAAGAAGAGATAGATTTCCTCCAGGGACTTGATCTTCATGTCTTGACCAGGTGGCCCAGCTTGGTAATGGGCATATACTTCTTGTTCTTGGCTGGGGCCCTGGCCCCAGATGCCAATGCCGAAGCCTCTTCAGTTCCTCAACCCAGGACCCCCAGGGGCTCTGGGTCACACTCCTGCACCCCCTTCCCCCTCACCAGCCCTAGCTACACTGGCGTCATCCGCCATTTGATGTTTTCTCAAAGAAGAAGCAACTATTAAGATTTTTTTAGGCTGCAAGACTACTCCCTGAGCACTTCCACCTGGTTATCCCACATGTGCCTCAAACTTAATAGTTCTGAATCAGAGCTCACAGCTCTCTTCCACTCCATCCTTGGCCCAAGTTCCCTTTCAGTGACATAGGCGCTGAGTCTTGTGAACATGGCAACTAATTCTAAACTCTTCTTCCTACTGTCAGTCTTACCACACTCCACTCCTCTGTTACAGTACCAAAGTTCTGAAAACATACCAATTTCACTTCCTTGCTCAAAAACTTTCTAAAGCTCTTCATCGTGTAGGATTAATGTTCAAGATTCTGAGAACAATATTCAAAGTCTCTGTAGTCTAGACTTTAATGTGCTTATTTCTATAACCTAGTTTAAACTTTTCTTCCTTCCACTCTAATGCAAAAGTACCTAAGAAATCCAAAGTGTATTAATCTCTGCTTTCTATACATAACAGTATCTTATTATTTAAACTATAGCATTTATCACAGCTCTATTAGATTGTAAATGTATTATATTAAGAGTGGGGACTGGCCTTGGTCATTTAACTATGGTTCTCAACTAGGTGAGATTTTGCCCTTCCTGGGGGCATCTGACAATGCCAAGAGACATTGCTGGTTGTCACAACCAAGAGGATGCTCCTGGCAACTAGAGGGTAGAGGCCAGAAAAGCTACCAAATATCCTACAATGCACAGTACGGCCCCCACAACAACGATCTGCTCAAAATGTCAACAGTGCCACTGCTGAGAAACCCTGAACTAATCAATAAATGTCTAACAAGAACATGTCAGAACAGGAATTAGGAGGTTTAGGAACACAGGCTGACATCCAGCCTAGTTATCAATGATGTGGTTAACACTGTTTAAGAGGGAAAGAATGGCCAAAAAGGGGGGAAGGGAGTTTCATTTTAGCAGTTTGAATAAAGTTAAATAAAATTATCAAATACTTCTAAATAAGGGAAAAGAATGGCCTTTCAAATATAAGGGAGTACTCTCTTAGGCCTACTCAAAGATTATTTAATTCTCTAGGCAATACACCTTTGCCTAACACATTATTCATTATTGGTTAGGGTCTAGACTGTGAAGCTATGCATTCAAATGAAGATTTCTGTCCAGTAGAGATGCCAACTGTCTCAGTCTGCTAGAAAAATAACCCAAAAGGTTACAATGTTGTTGCTCTGTAAGATATTACCCAATCTCTACCTAACCAAGCAACTGTATTCCAATAACAACCTTGAATGTAAATAGATCAGAAAAGTGACCAAAAAAAAAAAAAAAAGATCCAAGTATATGCTGCCTGCAAGAGACTCAGTTCACCAGTAGGGTCACACACAGACCAAAGGTGAAGAGATGGAAAAAGGTATTTCATGTGAATGGAAAACCAAAAGAAAGCAGGCGTAGCTACACTTATATCAGATAAAATAAACTGTAAGTCAAAAACTATTAGAAGAAACAAAGTCATTATAAAATAATAAAGGGGTCAATTCAGCATGATGAGTGAGACTAAATCAGTAATAAGAAGTCTCCTATCAAAGAAAATCCCAGGAACTGATGGCTTGCTTCACTGCTGAATTCTACCAAACATTTAAAGAAGAACTAATATCAATTCTTCTGAAACTCTTCCAAAAAACTGAAGAGGAGGAAATACTTCCAAATTCATTTTTGAGGCCAGCATTACCCTGGTACCAAAACCAGATAAGGATAAAACAAAAAAAGAAAACTACAGCCCAATATCCCTGATGAACACAGATACAAAAACCCTCAACAAAATATAGTTGGCCTTCTCTATCTGTGGTTTCTGCATCCATGGATTCAACCAACCACAGATTGAAAATACTCAGAAAAAAAATTACATTTGTCCTGGACATGTACAGACTTTTTTCCTGCCATTATTCCCTAAAGAATACAATATAACTATTTACATCGCATTTACATTGTGTAAGGCATTATAAGTAGGTCAAGGAGGTCAAATCATCTCGAGATAATTTAAGTATATAGGAAAATATACATAGATTATACGCACACACTACACCATTTTATACCAGGGACTTGAACAGCTGCAGATTTTCATATCCGTGAGAGATCCTGGAACCAATCACCCACAAATGACAAGCGACTACTGTAATAGCAAAGAGGATTCAATAACACACTAAAAAGATCATTCGCTATAATCCAGTAGGATTCATCCAAGGAATGCAAGGATGGCTGAATACAAATGCAAATGAAAAAACAGGATACATTAACAGAATGAAAAACAAAAGCCATATGATCATTTCAATGGATGCCGAAAAAGCATTTGATAAAATCCCATGCACTTTCATGATAAAAAAAAAACAAAACAAAATCCCAACACTTCAACACAATAAATGCCACGTATGATAAATCAGAAACTCATAACATACTCAATGAGGAAAAATTTAAGGCTCTTCTTGTAAGATATGGAACACGACAAAGAAGCCCGCTCTTTCAACATCGTATTCAAAGTTTTAGAGCAGTTAGGCAAGAGAAATATAAGACATCCACACTAGAAAGAAAAAAGTTAAACTGTTCCCAGATGACATGATCTTACTATATAGGAAACCCTTAACAGTCCACCAAAACAAACCCCAGAATTAATAAATTCAATAAAGTTGCAGAATACAAAATCAACACAAAAATCAGTAGTGTTTCTAAACTAACAGTGAACTACTTAGGAATAAATTTAACCAACAAGTTCAAAAATCTTTACACGGAAAATGAAAACACTGACAAAAGAAATTGAAGATACAAATAAATGGAATGATATCCCAGGACAATCTCTTCAATAAATACATTGGGAAAAGCATACAACCACATGCAAAAGAATGATATTAGATCCTTATCTCACATCATATACAATAATCAACTAAAGATGGATTAAAGACTTAAAGGTTGAGACTCCAAACTATGAAACTACTAGATGAAAATATAGAGGAAAAGCTTCATGACATTGGTCTGGACAACGATTTTTTAAAATACAACCTCAAAAGCAGAGGCTACAAAAACAAAAATAGACTAACAGAATTACATCAAATCAAATAAAAGCTTCAGGATAAGCAAGAAGCCAATCAACAGAGATTACCTACAGAATGAGAGAAAATATTTGCAAACTATACACATAAGAGGTTAATATCCAAAAATATAAAAGGAACTCAAAACAACAATAGCAAGACAACAATCCAATTAAAAAACGAGCAAAAGATTTGAATAGACACAGTTATCAAAAGAAGATATACAAATGGCCAACAGGTACAGTAGTGAGTCCCCCCTTATGTGTGGTTTCACTTACCCTTGGTCAAGCATGTTATGAAAATATTAAATAGAAAACTCCAGAAATAAGCAATTCATAAAAATCTTAAATTGTGCCTTCTAAGCAGTGCGGTGAAATCTTCCGCTATCCAGTATTGGAATCATTCCTCTGTCTGGTATATCCATGCTGTATATACTACCTGCCCAACAGATAGTAGCTGCCTTGGTTATCAGATCGACTGTAGCAGTATCTAGGTGGCCGTCTTCAAGTAGCCCTTATTTTACTTAATAATTATCCCAAAATACAAGAGTAGTAATGTTGGCAATTTGGACATGCCAAAGAGAAGCTATAATAAATTGCTTCCTTTAAATGCAAAGATGAAAGTTCTCCACTTAAGAAAATAACTTTTATTAGAGTATATTGTTATTATTTTTCTATTATTAGTAATTGTTGTTAATCCTTTATTGTGCCTAATGTATAATTTAATCTTTATCATGGGTATCTACATATAGAAAAAAACGTTGTATATATAGGACTCAGTACCATCCAAGGTTTTAGTTATCTACTGGGAGTCTTGGAACGTATCCCCAGCGGATAAGGGGGACTACTGTATATGAAAAAAATTATTGGCTGGGTGCAGTGGCTCATGCCTGTAATCCTAGCACTTTGGGAGGCCAGGAGTTTGAGCTCAGGAGTTTGAGAACAGGCCGAGCAACATAAGGATACCTCATCTCTACAACCAATTTAAAAAGTAGGTAGGCATGATGGTAAACTCGCCTGTGGTCCCATCTACTCAGGAAGCTGAGGTGGGGGAACTGCTTGAGCCCAGGAATTTCAGGCTGCAGTTAACTATGACCACATCACTGCACTCCAGCCTGGGTGACAGAGTGAGGCCCTGTCTCAATAAATAAATAAATAAATAAATAAATAAATAAATAAAATAATAAAAGAGAAAATGTTATATATAGTCATCCTTTGGTGTCTGCAGGGGATTGATTCCAGGACCCTTTTGCAAATACCAAAATATGGTAAATATAAACAATGGAATGCTTATCAGCCATAAGAAAAAAAAAAAAAAAGGAAATCATGGTATTTGCAACATCATAGATAAACCCAAAAACATGAGGTTAAGTGAAATAAGCCAGGCATGGAAAGACAAATGATGTATGTGGAATCTAAAGAAGTTGGTCTCCTAGAAACAGAGAGAAGAATGGTGGTTATCCAAGGCTGGCACAGTTTGGGGAAGGGATTCTGGAGATGTTGGTCAAAGGACACAAGATTACAGTTAGATAGGAAGAACAAATTGAAGAGAACTATTGTACAGCATGGTGACTATAGTTAATGACAATATATTGTGGTCATGAAAAATACTAACAGAATAGATATGTGTCCTCACCACAAAAATGACATCTATGTGAGGCATGTTAATTAGCTAGCTTTAACCATTCCACATTGCTATGTACTTCAAAACATCATGGATATATAATAAATACAATTTTAACTGTCAATTTAAAAAATAAATTTGAAAACGTCAAGTGCTCTCTGAACCATTTCTACATTCCTGCTGGTCCCTCATTCATGAGTTACCTGTCTGAAAGTCATGCTTACATAACTTCAAAAAGATTTTTACACTTTGGCAGTAGAGTAGTACCCACTCAGATGCCCAAAGGGACTCTCATCTGCTTGAGCTACTAAACTGAGTGGCCCCAGAAGGGCACTTCATCAGCTCCTTAAACCCAGGCATGTCTCATTTTGGCTCCCAGAGTATATCAAGAGAATACCAAGCAGCCAGATAATGTTACTTCTGCTGTTTCTCTGTTGTCTCCTTTTCTTCTGATAATGTGTTCTCATTTGATGATTCTTAGCCACATGTCCCTGTCCACACTGGCCCAGAGACGAGTGGATACAAATCACTAGGCCAGTTTCAACTGTACCATCTGTATACATGAATCTGGTCTATGCATGGCTGATAACTGATCTTGGCTAGGAATCTGATTTTATGGTCTGACCATATGGTGATCTGTCTGGTAGACAATAGGGATCTATTTTCTATCAGATGAGACACCTCAAGAAAATCTGGTTTTAGTCTTTTCTGTGTTTTTGTTAGTGCAAGATCACGTTTCAGGACCAATGAAAGAACTGCCTTTTTGAAATCTGGACCAGTTATGTGTTTCTCAATTAGTTTTACCTGTGATTAAGACTGTTGAAGCTGAAAGTTCTTGTGCATTTGTGACTATAAGAAAAGCCTTATTTTTCATGGTATGAATGAGAAATATCTCCAGGGCTATTAATACATTAGATTATAAAGTTTCTCAAACAATCTCTATTCTAGTTGCTTGACAGACAATTACAAGAACTTCCTTAACTCTATATTTCTAGAATTCCTAAAACATAATGAAACTAAACATCTAATACTTTAAACATGTTAGCCTTTTAAGGACAAAAAAACAAACCCAGGCTGGGTGTAGTGATACATGCCTGTATTCCCAGTTGCTTGGGAGGGTGAGGCAGGAGGATCATTTGAGCCCAGGAGTTCTGAGTCCAGCTAATAACACACTGTGAGATCACCATCTCTTAAAAAATAACAATAAATAGAAAAACTCCAAAACTCACAGAAACCAATAGGTCAGAAACACTGTTAAGAATCCAAATTTGTGTAATCAAAATAATTCTCAGGCAAATCAGTATTATTTGATTATTTTAATACTAATTTAAAAATAGATGTCCTTTCCCTGATTTTACCAGTGTAGAATATAATAAATCTATACTTTTTTTGGGGGGATAGAGTCTCGCTTTGTCACTTAGGCTGGAGTGAAGTGGCGTGATTTCAGCTCACTGCAACCTCTGCCTCCTGGGTTAAAGTGATTCTCCTCCCTCAGCCTCCCAAGTAGCTGAGATTACAGGTACCTGCCACCACGCCTGGCTAATTTTTTTGTACTTTTAGTAGAGATGGGGTTTCACCATGTTGGTCAGGCTGGTCTTGAACTCCCGACCTCAAATGATCCACCCACTTAGCCTCCCAAAGTGCTAGGATTACAGGTGTGAGTCACGTCACTCGGCTTACACGTTTTTTTTTTTTTTTTAATGTTTTTCTTACAGAGATTAAACTTCCTATGCTTTACTGGCTTACTGATTAGGTAAGCTAACATTACTCATATATATTTATAATTATGAAAAATATAAAATTTGGCCCAGTGTGGTGGCTCACATCTGTAATCCCAGCACTTTGGGAGGCTAAGGCAGAAGGATTGCTTGAGCCTAGGAGTTCAAGACCAGTCTGGGCAACATGGTGAGACCCTGTCTCTATTTAAAAAAAAAAAAAAAGATTATATAAAATTATATGTTCAACTAAATTATAATAGTAACAAACTTTTTTTTTTTTGAGTTGGAGTCTCACTCTGTCACCCAGGCTGGAGTGCAGTGGCGTGATCTCGGCTCACTGCAACCTCCACCTCCTGGGTTCAAGTGATTCTCCAGCCCCATCCTCCCAAGTAGCTGGGATTACAGGCATGTGCCACCATGCCTGGCTTTTTTTTTTTTTTGAGACAAAGTCTCATTCTGTTGCCCAAGCTGGAGTGCAGTGGCACGATCTCGGCTCACTGCAACCTCCAACTCCTGGGTTCAAGAAATTATCCTGCCTCAGCCTCCAGAGTAGCTGGGACTACGGGCAGACGCCACCATGCCAGGCTAATTTTTGTATTTTTAGTAGAGATGAGGTTTCACCATGTTGGCCAGGCTGGTCTCGAACTCCTGATCTCAAGTGATCTGCCCGCCTCGGCCTCCCAAAGTGCTGGGATTACGGGTGTGAGCCACTGCGCCCAGCCAAACTTTTTGATACCAGAAGTTGGATGTTGCTCAGTTGTCAGTATAAGCATAACTTCCAAGATCATTAATTAACTTCAAGACTTTGGTTAGACTGATATTAATTAATGGTTACTCTTTGCAATATGTGATTAATTTCCAAGTGAAACAGACACAGAATTTTTCACTTTTGTTTAGAGATGGGTCTCACTATGGTGTCCAGGTGGTATGCATTCATAGGTGTGAACACAGTGCACTGAAGCCTCAGAATGCTGGCCTCAAACCATCTTCACACCTCAGCTTTCCAAGTAGCTGGCACCACAGGTGCACACCACCATGCTTAACTACCGAGTATATAATTTTACCACATACATACACATGCTCTTTTTAATATAACCACAATGTCATTACTGCACCTGGCAAAACAGTTTCTTAATCTAATACCCAGTCTGTGTTTAATGTCTTCTTCCAGTTGTTTTCTCCAAATTACTCTGATTTTTTTTTCACTGTAACTACACAATTAGTTTACCCTTGTCTATAACGTGACAACAGCAGAATTACAACAGTATATATACTCTTTTAGTAAGGCTCTTCCATGCAGCCTAACAGTTTTGAGATTAATCCACATTGTTGCATGTATCAGCCAGTAATTTATCCTTTTCTATTGCTAAGTAGTATGCAACTCTGTTTTTACATCTAAACTATCTCTGGAGGTTCCTAAAGGTCCCTGGGAAATCACAAAGATTTGTTTTTATCACCTTATAAAAAGAAGGATGTTAAAACTAATTTCTTTGGAGTATTCTGTGTTTCTTAAATAGCTCAACATGATTAGTTTCTGTCAAATCAAAGAGGAAGCACGGTCTTCTCTGGATACTTTTGTACAGAGAAAAACTTTTAACTTTTTTTTTTTTTTTTTAGAGACTACACACTTTACAAGATAGAATGGAAGGCCTTAGGGCCTTGTCAATGCCCACCATATGTTCTTAGCTTTCAGATAAACACTGCTCCAATCTTAAACAGTTATGTACTGTACCTCAATAGATTTTAACTCTCCTCCATCCTGATTTTGTTGGTTACTGTATAAACTGACCATGGTTATCCAGTCTTGTCATTAACAAGCGGTTTCTTCCTTCCTCTCTTCCTTGTGCTATATCTCTGCTACTGACCACAGCATAGAAAGTGGGTCTACAACAGAGGATGACAGTCCCAGAGTCTTGCAGAAGAGACTATGCCAGACACTCTTGACTACTGATACTTCAAGAAACTGACTCATGGACACAACCTTTGGAGTACAAGCGACATCCCTTAAGCAACGAGCTAGACTACACAAAAGGACTCAGTCGAGATTTCTGGGACCCTTTGTAAAGCAGATAACCCAACATCTAGTGGAACACAATCTAATGACTGAATGAATTAATGGAAGAAATCTAACTCTAATTATATGAAATATAGTTGATTTTTTACAATGTTCTATTTTCTCTCAGGTATAGGAAGAAGCCCCTTTTCATTAATTTTTAACCTTCCACTTAGCAAGCTATGCTTTTACAAATGGAAAGAAAACACTTTCAAAATGTTATCTTGTTTTCCCTGACACTCAAAATTCAGGAATTAAAAATACTTTCACTGGCTCTCTTCACTTTTCATGATATGCAGCTGCTTGCATAAGATCATTAAGAATTTGGCCCCCTTTTTACCAGAAGAGAATCAGACAAACTGATTGTGCAACCCAGGCCATATCTGGAATTACATAAGAATTTTATTTAATAAGGTATAGAATGGCCACTATTAAAGAACAAGAACGGTAGTTCATGTGTTGAACTCATGCTCAGGAAACTGGCCTGGTGCCTATCCTATGGTGCAGGACCTCAGCCTTCTGTTCTGTATTAAGGTCAATTCCTGGAAAGCCAGAAATTTTAGCAGATTTTGGGAATTCTGAAGAAAGAGGAATTCATCTAGATGTACAGACACTACAGGCGAAATACGTAGAGATAATTTTCTTGATTTTTTTTTTTTTTTTTGAGGTTGGTTTCCTAGTTTTAGAAGAGCCAATAAGAACAGATAAAAACAAAAAATAAGCAAAAATCTCACCCGGCTATTTAAAATGCAATATAAGATTTCTTATGAAATTTCCTGAGGATAATTCTCTACCCTCACTAGCTACTAATACATCTTACCATCACCCAAATACAAAGATGCTACTGTGTGGGTGTGATATCAAGAATAATCTCCAGATGTTATATAGAAGGGGAAGCAATGAACAAAAATTACAAAGATCCTGAAAATAAGGTAAAAACATGGCAGCATGTTCTTTCAATGTCGTACTATGTTTTCTTTTCTTTTCTTTTTTTTTTGGAGACGAAGTTTCGTTCTTGCTGCCCAGGCTGGGATGGCAGGATCTTGGCTCATGGCAACCTTCGCCTCTCAGGTTCAAGTGATTCTCCTGCCTCAGCCTCCCAAGTGGTTGGGATTACAAGTGCCCACCACCATGCCTGGCTAATTTTTGTGTTTTTAGTAGAGACGGGGTTTCACCATATTGGCCAGGCTGGTCTCAAACTCCTGACCTCAAGTGATCCACCTGCCTTGACCTTCCAAAGTGTTGGGATTACAGGTGTGAGTCACCGTGCCCAGCCTCAATATCACACTATTCTCTAGCAGGCCCAATCAAGGATTACTTAATACTTTAGGGCAGCACTGTCCAAAAGAACTTCTGCAATGATGGAAATGTCCTATAGCTGTACTATCCAAATTGGTGGCCACTAGTTACATGTGACCACTAGCACTTAATTTCACTGAAGCAATTTAGACAGCCACATGGGGTAGTGGCTACCATACTGCTTTGTGCAAATCCAGCCCTTGGACTACTTTGTATATACAACCCCTGAGGTAAAAATAGTTTTTACATTTTTAAAGGGCTATAAAAACCAAAACAAAAAGGAATATAAAACAAAGACTTTGTGGTCCACAAAGTCTACAATATTTATCATTCAGCTCTTTAGAGAAAAAGTTTGCCAATGTACATCCTAGGAGAATGTATTTTTTTGCTTGACATATTTATATTAATGTCCAGAATCTGTGAAATTACATTGTAACTTGTAGATTTTTGTCCAGTATAGATACAGATGATTTCTGTCTGGCATAAAAGACAATCCCAAAGATCATGGTTTCATTATCTTGTAAGACTGTAATACTGTGAAATATATATTTCCTGGCATACAATTTTTAAAATTTTTAGAATTTGAAAGTGATAGTCTTTTTATATGCTAATGAGTTCAACTATGACTGGCATCCATAGGTAGCAGCTTCAGGATGGGGTTGGTCAGCAGAGAGACCAAAGTAGGATGACAGGGTTGAGATTTCTGCCCTACTTCCAACCTCTCGGGAGGGGAGAGGGGCTGAAGGTTGGTTTGATCATCAGTGCCAATGATTTAATCAATCACTCCTATGTAATGAGACTTCCATAAAAACCCAAATGGACTGGCTTTGGAGAGTTTCCTGGAGGGTGTTGTTCCTGGAGAAGGTATGGAAGCTCTAAGCCCTTTCCCTCATACCTTGCCCTATGCATCGCTTCATCTGTAACCTTTTTAACAGCCTTTACAATTAACCAGTAAGTGTCTTCCCCAGAGTTCTCTGAGCTGCTTAGCTAATTAATAAAACCCACGGAGTGAGCTGTGAGAAAATCGATTTATAGCCCATCAGTCATAATCACAAAACAACCTGGGGAACTTTTCCCTAGATCCCTACAAGGGTATAGAACCTGCCAAAGGAATTCACTTTGTAGATTGGTGAAACCACCTTTGCAAAAATTATAACTGAGGAAATTATGACAGTGAAAGAGATCAGACCTAACTGACTCCATCTTGTATCTAACCTTTGGGCTGTTCTTGTTCATTCCTGGGTGTAGGTCGAAATAACCTTGGGAAGGAATTCAGTTTACGGTTTGACTCTGAAACAAAACTGGTAACAGCCCTTTCTCGGAAAGACTCCCTTCTTGCCTGGGGACCAGTCTGCCTTTGAAGGACTAACAAATTAGCTACAAGATTAGAAATGATGGTTTAGGAGTCATACAGCTTCTGGCTCCAAGAGTCTGAACCCCCTCAAATTGCTCCTGGGGATAACATCACTATTGTAAAACCTAAAATCAGTGGTTGAGATATTTTACAGACTCTGCACTCAATGGATCAGTTGACACCACCCAGATCCATATTCTGACTCAACCAATTCTGCCATCCCACCCAGGAACAGAAGACAGAAAGAAAACCTCACTTTAACCCCCATGATTCCATCTCCAACCTGACCAATCAACACTCCCCACTTCCCAAGCCCCTACCTGCCAAATTCTCTTTAAAAACTGATCCCTGAATGCTGGGGGAGAGGGATTTGAGTAATAATAAAACTCCAGTCTCCCACACAGCCAGCTGTGTGTGAATTACTCTTTCTCCACTGCAGTTCCCCTGTCTTGATAAATTGGCTCTGTCTAGGCAGAGGACAAGGTGAACCTGTTGGGTGGTTACAAATCTGGAGGCTTGTCCAGGATTGCTCTTGTGGCTACCTGCCTGTGGTTTGGTAGCACCCCTCTGGCAATGGATCCAGAGGCCAGCCCAGGTGGCTGCCTAGTTCTCTTGGATTGGCGGCTGACTCTGACACCGTCTCTACCGACAGGGCACTGCCGACCCAATGTGCATGAATTTAATTGCAATGGAGAAACAATCCTGGGCAGATGTCCAATAACTGTTGCCCTATCACAGGGTGTCTGTCTGTAGCCCCATTCTGGGGTGTCTGGTTCAGTGAGTATCCTAGGTGCTGCCACAGCTCCTTCCTTCTCCCAAATGGTTCCATAGCTCCATGGTGCGGTATGTGTCTGCAGCTCCAACATGGAGTGTCTGTCTTGGTTCGGCTCCTTTGGGGTCTCAGTTGGCTCTCCCTAATCCGTAGGAAGAGTCTTAGTTAAGAAGACTTCTCCTCAATCCAGAAGATTTAGGGGAGATTTCTCAGGCAAAGAATAGGAGGATAGTTTGGAAGGGGTACTTAGGGATCTTGATTTGGAAGCCCTTCTGTCTGTCTTGTCTTTGTGTGTTTCTGTATGTGGTGGGGATCTCTGAAGGAACTGCTGACAAAAGTCAAAAATTATCTTGAGCAATTAAAAGCCTTTGCAAGCTTGAAATTGGCTCCTCTAAGCACCTTCTGGGAAGAGCAATAGAACCTGCTGAATGTTGTAACTCAGTAGACAAGGCTTTTTGTCTTTTGACAGTGGCAGCCCAGGTTGAATTCTTGGCTTTGGAAATGATTCCTTTCTGGTTTGTTATTTAACTTTCCCACTTTCTGAGGGTCCCACCCCCACCCCAATGGCTAGCTTCTGATTTCCTGTCTTGAATTTTTTCTTTCTCCAAACTGCCCTTGGGAAGATTCTAAATCTTGTAAAAAGAAGCTGCTTACCATCTCTTTGAAACACCTTACGGGTCCATGGTTAAGTTGTAACCTTAGCTAAAACTTATTAATTTCACATGGGAAGTTACCTGTGGCAAAGTTCAAAAGCCAGAAATATTGATTGTCCTGGCTAGAGTCTGATAATAAGAGATTATTGAAAAAAATTTTAAAAAGAGCTCTATGGTTAAAATCAACTTAATTAAAAATGGATATCCAAGCTATACATATTTTAAAAGGCCTTGATGTTTTTTTTTTTTCCTTCTTGGATATTGGTTTTGAGAAAAAGTTTTTGTTTTTCTTCTCAGTCAACTGAATTATTTCTCTACTTTGCCCTTCTGATGCCCACATGAGAGAACTTAAGATAATTTCTAACAGCTTCCATTTTGGAAAAAAAAACAAAAACCTGTTTTCCTCATGGAACCCCAGGAGTTGAAAGTGGATAGATCACTCTCAAAATCTAAGGCTCTGTTCAGCTTTACATTATGTTACCTGACATTTTTTTTTTTTTCAAGTTTTGGGGGTATCAGAAATTACTCTGCATTATGGGAGAGCTTTTAGCCTTGGTGTGCAAAAATTAGGCACAAAATGTACTTTAAGGGATGGCTAATGACAGTTACAGAGGGATACTTGGCTCACTGCACGCTTTAATCAAAGTATGCTCTTGGCCACCTGAAAGGTAAGGAGGAAAAATCCCCACCCTCTACTGAGAGATGAGACTCCCATGGGGGATGGGCTAATTACAAAATGGGCTGATAGCCAGGAGGTGGAGGCTGCAATGAGCCAAGGCCACACCACTGCAATCTAGCCTGGGTGACAGGGCAAGATTCCATCCCCAAAAAACAGAAACAAAAACAAAATAAAATGGGCTGACTGGGTTTGGGTTGCCAGGCAATTAAATGCATGGTAAAAGCATTGCACCATCTTCTCCAACGGCATTTCCCTTTTGAAAATCCAGGATGCAATATAAAAATGAGACCCTTAATTTTGAGAATGTTTTTGCTTTCCAGCTGTGCCTGCTTTTTAGGCCCTAGTAACTGCATGCTTTCCTAGCCTTGTTTCTTGAAGGGCTCTGCCCTGATGCCAGTAATCCAACTTAAGAAACTGGCAAATGAAAAATGTTATAACTACTGGATATTCTGTCTGTGTATGTGTTGTGTGTGATGTTTATATAAAAGAGCTCTAATTAGCTAGCTTAAAAAAAAATAAGCACTTAAATCAGATATTTTGTCAGAAAAACTAAAACTAATGAACTAGTTTAGTTCATATAACTTTAGTAATCTTTTGGTAATAAACAGTTTTTAAGATTACTGGTAAATAAAAATATCTTCCAAATTTAGACATTTCATCTAAATTAGGTCAAATATTAGGTTTGCTAAATGCTCTAAGGTCATAAACTGCTTCTTTAACTTTTGAAAATTCTTCAACGTATCTACCTTGGAGCCATTACATTCTAGGTAAGGTCTGGGGACATGTGAAATTAGCCCCCATAAAGAAAATATTTTATATAAAAGAATCTTGTATGGTAAATTCTTGTCCTAAAGTAAAAAGACTGGTTGTTTAAAGAGAGGGGTGGTTAGGACAAGTCAGAAAGTCCAAGCATGTCATAGATGGTCTAAGTCATGAAAGGATTCATGAAAGGGAATTTATGCAAGAAATGTTGTACAATTTAAAGGTTATTAGGTCCCCTAAATATTTCATAAACTGCCACTGTGACTTTACAACCTGCCTGCTTTACAGCTAGGTAAGGCCTGGGGACATGTGGAGTTAGCCAAGTCCCCTGGCTATGCTGGAAAGTCAGACTTTATCTGCACTTCTGACTGGTGTCTGTTCTAGGCTCCACACCTGGTACATAATTACAATTGCTTACTAACCAGGTTTTTCACTGAAAGTAAAAGTTGCTAAGAGTTAAGAGCGTAACATGTATTTGAGACTACTGAAGAAACAGTTCTACACACAAGGTGTGTAAGGAAAGCAGAATGTACTTTTGGTAAACGATTTTAAGGCACGGGAATATGAATTTCTCACCTAAGTTTAGAGGGTTAAAGGATTGTGTTAAGTGAGGAAGGAAAAATTTAAAGGTTGAAACGAGTTGTGAAAGGTTTATAAAAAATTAATGTGTGCAAACATATTGGCTAAAGTTAAAGAGGTATTATTCTGTTTTTCCATAAATTGAACATTGGAATAAAAGTGCAACAGAGTTTTCCTAAAACATTGTTCTGCTCTTTAACAAAAAAAAAAATATTGTAAAGGGTTATAAAAGGTTTTTAAGAATCTTACCTTATGGTCAAACTAATTAAAACTGAATAGATTTGTAAAATGTTATTAAACCAAATTTAGGCTGGGCATGGTGGCTCACACCTGTAATCCCAGCACTTTGGGAAGCTGAGGCAGGTGGATCACCTGAGGTCAGGAGTTTGAGACTAGCCTGACCAATATGGTGAAACACCATCTCTACTAAAAATCAGCTGGGTGTGGTGGCGGGCACCTGTAGTGCCAGCTACTCAGGAGGCTGAGACAAAAGAGTTGCTTGAACCTGGTAGGCGGAGGTTGCAGTGAGCTGACATCGTGTCCAGCCTGGGTGACAGAGCAAGACTCCATCTCAAAAAAAAAAACAAAAAAACAAAAAAATGACAAAAAACCACCTAGGTTTAGCATTTTAAAGATGCACTAATGCAAACATTAAATTTGGTTTTCTCTTTTGAAAAGAATTTTTATGTAATATTAAAAGATAATGAAAGGTTTTCGTTTGCCTTTTAAGTAAACTACAAAAAAGGCGGCAGAGGAGGCGATGTGGAGAGAAAAGACAAATTCAGTTTGCAACATGCTATCTTCACTGGATCTTGTTGTTTGGAAAGCTGAGTCTCCTCTCTACCAGAGTAAAGGTTTTCCCTGTTTTACAATTTGTGAGTTATCATTTTGGTTAAATGAATGACTTATGGTGACCTGGGATTCTACTTTGTGAATATCCAGTGTTACTTTTTTGAGACAAGGTCTTGCTCTGTTGCCCAGGCTGGAGTGCAGTGACACAATCTTGGCTCACTGCAACCTCTGCCTCATGAGTTCAAGCAATTCTCATGCCTCAGCTTCCCAAGTAGCTGGGATTATAGGTGTACACCACCACACCCAGCTAATTTTTGTATTTTTTTGGTAGAGACGAGGTTTCACCATGTTGGCCAGCCTGGTCTCAAACTCCCGGCCTCAAGTGATCTGCCTGCCTCAACCTCCCAAAGTGCTGGGATTATAGGTGTGAGCCACTGTGCCCGTCTGATATCCAGTATTTTCAACAAAGGAAACACTGTCAAATATAAAATGGTATTTAATTCTCTTTGGGTTACATTCATATAAATATATTATTAGTATGTGTTACAAAATTGTATGAGATTTCTATAATTCTAATATGCCTCACTATATGTTACCAATAATATAATTGTTATGTTAAATTATTGTGTGCCACAGAGGTAACAAATTTCCTTGTCAATTGTGTCTTTGACTGTGGCTGCCCTAAAATGTTTTTTCCTCCACAGACAATTATCTTGTTTTGATCCTCTTTAGAAGATGGTTTTATAATTAGCTATAAAACTTCCACAGGTGCTCCTGAATGCAAGTTTCTAATAATGCTGGAGATGGTCACATTAGAATAAAAAAAAACTTTCAGGACTCCCAGGGATAGCTAAAATGTTCATGAATATCAAGCAGAACAGGAGTTAACTGAATGGACCGAACAGAAAACTGAAGTAATCTTTTTCTTTACTTTTTTTGCTTAAAATGTTGCTGATCCTTCTCATTTTTTCAAAGCCAAATGTAGTGGCTCACACCTGTAATCCCAGCACTTTGGGAGGCTGAGGCAGGTGGATCACTTGAGGCCAGGCGTTCGAGACCGGCCTGGCCAACATGGCAAAAACTCCATCTCTACTAAGGGTTCAAAAATTAGCCAGGCATGGTAGCGCACACCTGTAATTCCAACTACTAGGGAGGCAGGAGAATTGCTTGAACCCAGGGGGCAGAGGTTGTAGTGAGCTGAGATCGCGCCACTGCACTCCAGCCTGGGCAATAGAGTGAGACTCTGTCTCAAAAAAAAAAAAAGAAAACTTTCTTTTGCACTATTTACAGCTTTTAACAACTCAGTAAAGTATATTCTTGTAAACAAAATTTGAAGCACATTTGTTTCTCTCTACCTGGTTTCTCCAGAATTTGGAAACTATTTGTATTTTTAACTTATGGTGATATAGTTATTTACATAAGTGCAATAAGAATGTTTTCTTTTCTCACAGGACACAATTGGAGAAACTGGTTATTTTACCAAGGTTTTGACTGGAATGGCGTGCTTACCTTTAAGGAATCGAACTTGACTTATAGAGCCAATAAAAGCCCCTTGGGAAGAGTGACCTCACACCTTGTCTACACAGTACCTGTACAGGGTTCCTGACCTGTGGTAAGTAAAGAATGTCACTTTCTGACAGGCCCAGGAGCCCCAAGTTATCTTGGGACCTCAAGAGAAGAGGAATTTACCCAACTCATAGCTATCTGAGGGTATAAACCCATGGCTGGGCTTGGCTTTAAAAAAGTCTTAACTGAGGTTCCTTATGGAACTGAATTCCATCAAAGCCAATTTACAAAGGCTATGTGAGAAATAATTATTCTTGCTGTGCTCTGTGGAAGAAATCAGGCCAAGTATAATAAACTAAAGTTTATTTTGCAAACAAATCAGTCCTATCATGATTTGTTTTTAATAAAAATAAGGACTAGGAGAGAAACATTGTGTTTCAAAAACTATAGTACGCCTGTTATTGTTGTTTTTGAGTTTTTATTTTACTTTTTTTCCTCTCCAATTTAGATTTGGTGAGCCACAATGCCCCAAACTAATGCTTAACTGGAATTTGCACTCCTTATCCTAGAATTCAGTATTTAAATGTCCACTTAAATGCTTTACTAAAACCATAGATGAGAATACTAACACCTTTGTCATGAAGCCTTGGAACCTCAGCCTCGCCTGCGTGATACACTCAGACAGCTGCAAAGCAGTTCCACTCCTCTCACTTTGGGGTCAACACCTTCCCCCACTACGCCCACTTAAGAGAAAGCAGCCAGAGTGACTGACGGCCCTTTCCCAACTTCATAGCCCACACCTTAAGAATAAGGTGCTGTTAAACCCAAAGGGAAGGACTGAAACCACCTTTGCAAAAACCGTAACTGAGGAAATTATGACAGTGAAAGAGATCAGACTTGACTGACTCCATCTTGCTTCTAACCTTTGAGCTGTCCTTGCTCACTCCTGGACGTAGGCTGGAACTAACCTTGGCAAGGAATTCAGTTTATGGTTTGACTCTGAAACAAAACTGATAATAGCCCTTTCCCGAAAAGACTCCCTTCTTGTCTGGGGACCAGTCTGCCTTTGAAGGACTAACAAATTAGCTACAAGATTAGAAATGATGGTTTAGGGGTCATGCAGCTTCTGGCTCCAAGAGTTTGAACCTCCCCAAATTGCTCCTGGGGATAACAGTACTAAGATCAGTGGCTGAGATATTTTGCAGACCCTGCAGTCAGTGGATCAGCTGACACCACCCAGTCCCATAATCTGACTCAACCAGTTCTGCCATCCCACCCACGAATAGAAGACAACAAGAAAATCTCACTTCAACCCCCCGTGATTCCATCTCCAACCTGACCAATCAGCACTCCCCACTTCCCAAGCCCCTACCTGCCAAATTATCTTTTAAACTCTGATCCCCGAATGTGGGGAAACTGATTTGAGTAATAATAGAACTCTAGTCTCATACACAGCCAGCTCTGCATGAATTACTCTTTCTTCATTGCAATTCCCATCTTGATAAATCAGCTTTGTCTAGGCAGAGGGCAAGGTGAACCCGCTGGGCGGTTACATTGGTATCAACTTCCTGAAAAGCCATTACTAAGACAGATTCTGAATTTAGGGTATATGAAGCTGTCCTCACAGGGTTAACAAGAATTCTGGGCAGAAAGATAGTTATAATTAAGCATTAATGAAGCTGAACTTAGACCTACTTCCTTGTAACCGAAAGTCATGTAGTAGTGGACACCGAAAATTTGCATCCCTACTTTCCTATAGATAAAATTTCTGACCTTAGAATCATAAGGCTTTTAAGAATTGCTTAGGATGTTTTTCAGATGTCAAATTCCAGCAGAACAGCTGATGCTAACCAGTTTGAAGACCCCCAGAGAGGAACAGAATCAGCATGAGAATACAGCTTCTTCTTCAACCTGTCCCATGACTTCACCCTGCACTCTAACCAATGAATGATATCTACACTTTGGCCCACTTAAAAACCTTTAAACACCCTAACCCCCCAAATCCCTTAGGGAGTCAGATTTGAGGTTTCCTCATGTCTTGTCATTTAGTGGCCCTACAAATAAACCTCTTTCTCTACTGCAACCCAGTGTCCGTGCATATTGACTTGCTGTGGACATGAGGCAACAAACCTATTATGGCTGCATGCATAAGCTTCTGTATAATGCTGCAAAATGGAGAAAAAGTTTTGGTGGATGCAGAAATGCATGGCTCACAATGGAACAATCACATGGCTATACATGATCCAGACAAAGGTGGTTATTCCCGAGCAAACAGCCAGGCTGGTGGACTAGATAAAAGGCTCCCCTGAGAAGGGGGACTACCCAACTCCCTCTATAAATGCTAAGTGGAACATCCCAGACAAAGCAACTGATGTGCATCCCATATGAGACTGGCTTTAAAATGACTGGGGCACTCGTTCAGCAAATATGCCTGCTTCCCAGGTCTTTTAAGAATTGCTTAAGATGTTTTTCTCAGGAAATTGGTAAGTGCTGTGCTTAAGGGTGTCCTTTAGGGTGGAAGCCCTCACATAACCTTACTGCTGCAAAACCACAAAATTCAGGAAGCCATATCAGGTTTCCTTCCTCAGCTTCATTAGGTCTTACAGACACTAATAAAAACATTAATTAACAAAAGAATGGCAAAAGGCAGGGAGGATAGTCAAAGGACTCCTTCCAGGAAAATTTTTAAGGGATCATTAACAAGGTGAGTAAAAAATCACTGATAGGGGTGATACAAAAAAGGAAAACAAGGTGGAGAGTCACAGGACTCCTCTCAGCAGGGTGGTTATTAAGAAATGGCATGAATAAAATGAAATTAATGAGACTAAAACAAAGATTTTAAAACACTACTGAAAAATAAGGTAGGTCTAAGGGAGCCCCTCTTGGTCCCTCAATTTGCCCCACGTTGGAGAAATTTAAAGTCAGAAGGCAAAGATTACAATGAGAAATCTGATCTGAAATTGCCTAGGGAGATTAATCAAGGCAAAATTGATAAAGCACAAGTGTCCTTTTGCCTACCCTCTGGCTGGGGGCTCAGAGCCTCTGTACACAAGTGGGTAAAACCTTCGGGGGTGGTGAAGATAAATCCCTGAAACTCCTTGATATAGGAGTCCTATGATCCACTGGCGAAGAAAGCCCCGACTAGGGCTACTAGATTGGGAGAATATGAAAAGGTAAGGGTTGACAGGATTATATAAACTGGAATGGTAATAAACAGGCTTTAAGTTAAAAAGATGTATCTCCTTTACTTGAATGTTTTATGGAAATGGATGTTATGTCTGGTGGGGAAACACTTCCCCTACCTAGTATTGTAAAACCAAAACCGGTTCATAAAGTCCTAACAGACGCTAAAGTTAGGAAAGTAAGGTTGATGGAATTAGGCTACAAGCTTGGAGAACCGGTATAGCTGAGTGGTATACTGGTATAACAACTATAATTTTTTCTTTCTTTCCAGTATCACCTCGATTCCCACTGCCCCTGCCCCTCATCCCCATCTGATACAGTGGTCACAGGACCAGGGCTGCAACTACAGTTACACTAAGCAGGGATGATTCCTAAGCAAGTAACTGCAACTGTTTTCAAACCCTATGTCAGAATTCCTAAGGAGTTAATGGGGGTATGGTTGTTCTTTCACAAATTCTGGCAAAATAGAGGGTAAGAGGAAAACTCCCACACATCTTGTGTTAGAAGCATGTTAGAGTCCACATAAGCAGGAGAAACTGAGTCAGTTATTCCTACATTCTCACAAGGACATTCACCAGTTTTGTACCCAAATCTAGCAATCTTATTCTAACACTGTTTTTTCAGCACCTGTACTCATTTCCTCCAATGCTCCTTGAACCAGTTTTCCAATCCAGCTGGTTCCCTCACAAATGAGTTAAATGAATGCTTGCTATATGCTTTTTAGGAATTATAGTTTTTAAAACACATGGAAAATAATGTAATCCATATTTTGTTTAGGGTAGCGATGTGCCTAGGTAAAACTGAACATTTCATAGCTTGCTTTACTACTAGTGGTCACATGATATAGTTCTAGCCAATTAGAGGTAAGCAGAAACCTGCTAGGGTTTTCTGGAAAACTGTTACCTCTTCTTCCATCCTTCCTTCTTGAGAGACCTGATGGCTGGAGCTGCAGTGGTCATTTTGTGACCATAAGGGTACAGTTTGTAATTATTACTCACCCTGGGACTGCTGCTTATCTTTAGACTTTTTAAATGAAAGGAAACCCTTATTTTGTATAGGTTTCTATTATTGCAGGCAAATTCATTACCTAATAGAGATATATCAACTTTCATTAACCTACCTATTATAACAAAGTAACAATTTCATTTTGTTAATTTAAAAAATAGCAGGGTCAAGAATGAAACATACTGTGAATTTAATATGCTGATTCTTCTCAAGCTTGGCATTTGGTTGGTGGTGACCCATGCAGGTTTAACATGTGTACTGTGAAGTGTTATTTCTGTTTGGGCCCATCTACCCTGGCCACGGCATGATGTTCATCCGCAACGACTGCAAGATGTTCAGATTTTGTAAATCTAAATGTCATAAAAACTTTAAAAAGAAGCACAATCCTTGCAAAGTTAGGTGGACCAAAGCATTCCGGAAAGCAGGTGGCAAAGAGTTTACACTGGATAATTCATTTGAATATGAAAAACGTAGAAATGAAACCATCAAATACCAGTGAGAGCTATGGAATAAAACTATTGAAGCAATGAAGAGAGTTGAAGAGATCAAACAGAAACGCCAAGCTAAATTTATAATGAACAGATTGAAGAAAAATAAAGAGCTACAGAAAGTTCAGAATATCAAAGAGGTCAAGCAAAACATCCAGCTTATCTGAGTCCCTCTTGCAGGCAAAGGGAAGCAGTTGGAAGAGAAAATAGTACAGCAGTTACAAGAGAATGTGGACATGGAAGATGCTTCTTAAAAATCTCTGTAACCATTTCTTTTATGTACATTTGAAAATGCCCTTTGGAGACTTGGAACTGCTAAATTACTTTTTACATAAGGTCACTTAAATGAAAAGTGATTAAAACATATCTTTCCTACACTGCCATCTACAAAACATCAGATATTACGGATGTTAGATTGCATCTCAGTGTTAAATCTTCACTGATAGATATGTAAATCACGAAAATTCTACTTGTAACTATAGAAGTGAATTGTGGACGTAAAATGGTTATGCCAACTGGATAATGGCACTAGGCAGCATTTGTATAATAACTAATGGCAAAAAATCATGGCTAGTGATATATAAAATAAAATATTATTTGCAGCCAAATATACCCTTTATTAATGTTATGGAAAGGGGGATACAACAAGGAACTAACAATTTGTATGACAGTGTCAAATATTATTTTGATTTTAGTATTTCCTGTTTTGGTTTATTTGCATCTTAGAAGAGCATAATGGCATTGTTTGATGATGCTTAATTATGCTGGACTGTTTTGACCTGGTTTAAACATTCTGATAGGCAGTCGTGGATGTTGGGAATTAGAACTGAATAATCTTTGCATGGACTGTCGCTACACTCTGGAATTTCCACTTTGGAGAATACTCAGTTCTAACTTGTTATTCCTGGTAGAACAAACTTTATTTTTCTAGTCTAGCAATGATCTAGAGGTGGGAATCCCAGTGCCTTTTAAAAGTTATTATGTAGTTTTCCTTTAAAAAGCTCCTGTTTTTGGAAAGTAGAATTTATGGGTACAACACCTGTTCATTATTTGCACATAAAATAAAACCATTTAAAAAGTTAAAAAAAAAAAAAAGGTGCTGATTCAAGAATGGATAAAGATCCCAGAAGACTGGTAGGTAGGTAATTTCAATCAAAAGATGCCATAATCACAAATGACTTTCATACTTTCAGACGTGAATTTATTCCTACAGCTCTTATTCATCAAGTAATGTAAATTACTAATTCTATCAGCACTAAGACTGAACAAAACTTTTCTAAGTTAGGAATCTTTCTAAAAAAGTTTTTTTTTTTTTTTGTCTTTAAGAGACAAGATCTTGCTGTGTTACTCAGGCTGGAGTGCAGGGGTACAATCATTGCTCACTACAGACTTGGAACTACTGGACTCAAGCAATCCTAATGCCTCAGCCTCCTAAGTAGCTAGGACTACAGGCACATGCCACCACGCCCGGCTAAATTCAGTTTCTTTAAGCCAAAAAAACTCCTTTATGTTGTTTCCATATGAAAAACTGATTTTTTGGCCAGGTGCAGTGGCTCATGCCTGTAATCCTACCACTTTGGGAGGCCAAGGCAGGCAGATCACTTGAGGTCAGGAGTTCAAGACCAGCCTGGCCAACATGGTGAAACGCTGTCTCTACCAAAAAATACAAAAATTAGCTGGGCATGGTGGCGCAAGCCTGAACTCCCAATTAACCAGGAGTCTGAGGTGGGAGAATCACTTGAACCCAAAAAGCAGAGGTTGCAGTGAGCCGAGATCATGCCACTGCACTCCAGCCTGGGTGACACAGTGAAACCCTGTCTCAAAAAACAAACAACAACAAAAAACAAAAAACACAACAACAAAAAACTGATTTTTAAAAAAGTTTTTTAATTAATTACTGTAAGGATTTCCCCCCTACAATTTTGTTCTTGAAACTCAAGACTGCTAATCTTCTATGATTACATCAATTTCATAAAAAGCCAACACAGAACAAGATGTGGTCCTTCATTTAATTACAATCCTACAATACTGCCTGGGAAATGGACAAGAAAGAGGAAACTACAGGCAATCACTTCTGAACCCAGCATAAGCAATACCAGTATCCCTTATTTCAACATTCTGGTATAACCCCAAAATGTTAGCCATAAGAAGAGACTGAACAAACCACTGTTTCTTAAGAAGATGATTTTCACAACCATAGTGAGTAAAAAATATTCTGGGAAGTGCAAAAAAGGCCACCAGCCTTCTTCCTGGTAAAATCAAAACAAAAACTCCATGTCACTACCCAGTATTACATCTATGAATTCTTTCCTTCATGAACAAATCAATTGTTCAAGAATTCATGAAACCTACCTGGGCAACATGAGGAAACCCCATCTCTATAAAAAATAAAAATAAATAAATAAATAAATAAATAAATAAATAAATAAAAGCCCAGCATGGTGGCATGTGCCTATAGTCCCAGCTACTCAGGAGGCTGAGGTGGGAGGATCACTTGAGCCTGGAGGGCAAGGCTGCAGCGAGCTGAGATCACACCACTGCACTCCAGCCTGGTGACAGAGCCAAACCCTATCACACACACACATACACACACACACCCGCACACGCACAGAAAAATTCATGAAACCAGGTACCAGGCTCTTCTAACTGAAAAGGTAGTAAAACAGTACCTGGTCAACTTGAACCCTCTGAAGTCAGTACTGCAATAGGCCACTTCTACTTTAATTACATTTTTTTTCATTCTTACCTTACTCCATAAATATATAAGTAAAAACTGGGAAAAGATTAATTACTAGCTGTTCTTAAACACCCTTTTTCTCACAAATTAAAAATGGACTGGGTGGTAGCCTGCCTGAGTTTCATGGGTGTACTGTAACTTCAATGTTTTAAGACTGAGTAGTCCTTCCCAGGACTCTGCTTGAAGTCCTCCAGGCTGGTACTGTTTAGGGCACTGGCTAGGCCTCTCGGTGCCTACTCACTGCCATCAAGTAATGCCTGAAGCTAAGCATCAACTGATGGGCAGCTGTGGTCAGCAAACTCCACACCTTAAAGGTTCATGGAGACCCCAAACAAGTAGCTGTACCATTTACTTCCAATTCTTTTATTTGTTAACCATCCAGGCTTCACTGACTGTTAGCACCCAGTTTCTTGCTATGCACTTTGGTGACCCCAGCATAGCACTAGCTCCAGATACTTCACATTGCCATCTCCTCTACTTTCTCACTTCTCTAAGATGTATGGAACACTTGCAGCTCACCCACAACTACTGAGGCACCCCTTGGCCCTCAGAGTCATCCTCAGAATTCCTTTACATCCAAGATTCTAAGCTCTGAAATTACTCTGATTACAACCTCCAGAATTCTCCAATACTTAACCTCCCTGTGTGCATGACCCCCTGGGTTTCAGAGGGCACAGCGTCAAAGGTCTTGTCCCTCCCTTAATCCTTGCAGCTCACTCCGCCCTTTCTGCTTTCATCTGTTTCCCTGTCCTAGCTTGAACAAGGCTGACCTCTTCAGAAATATTTCCTAGGCCCCACTGTGCCTTGCTCTATTGCATTTCAGACCCCTTACCTCCAATCCTTGTGTCCTGGCTTCACAAACCTCTTGAGTGGAGGAAAACATTACCTACTTGAGAGTTTCACTTGAGAGTTTCTGGCTCAAGTGACACTGTAAGTTCATACTATCTAATCTTCCTTGGCCCTTACTTCATCCCAGTCCTTTTAAGTTCTTAAGTTTTCAGTCTGCAGCAGTTCCACTGCACCTAACACATCCCCTTATTTCGGAGCTCTTGCACTCCCTCTCTGGGGATGAACTAGACTGTACTGTACACCACTGGGGCCTTCAAATACCCTCTTCAAGTATTAGAAACATATGGGCTAGGCATGGTGGCTCATGCCTGTAATCCTAGCACTTTGGGATGCTGAGGTGGGAGGATCATTTGAGCCTGGGAATTCAAGATTAGCCAGGGCAGCACAGTGAGATGCCATCTCTACCAAAAATACGAAAATACACCATGGGCATGGTGGCACATGCCTGTAGTCCCAGCTACTCAGGAGGCTAAGAGGATCGCTTGAGCCTGGGAGGCCCAGGTTTCAGTAGGCTGAGATCATACCACTGCACTCCAGCCTGGGGACCCTGTCTCAAAAAGGCAGTCCAAAGCTCAGGTCAAAACAAAACAAAACAAACAAAAAAAAAAAACAAAAAAAGGTCAAAACAAAAACAAAAGCAAAAAATAAAACAAAACAAAACAAAGCTCAGGTCCACTGACATGTTTTGTTTAGCACATATAACTGTTTTTTCGAATACGTAGTTTAAAAATATTTTATTCATATAATTCGATGAATTCGATGTGTATGATTTTTAAAATGTAAATTAGTGGCCACTTAAATACAGTATCTTACAGAATTAAATCCGGACTCCTTGCTTCTCTTAGACAGTAAGAAGACTGGACATCACTGAGCCCTACCATGTAACTGACTAATGCGATACGCATGGGAATCTGCCCTCTCCACAAGGGCCACATGGCTTCGTTCACCACAGTCCCTCTTCCCTACACAGGTTCCCTGCCTGGTCCCAGGAAGCATTCTGAGTTTGTGGTTCTTTGATCTAAAAGAAGGGTTCTTTTTTTCTTTTCTTGAGACAGAGTTTTGCTCTTGTTGCCCAGGCTGGAGTGCAATGGCGTGATCTTGGTTCACTGCAATCTCCGCTTCCCTGGTTCAAGCGATTCTCTTGCCTCAGCCTCCTGAGTAGCTGGGATTACAGGCATGTGCCACCCCACCTGGCTAATTTTGTAATTTTAGTAGAGATGGGGTTTCTCCATGTTGGTGGGCTGGTCTCGAACTCCCGACCTCAGGTGATCAGACCACCTCGGCATCCCAAAGTGTTGGGATTACAGGCGTGAACCACTGCGCCCGGCCTAAAAGAAGAATTCTAACTGATCTCACCCCCACGGCTGAGATCCCTCAACTTCATCCCTTTCCACCACTGCTTCACAGGCAGGGTCCTACCTCTGCTTCTTCATTAATCTCTATTTGCGAATGAGTCAACAGCTAGCCAGTACCTCCCTTTTGTCTCTGAAATTCAGTCCTCACAATCCTTTGCTTCCAAGATGTCTTCCAGCACTGACTTCAGTCCCCTCTCTCTGGGTCCCCTACGGACAATGCCCTCTTAAAAGGACTTCTCACTCTCAGACATTGCCTCTCTAGCCCCTGTATTAATGCCAAATTGCATAAAAGTTGCTCAACCCTTATTCTCAATTTCTGTACTCATACTATTGAAAACCAGCAACAGACCACACTGAGCAGCCCCAGCCCAGAGGTGTAAACACTGAGGCATTTGTGGAAATGTCAATTTCTCATGTCCTCCTAACTCTTCCACGACTCTCCACTAACTACCTGCAGGTAAAAATCCATGTTCTTCAGCAGGCCCCAAGCACTTTGTTATCCACTGGAGGAATCTGTGATACAACTGCCCTCTTTCATGCCCCTGTGATTGAGCACAGCTTCTTCCCTCTGCCAGGTGCTCCCTGTTCCCTAGGAAACCAGCTGGCAGAGCAACCCTTCCATTCCTGTGTTACAGAAACACCTTGCACACATTGCAGTTGTTATATGTATCACACTTTACTGTATCTTCCCCATGTCTGTCTCCCCTAAGAGGCAACGGGATCCTTGAGGTCAAGGGGCAACCGTCAGTACACTCCCTGGCACCAGAGAAGTTTTCCTTAAATGCTGATGAGCTGGTGGCCCCACCAGTCAACAGGTCAAACAACTTAACCATCCCTCCTGCCACCTGGCTTAAAACCGACCCCTAAATCCCTACATCCACACAGCCGCCCTGTCCTTGTAAAAACCTTACCACTCCCCTACCCAACTCATACCCAAGGCTAACTTGCAACAATGTTCATTTCACTGTTGGTCTTCTGTTTCTGGAAGATTCCATGCTTCTCAAAATCCTCACTGACTCTCTATTAAATAAGGTCCAATGACCTTAGCCTGGCATTTTGGTACCTCAGGCTTCATCTTTCACAGGAGCACCTGGACACCTTTTACCATGACACTCCATGTTTTCTGGGCCTTTGCTCCACAACCACCTCTGTCTGGAAGGTCAGGTACCTGGAAATATTTGGCTCTTCAAAAGCCAGCTGAAGTACTGCTTCCTACGACAAATCTTCCCTTTAACAAAAGTGGTCACTGTACAGAGTCAGTGCCTGTGTTTCAACCTGCATGGGCACTATCACTGTCTACTGGTAGTTTCCATTTCGCCCCTCTGCACTCAATGGAGGCCCACCTAACTAAGCTCCACATTCTCCTCTACTCTAGCATTTGCAAAAGGCAGTGAATTAACATTTTAAAGGCAAAACACAAGCAAACCACTTGGTGGGACACAAGACAGTTCACCTCATCTTATTTTGAGCAGAGACACTATAGTCGAAAAACCCTTCTTTGCTCTAAATCTTCCTTCCTTTAAATCTGCTGCTCTTCCACAGCCTAACTTAAAATATTATAGATGTTGAATCAAATTTGCTTTCCTGTTCTTAGTTTTTAAAATCAAGATAATGGTTTTCTCCTCCTTCAAGAAAGTAAAACTCCAAAACAAATTCAGGACAAAAAAGCCCTGATTGTGGCATTCAACTCTTACCTATGAGTCTCAAGGGGAGAAAAAAAAGAATTTCTTACAAGTGGGAGGGTTGACTTATGAGTAATACATATCACAAAGATCAACAAGCAGGAGCACATACTAGCAAGAAACTGTAAGACACACCTTTCCCAAACAGCCTGGCTTAACTGTGTGGCAGGGACAGCCAAGAAAACTGGCATTGGGCAGGTCTGGCAGGACCAGCAGGGCTCTTCTGTAGAGTAAAGGAGTCATTCTCCATGCTTGCGATGAGTCTTGAGCAAAAGCAGAACCCAGAGGAGGCAGAACGCACAGCAAAGGCAGAGACTACTACTACAGTGGAGAATTAAGCTGAAAGGTGCTAAACCAGAGCACTGGAAAAATAAAGTGGGGTTGGATTAATCGTTTTGTAAGTTAGAGGAGGAGTTTAGGCTGAATGAGACAGGTGACAGGAGGCTCTAGTAGGTTCCAGGGCAGGAGAATGACTTTTTGCAGGAGGATTACTCTAATACAAGTTGAACCAGGGAGGGAGGGAGCAATGAATGAGTAAAGGCAATGGAGCAAGGGAGGGGACACACAGGAATGAAAGTCTTAACCGCAGCAAAGGCAATAGAAAGGAAAGGAATGAAGGCACGTAAGAGATTTTCAGAAGAAAATGCGAGTTAATCATGTCAAGCTTTTAAGCCCTGAGAAGTGCAGAAGATTGGATAGCTGGGGAGAATGGACGAAGGGGAACGCGCCTTAGACCAGCTGTCTGCAATCCAACTGACTAAAAAAGTTAAGCCCAGGAAAGCAAACTTGGTTCTACATCTACAACGCTGGCTTTTTTATTTGTTTTGTTTTTTTGAGACGGAGTCTTCGCGCTGTCGCCCACGCTGGAGTGCAGTGGCGCGATCTCGGCTCACTGCAACCTGCCTTCCGGGTTCAAGCGATTCTCCTGCCTCAGCCTCCCAAGTAGCTGGGACTACAGGCGCGTGCCACCACGCCGGGCTAATTTTTTGTATTTTTAGTAGAGGCGCCACTGCACTCCAGTGTGGGTGACAGAGACCCTGTCTCAAACAGAAAAAAATAGGTAAACACACATTCTTTCTTTCTGACATTCTCCGAGCGTTTCATTACTATTAATGGTTTTTTTTTTCCAATTCTCAAGAGGAACACAGTTTTCACCCTGTTAGCCAGGACGGTCTCGGTCTCCTGATCTCGTGATCCTTCCGCCCTGGCCTCCCAAAGTGCTAAGATTACAGGCGTGAGCCACCGCGCCTGGCCTACAATGTTTTAAGCTGTGAAGAACTACACAGCTGAGTGCCCTGTCTCCTCTAAGGATGTGAAAAGCAAACACTCACGATTTTTTGTTAAATCTAAGAACAATAGGAGATACGACTACTCAGATTCAAGGACACTGACATTACTTGACAAAGTAGGATGCAAAAAGAGGGCCCTTCCTGCCCACCCCCCACACGGCTCATCATATGAGAGGCAAGTATCAAGGACGAAGGCTCTGGAAACAAACTCCCTAGGTCTGAATCCTGCTGCCCTACTTGGAGATGGAAAAACCTAGAGAAACTTGGTTACCTAGGAGGAGGAACATACTATGTTGCTTTTTGGTTTGGAAAGGGGGGGAAGTAGATAGAGGTGCTGAAGAGGTCTGAAATGCTGATTTAGGCAGAAGGTGAGTCACCACTTTGAGTTTCAGTTTCCCCAGCTGTTAATT
Source organism: Hylobates moloch (assembly GCF_009828535.3). Classification (NCBI taxonomy): domain Eukaryota; kingdom Metazoa; phylum Chordata; class Mammalia; order Primates; family Hylobatidae; genus Hylobates; species Hylobates moloch. The sequence goes on from NW_026652281.1 coordinate 85,570,475, forward strand.
TAAAAAAAAAAAAAAGGCGGGGTGGTGGTGGGGAGGATAAAATCTACCTTATTAGAAGCTATAAGGGCTGCACATTCCTTCTGAAGTAACCTGTGATGTTCTCAAGCGTTATGTAAATGTTAGTTGTACGTAATATCAATACAAAGAATAACGCTATTTTTTAACATATTAAATATCCGGCCGGGCGCGGTGGCTCCCGCGTGTAGTCCCAGCACTTTGGGCGACCGAGATGGGAGGATGACTTGAATCCAAGAGTTCGAGACCTGCCCGGGCAACATAGTGAAATCCCGTTTCTACCAAAAAAAAAAAAAAAAAAAATTGAGCCGGGCGTGGTGGCGCGCTCCTATGGTCCTAGCTACTCGGGAGGCTGAGGTGGGAGGATCACTTGAGCCCGCGAAGTCGAGGCTGCAGTGAACTGAGATAGCACCACACTGCACTCCACTGTGGGTGACAGAGTGAGACCCTGTCTCAAATAGAAAAAAATAGGTAAACATACATCCTTTCTTTCTGACATTCTCCGAGCGTTTTATTACTATTAATAGTATTTTTCCGATTCTCAAGAGGAACTGAGATCCCAAAATGGCTCAGAACTGCAGTAGTGGAGGCCCGGGACTGGGGGATAAAGGCTTAGGTGGTGGACGAGGCTGCGGGCCCAGCAACAGGCCTTGCGTACCATCCTGGGGGCCGGGGAACTGACAACAACAGGCGACATGCGCAGCGCGCCCCGTCCGTGCCACACGCTGTGCCCGCGCTTCATGCACATCCCCCACTTTCATCCTCGCGACAGCCCTCTGAGGTAGGTACTTTCGTCAGCGCCACTTTACAAATGGAGAAACTGAGGATCCGGGGATCAAGCCGCTATCCAAGGTCACATGGCTCGCGAGCCCAAAAGGCAGGTTCGCTGGCTCCCGAGACTGCGTTCCCAACCCAGGGGCATCGCGGCGGACGGCGGGGGCGGGGAGGAGCGGGAGCCCGGAGACCCGGACCGATCGAGGCCGCGGGCGCGCGGGGGCGGCGGCCGGACTCACCTTGGCGCTGTGCACCGCCTCCTGCGCCCCGCAGAGCTGCAGCCAGATGCGCGCGGGCAGCGGCTCCTCAGCCCCCAGCGCGCCGAGCACGGCCAGGCTCACGCCAAACAGGCCCTCGATACGGCTGCGGCTCTGCTCCAGCAGCTCCGCCTTCTCGGCTGGCGCCGTAAACTCGTCCAGCACCGCCCGGGCCGCCATGGCGGGCGCGGCCTCCCGCGGCGGCGCCGGGGGCCGGCGGCGGCGACGCCCCCTCAGCTTGCTGCCGCTGCACCCAAGCCAGTCAGGCGGCGTCGGCCTTTCCCGGCCACCTCGCCCCCGCCCGCGCCCCGCCGCCCGCCCTCAGGCCCGGCTATACCATCCCGCCAAGACCGCAGCAGCTTGGCAAACTGCTGGCAGCGAACCCCTCCGCCCCTTTGCCGCCGCCGCGGGCCGGGCCCCGCCGCCGCGCATGCGCCCCGGCCGCAGCCGTCATTGAGGCTCGCCGCCCCCTAGAGGAAGGGAGTAGGGTGAGGGCGACGGAAGTTGACGTCACCTGCAGTCGCCATGTTGGTTGAGAGTAAAGAGGTGGTTCTGGAGGCCTGGACGGACTTCTTGGATGAGGGCAAACCGCTTTCGCGGGGTCTGGTGGATGTAGATATATGGGTTTATAGTTGAGGAAACTTAATTGCCAGGAGGCGAGACTGAGATTGTCACAGGGATTGGACTTGACCTCAGACATCTTGACGCTCAAACCAGGATTCTAGCAGTTGCGTTATTCAGTTTCACATTAATCCACAGGCAGATGGGACCTTTCCTTCTCTGTTTGTTCCCTTCCTCCCTACCCTTTTACCTTCTTAGCTGCTCTTCTCACTTTTTTCTCTTTCCCTCTTTATTTCTTTCAGTAAAAATGGTAGCAAGAAGAGAAGAAAATGGGCATACTTACGGAGAATTGAAAAGCAAAAAAATGATTAAGATAAATTCAAGAAGGCCGGGCGCGGTGGCTCACGCCTGTAATCCCAGCAGTTTGTGGGGCAGAGGTGGGCGGATCACCCGAGGTCCGGAGTTCGAGACCAGCCTGACCAAGATGGAGAAACCCCATGTCTGCTAAAAAAAAAAAAAAAAAATTAGCGAGGCGTGGTGGCACATGCCTGTAATCCCAGCTACTAGGGAGGCTGAGGCAGGAGAATCACTTGAACCGTGGAGGCAGAGGTTGCGTGCGGTGAGCCAAGATTGCACCATTGCACTCCAGCCTGGGCAAGAAGAGCAAAACTCCGTCTCAAAAAAAAAAAAAAAAAAAAAAAAAGATAAATTCAGGAGAGTGATTTCTTCTGTGAGGGAAGAAAGGGGATATGTTATGGGAGAAGCCCGAAAAGTGGGAGTTTGGGGGCTCACTCATCTTACCTGGGACTGGGGCAAATAAACCCTAACTCCTCTCCAGGTCTGTTTTCTGATCTGTAAAATAAAAGGTTACACTCAGTTATCTCTAAGGCCTTTTCCAGGCCTTTATATTCTCTGAGTCCACGAAAACAGACTGTGGAAGATAAAGTGTTGGATTCCTTTCCTTCAGCTAAATATTGTGGCTATAGTAGACAGGGGCTCTGGGAATATTACCTCTCTCTGTTTTAATTCTTCATGTATAAAATGTAGATAATAGTACTTCCTATTGTGAATATTAATACAGTACCCAACACTGTAAGTGCTCACTGAACATTTTTATTGCTAACTTAAGCAATATATTTAAGGCCCAATTTTCAGGGAAAATCTTTGTACGGATTATGCAACCACGGTGAACTTGTGGGCCCAGGAGCCAGTGCCATCTGTGTACATCCCCGCTACAGGAAAAAGAGGAGGAGCTAAAGATGTTGTAGTTGGAAATACCAAGGGGTAGTGGTCTCTGTAGGAGGATTTACCCAAGGTAAAACCTGTGAGAGATCCAGGCTGCTGGGGGTTTCCATATGTCTCAGAAACTCAGGTGTGGTCTCCCAGTGCCCCACCAAGAAGTGATTCAGCACAGGGAAGGGAACAACGAGGCTCACAGACCAACAGATTCCTGCTCCCCTGGGCTTTTCCCTTGATGTCCACACAACCAGCAACCTGCTCCATCAGGTAGATGACCTGAGATTAGCTGAGGCAGGTCAGGTGGCAAGTGTGGCATTGCTGATGTATTGCTTGCAGAACCGCAATCTATCAGTAAGACATGTTGTCAACACAGCATGTTATTTCCTGCCTTATTGCACTCACTTTAAACGGAATTGCTATTGTTCAGTGATTGGACAGGGCTTTCCCCAGGGCTGGTTCCTGTTTGCTCCCAGTGACTTCCCTGCTTGCGATTCTTAATTGCTTAATTGTAAGAGGTGAGGAGGGAGGCTGCCTTGAAAAACACACCACAGTGCCTTCCTCTCCCCACTTCCCTCCAAAAAAATCCCACCCAAAACCAACAGAAGCAGTGCATACACACACGCTTAAAAAATGCTGGGCCATGAAGCTGTGCTAGTAAGTCACTGGGTTGGTGTATAATTGAAGATACATAGTTTTGGGAGATTTTTCCTCCAGTTTTAATTTAAGACTTGCCAGGCTGGGTGTGGTGGCTCACACCCATAATCCCAGCACTTCGAGAGGCCAAGGAGGGTGGATCACTTGAGCCCAGGAGTTGGAGACCAGCCTGACCAACGTAGTGAAACCCTGTCTCTATTCAAAATATAAAAAATTAGCCGGGTGTGGTGGCACATGCCTGTAATCCTAGCTACTTGGGAGGCTGAGGCAGGAGAATTGCTTGGACCCAGGAGGCGGAGGTTGCAGTGAGCTGAGATCACGCCACTGCACTCCAGCCTGGGTGACAAGAGCAAGACTCCATCTCAGAAAAAAAAAAAAAAAAAGACTTGCCAGTTCATATTTGATCAGCATTTCCCTTTAGGGAACTCTCAAGGTTTCCTGAGTGTAAAGAACAAGGAGAAAGAGAGAGAGAGAGAGAAAAAAAATCCCCTTTCAAGAACTCCCTTGCTTCATGCTGTTTCTCACTCAACCACAAGTTCCCTTGGTTAACCAGCCTTGCCTATCTGGCTGGCCTGACCAGCCAGGACAGTTGACGCCAGAGATGAAACCTTATGAATTCTGTATTCTAGATACTTAAGCTATGTTTTTCATTAATCTCATAACAACCTCATGAGCCCATAAAATGGTGTTGAGAGAATCACTTATTCTTGCTTCTCATATTTTCAAGGACAGGAGGAGATTCCTATTGCATTCCCCAGGAGGGCGAAGTGTGGAGGAACATGTCTATCTAGCTTTCATCCTCCTTTTCCCCAGAGCAGGAGGAGGATTTCTCTGACTGATAACTTTCTGAGAAGGTGCGGTGCTGGGTTGGACCACCCTGTACCCTGGTAATGGGCTGTCTGCAGTTGCTGTGTTAGTGACTGGGGGTAAAATATTTTCACTTCAACCACATCCTCCAGTCTAGCTCTCGTCAGCAGTGAAGATGACATTCTGATCTCTACCTGGCTGACATCTGCTTTTCTTCCTTAGTTCTGAACTCAGAAGGGGCAGAAAGAGTGTTTATTGGTCTCCTAAAACTCCAACAGTGGTTGCTATTGTTTTTCTTCCTGTTTCAAAAATGAGGAAACCAGCCGGGGGTGGTGGCAGGTGCCTGTAGTCTCAGCTACTTGGAAGGCTGGGGTGGGAGGATTGTTTAAGCCCAGGAGTTCAAGGTGTGCCTGGGCAACATAGCGATATCCTGTCTCTTACCTGCACCCCCACAAAAAAAAAAGTAAATTAAGCGGAAAAGAGGAAACAGAAGAATAGAGAAGTTCTAGAATGTTCCACAGAGCTAGTCAGTGAAGTGGTAGAAATAGCCATTTGAATCCAGGCAGTCTGACTGTAACCAAGCAGCTTGGCTTCAAACTGCATTTTAAAACCTTGTTTTCTTTCCTTTCTCCCCGGTCTCAAGATACAATTTTGAGACAAGCTGCATAATGTGTTTCCTGTCATCTTGACATACAGCCTTGGAATGGACTACGAACCTCCACTCCCTATCCTTCCCCATTCCATGCTCCCATGCCATATGCACATTTATTTACCCAAATGCTTGTCAAGCACACACCATGCTCACTTACCTGGTCACGTATTTCCTTAGAAGCTTCAGGGGCTGGATTTTTTTTTGTTTTTTTTTGGGATGGAGTCTTGCTCTGTCTCCCAGGCTGGAGTGCAGTGGCACAATCTCGGCTCACTGCAACCTCTGCCTCCCAGGTTCAAGCAATTCTCCTATCTCAGCCTCCTGAGTAGCTGGGATTACAGGCATGCACCACCACATCCAGCTAATTTTTGTATTTTTAGTATAGACAGGGTTTCGCCGTGTTGGCCAGGCTGCTCTCAAACTCCTGATCTTGGGCAATCTGCCTACTTCAGCCTCTCAAAGTGCCGGGATTACAGGCCTGAGCCATTGTGCCCATTCAGGGGCTGGATCTTGACATGGACCGTATGCCTCCAGAATTCTCTCCCCGGTCAAGGCTGAAACTTACTCCTGGCTACACTCACTCACGTTTACTCACGTTCACGCACTAGAAATTAACTGCAAGATTGGCTGCAGTTCATTTGTAACCTGGTCAGGCCCAGGATGGCACTGGCCCCTTCACCAAAGGGAACAATAATTCAAGATAAGCTGTTGGAGTGGATTGCACCACTGACCCCTCCTAGCCCCCTCCATTCCAAACCCCTCTCTCTTTAAAAACCCCTCCATTCCCTCCACAAATTGAAGGGTGGAAATTTTTGGAAAGAATCTCACCCACTCCTTCCCTTATTATCATGGATAATAGAATCTCCTTATCACACTTTGCTCTTGTTATTCTGGCATTTTTGTACCTGTGGCAAGCAGACAGACCCTTTGCTGGTTACATGACTCTGCTGAGTGGCCTTATGTGCTATGCCATAATGACAGCAGCAGCAAGCTTGGATATGCAGCCAGCCCCTTCTTCTGCCCTTGTGCAAAGGTGAGCAAGAGGAGATCACATGGTCTCATGACCAACCCCTTAGTCTTGGACCCTCCTTGCTGTAGGATGCTGTCAAAACCAGACAGACCTGCACATGGAATGTTGCTCGGCACACCCAACCAATCAGATCAGCAGACAAAGATGCTCCCTGGCCAGCAGTGTCAAGGTTGGTGTGCCTTCCTGGGTTCTGTGTTTTTGGTACAATCACATGTAGGACCTTCGAGTAAGAAACAGTAATATCATCATTCTTCAACTACACACACAAGGTTTTAATAAATTTGCAAACTGTTGAACTTCTCTCATCCCCTGTCAACAATCCAAGCCACCATCATCTCTCTGACAACCATGATGTCTCCCCATAGTCTTTTTGGCCTCTCTGTAAATGTCAAGAGCTACAACCAGTACGAGATTTGGATAAATTATTTACAAATATCGATGCTGCAGCCAGAGTGATCTTCTCAAATTGCAAATCTCATCTGTCAGACCCTTACTTAGGATCCTCCAAGAGCTTTCCCTCAGGGTCAGAATAAAATCCAAAGCCCTTGCCTTGAGTGGCAGCCCTTACCAGACCTGTCTCCTTCCTGCCCCACTTCTGCTCCTCTCTGCACTGGGCCCAGCTCACATCATGGCAAGGCATTTGCACTCACTGTTCCTGCCTCCTGTTTTCTTTTTTAAATTATTATTTTATTTATTTATTTATTGAAATGGAGTCTCACTCTGTCTCCCAGGCTGAAGTGCAGTGGTGCGATCTCAGCTCACTGCAACCTCTGCCTTCTGGCTTCAAGCTATTCTCCTGCCTCAGCCTCCTGAGTAGCTGGGATCACAGGCGTGCGCTACCACTCCCAGCTAATTTTTTGTATTTTTAGTAGAAATGGGTTTTCACCATGTTGGCCAGGCTGGTCGCAAACTCCTGACCCCAGGTGATCCACCTGCCTTGGCCTCCCAAAGTGCTGGGATTACAGGCATGAGCCACCGAGCCACCACACCCGACCACTTCCTCCTATTTTCTTTTCTTGCTTTCTTTTTTTTTTTTTTTGAGATGGAGTCTCGCTCTGTCACCCAGGCTGGAGTGCACTGGTGCAATCTCAGCTTACTACAACCTCCGCCTCCTGGATTCAAGCAATTCTCCTGCCTCAGCCTCCCAAGTAAGTAGTTGGGATTACAGGCGTGAGCCACTGTGCCTGGCCAAGCCCTATTTTCATTTAGTTAACTCCTCACCCTCCAAAGCTCCACTGAAGAGTGATTTTGTCAAGAATTCATTCACTGGTCTCTCTGGTGAGCCAAGTCTCCTGCTGTAGGCTCTTGGCACTGTGGCCCTGTCACTTGTGGCACCAGGGCCAGTTTTATGTGTGCTTGAGTGATGGGATTGACTCAGATCCACCTCCACCATCAGACTGTCAACTCTATGGGGGCAGTGATCTGAGGCTGAACTGAGCTCGACATATTCCAGGAACAGGGGACAGGGCAGGATACAGCCCTCCAGAAACACCCAGAGACAGGATAAGGCCAGACCCTCCAGAATGTATGTGGTGGGCCTGTTACAGATTTTGTATTTTATTTTAGTATAATGAGGAAAAAAAGCCTTCCCGGGTTTTGTTTTGTTTTGAGACAGGGACTTGCTCTGTTGCCCAGGCTGGAGTGCAGTGATGCCTTCATAGCTCATTGCAGCCTCAAACTGCTGGGCTCAAGTGATCCTCCTGCCTCAGCCTCTCAGTCTGAGTACCTGGGACTACAGACGAGCATCACTACACCTGACTAATTTTTAAATTTTTTGTAGAGACAGGGTCCCACTATGTTGCCCAGGCTGGTCTGGACTCCTAGCCTCAAGCAACCCTTCTGCCTTGGCCTCCCAAAGTTCTGGGATTGTAGGAGTGAGCTGCTGCCCCTGGTGTTCCCAGGTTAAGCAGTGAATACATCATCTAATTTATGCTGTAAGATCTGTCTCCCTTCTCTGGGGAAAAAGAGTGGAGGAGGCCAGAGTAGACTGGGAAGAACATAGGTATATATACGTTTATATAGAATATCTTCCATACCACAGCAATTCCATCCAATCCCCTTTCTCAAACATGAAGGGGGCCGGATCACGAGGTCAGGAGATCAAGGTCATCCTGGCTAACACGGTGAAACCCCGTCTTTACTAAACATACAAAAACAAAATTAGCCGGGCGTGGTGGCGGGCGCCTGTAGTTCCAGCTACCAGGGAGGCTGAGGCAGGAGAATGGCTTGAACCCAGGAGGCAGAGCTTGCAGTGAGCCAAGATCGCACCACTGCACTCCAGCCTAGGTGACAGAGCGAGACTCCGTCTCAAAAAAAAAAAAAAAAAACCATGAAGGGGCTGGGCTTCTCTCGGCATGGTAGCCAGGTTCCAAGTAAGAAAGTAAGACTATTCCACCAGCAAGTGTTCTTGCTGGAAGTAGAAGTAAGCCTCCACTTCCTTTTTCATGGAACACTTGCAGGTGAAATAGTCTTACTTGGAACCTGGCTACCATGCCGAGAGGAAACCCAGCCCCTTCATGTTTGAGAAAGGGGATTGGATGGAATTGCTGTGGTATGGAAGGTATTCTATATAAACAAATGTGTATATATATATATATATATTTTTTTTTTTTTTTCTTCCCAGTGGCAGTATTGGTCTAGGTGCCAGAGGATGGGGGCTTGGACCAGGGAAGTTGCAGTGGGGAGGGAGTGGAGGAATCTGAGAGCTATTTTGGAGGAAGAATCTCTCCATTCAAGTGTGGAGGGCGTGCTTTTCCTTAGCGGCACGCGTCTGCTTCTCGATGCGTCTGCTGCTTCTAGTCTTTTATTCTCTCCCTTTATATATTTCCTTTGCATTTTTATTATCCATGTATTGAAACTCCTCTGACATTGATTCAAACTGCTACAACTGCCACAATACCGAGAGGAGCTATTTATAACATGCAGTCCTTAGGTGGGAACGCAGCTCTCTGCCAAGTGCTACTACAGAGATTGTCGGCTGTCTGCCAGCTCCCAAATGTTTCTAATTCAAAGCATTTTCCCATCACCCTCTACAGCTAGGATTTCTCAACAGGGGCACAATTGACATTTTGGGTGAGATAATTCTTTGTTGTAGGGGCCCGTCTTGTGAATTGTAGGATGTTTAGCAGAATCCCTATCCTCTACTCACTAGATGCTAATAACAACCACTCCCCTACACCCGGTGTGACAAGAAAAACGTCACCAGACATTGTCTAATGTCAAAACTGTCCCCAGTTGAAAATGATTGGCCTACAGAGATAATTCAGAGAAAGCCCTGCTCCTAGGGCTGAGCTAATAATTCAGAATTCAGCCAGGTGCAGTGGCTCATGCCTGTAATCCTAGCACTTTGGGAGGCTGAGGTGGGTGGAATGCTTGAGCCCAGAAGTTCAAGACCAGCATGGGGCACATAGAAAGACTCCCCCCCCCGCCATCTCTGCAAAAGATCTTAAAAAATTAGGCTGGGCACAGTGGCTCATGGCTGTAATCCCAGCACTTTGGGAGGCTGAGGCGGGCGGATCACCTGAGGTCAGGAGTTCAAGACCAGCCCAGCCAACATGGTGAAACGCTGTCTTTTTTTTTTTTTTTTTGAGACAGTGTCTCGTTCTGTCACCCAGGTTGGAGTGCAGTGGCGCGATCTCAGCTCACTGCAAGCTCTGCCTCCCAGGTTCACGCCATTCTCCTGCCTCAGCCTCCCGAGTAGCTGGGACTACAGGCGCCTGCCACCACACCCAGCTAATTTTTTGTATTTTTAGTAGAGACAGGGTTTCACCGTGTCAGCCAGGATGGTCTTGATCTCCTGACCTCATGATCTGCCTGCCTCGGCCTCCCAAAGTGCTGGGATTGCAGGCATGAGCCATCGCGCCCGGCCGAAACCCTGTCTTTACTAAAAACACAAAAATTAGCCAAGTGCGGCGGTGTGCGTCTGTAATCCCAGCTACTCAGAAGGCTGAGGCAGGAGAATAACTTGAACCTAGGAGGTGGAGGCAGCAGTGAGCCAAGATCGTACCACTGCACTCCAGCCTGGGTGAGAGCGCAAGACTCTGTCTCAAAAAAAAGAAAAAAGAAAAAAGAAAAAAAAAAGCCAGGCAGAGTGGTCTTAGCTACTTGGGAGGCTGTGGTGGGAGGACGGATTGAGCCTGGAAGGTTGAGATTGCAGTGAGCCATGATTGTACCACTGCACTCTAGCCTGGGTAATAGAGTAAGACCCTATCTCAAAAAAAAAAAAAAATTCAGCATCCTCTTTCTACGTACTCCATGGGACACACACACATCAAATCTAATGAAGGCTTCTCAGCTCCCTGTATGGGGTGTGAAAGAACAATTAGTTAAGGGTTTGTGGTTGGTTGTGTGTCCACCAAAGTGACTGGGGCATCAGCCCACTATTTCTCACTGCTTCTCATTGGCTCATCAATAGAACACATTCTTGCCAGGCCTCCCTGTCTTCAAAGCCCAGCCCAATTCTCACTTCTTCCATGAAACCTCCTTGTCCTACTCAACTTCCTGTGGCTGGTTAGGACAACTGAATAATTGATTACTTAATTGATTGATTCATTCATTCAACAAATATTTACTGAGCACCTACTAAGTGCCAAGCATTACTCTAAGTGCTGGGAATATAACACTAAACAAAGCAATGTCTGTTCTCATCAGCTTACATATGAGAGGGGAAGGCAGGCAATGAATGAATGAACAAATGAATAAATGTTACAGTGTCAGTGAGCAACTGCTGGCAATTCTTCCCTCTAACAGCCCCAAGTCTCAGGCTGGAGAGGCGCTTGGAGGTGACTCTTCACTATAAGGCCCTGTCTGACCCACCCTCTTTAATTTACAGAAGAGGAAACCAGGAGCAAGAGGGGAAGTGCCTTGCCCACAGTTCCATGGTTATCTTTCCCTACAGCGTAACCCAGTGCAGACACCTCTTCAATCACAGGCTCACTGAGGCTGTGTCTAGGGAAGGGCCACTCCACGTCCTCTATCTTCCCTGAACTCACTTGTCTGGCCAGCTGCCCTAGGTCCTGCCTCCCTGCAGCTACCTCCACAGCAGCAATGCACTGGGGCAGAGGCAGGAAGACCCCTCAGGAAGGATGTGGGACTTGTGATCGGTCACCAGATATGGGAGGCCAGCCGGGTGACCTCTTGGGACCACCTGACCCTGTGATGCCATCAGCTTGGCATCGGACCTCAGGGGTGGGGTGGGCTCACAGGAAACCAGGCCTGTTCTATTATTCCTCGTCTGTGTTAGGTAGTTTACAAAGATGGTCCTCAGAAATTCCTTCCTTCCTGCATGTGCGTGCTTCTCTTTAAGAATCTGGGCTGGCCTTGTGACCTCATTGACAAATAGAATTCAGTGGAAGTGATGTTCCAGGACTTCCAAGATCAATGCTTAGGAAGATGAAAGCTTCTACTTCCTTTTTCTTGGAACACTTCGTAGTGAAATAGTCTTACTTGGAACCTGGCTACCATGCCAAGAGGAAGCCTAGCCCCTTCATGTTTGGAAGAGGGGATTGAATGGAATTGCTGCAGTATGGAAGATATTCTATATAAACATATACATATATATATACACACACACACACACACACATATATACACCTATATTCATTGCTTTTCCAAAACTCCCTGCATGCCTAATCCTGTACAAGGAACTAGGCTATGCACCAAGCGCTTAGAACAGTAGGTGTTCAGCAAATAGTGATTGACTGACTGTACATGAATGATCTCATTTAGCCACAACAAAAAATTCTATGAAGTAGGCGTTATGCCCATTTTACAGATTAAGAAACTGAGGCTTAGAGAGATTAACTGGACTGCAGTCCCCACCACTAGGAAGGGACTGAGCCAGGACTGTCACAGCAGGTGTGCAATATTGAAGACTTCCCTGCAGAACTAGAGGGGCAGAGGCATGCCTTGGCTCCCCTTGAACACAGGGTCAGCTAGTCCCAAGAGGTCACCCGGCTGGCCTCCCATATCTGGTGACCGATCACCTGTCCCACTCCCAATCTCATACCAGGCTACTTTAGGGACTGCCCAGGATCAATAATTGGGACTTCTTGACTTAAAGAGCTCCAGGACAAGGTAGTACAAATGGCCTTTCCATATTCCAGGATTGCGGGACACACATAGTGGGGAGGGTTCTCCTTCTACTTGACCATGGGCTCTTGGTTCTCTGAAATAATAGGAGAGACCATTTGCACACTTTGTTACAAAACTCTTGCATACCAGACTGGGCAGCACAGCAAAGCCCTATCTCTGTAAACCATAAAATAACTACCTGGGCATGGTGGTGGGTGCCTGTAGTCCCAGCTACTTGGGAGGCTGAGGTGGGAGGATCACTTGAGCCCAGGGTTTCGAGGCTGCAGTGAGCCATGATCAGGCCACTGCACTCCAGCCTGGGCGATAGAGCGAGACCCTGTCTTTAAAAGAAAAAAAAGAAAAATAACTGCATGTAGTGAAAGACACGGTTGGCCAGGTAATTCCTCCCTCTAACAGCCCCAAGTCTCAGGCTGGAGAGGTGCTTGGAAACGACTCTTCACTATAAGATCCTGTCTGACCCACCCTCTTTAATTTACAGAAGAGGAAGCCAAGAGCAAGAGGGGAAGTGCCTTGCCCATAGTTCCATGGTTATCTTTCCCTACAGCGTAACCCAGTGCAGACACCTCTTCAATCACAGGCTCACTGAAGCTGTGTCTAGGGAAGGGCCACTCCACCTCCTCTATCTTCCCTGAACTCACTTGTCTGGCCAGCTGCCCTGGGTCCTGCCTCCCTGCAGCTGCCTCCACAGCAGCAATGCACTGGGGTAGAGGGAGGAAGACCCCTCAAGAAGGTTGTGGGACAGGTGATCGGTCACCAGATATGGGAGGCCAGCCAGGTGACCTCTTGGGACTACCTGACCCTGTAATGCCATCAGCTTGGCATCAGACCTCAGGGGTGGGGCGGGCTCACAGGAAACTGGGCCTCTACCCTTCCTCTCCAGCTTACCAGTCAAAAATAACTCGCAGTTTCCGGAAGAATGTGCATCTTGCAAGAAGCCCTGGAATCCGCTGCCCGGCACAGAATGTCGTTCAGGGTTGACCCCCTCTCTCTCAGGCTTTGCTTGGCTTTCCTTTCACCACCTGTTACCTCATTTCATTCAGAATTCCTGTTGGTTTCTGCGCTGGAATCCCTGATTTTCCTCAAGTGTGGAAAACACAGCACTGATGAGATACCAGTTGCTTTTCAGCGGTAAACTGCCAGACTTGTAAGAAATTGTGACTGTTGTGTATTTATTTTTATAGTTCTCTTCTGTTTTGGTGAGAAATACTGGGCTTCTAGTTAGTATAGCAATAAACTGTTTCCCTTATATTTGGCTCTACTTATTTACTTTTTTTTAAATACATATAACTCGTTTGTTTATTTTAGAGACAGAGTCTTGCTCTGTCGCCCAGGCTGGAGTACAATGGTGTGATCCCGGCTCACTGCAGCCTTGAACTAACTCCTAGGCTCAAGCGATTCTCCTACGTCAGCCTCCTGAGTAGCTGGGACTACAGGTGTGCACCACTGCACCCGGCTAATTAAAAAAAATGGGCACTTGATGTTGGTGCCTGCTTGGGTCTCTTCCAAGCGTACTTTCCTTTCCTTTCTTTCCTGCTCTAAAGCCTTTTAAATAAACTTCCACTCCTGCTCTGAATTTTTTCTTTTTTTTTTTGAGAGATGAGGTCTTGCTATGTTGCCCAGGTTGCTCTCAAATTTTTGACCTCAAGAGATCCTCCAGCCTGGGCTTCCCAAACTGTTGGGATTACAGGCATGAGCCACTGTACCTGGCCTACATTTAACTTTAAAAAGTTGAGTTGAAGAAAAAAATAACTGAGTCATATTTCAGGTGACATGTAGGTACGTCCAAAATCATGAAGGGGATGTAAATGACTCAGAGTGGGAAATTCTCAGTTGATGCGCCAGGACCGAGGACTCTGTCCCTGGGGTGGGGGTTGCTAGCAGCCGCAGGTCTTTGGGGAAGTCCGTGTAGGGTCTAAGACCACCGAGCTGGCGACGGAGTGCTGGCCCCCCCGCTCCTGGTGCTGCGCGGCCTTCCCTGCTCCCGGGGCAGGCTTCCCTATTTCTGCAAGGCGGAGGGTCCGCCCGCCCTTCCTGCGGAGACACTCACTTTTTTTTTTAATTTTAATTTTAATTTTAATTTGACTTTAAGTTCTGGGATACATGTACAGAACGTGCAGGCTCGTTACATAGGTATACATGTGCCATGGTGGTTTGCTGCACCTATCAACCCGTCATCTAGGTTTTAAACCCCGCATGCATTAGGTATTTGTCCTAATGCTCTCCCACCCCTTGCCCCCCACCCACCCATAGGACCCGGTGTGTGATGTTCCCCTCCCTGTGTCCATGTGTTTTCATTGTTCAACTCCCACCTCCGGACACTCGCTTTTTCACCCTCCTGACAGCTTTGCTGCTTAGACCTGGACACAGAGTGCAGCGGGAAACTGTTTCAGCTCTCACACATACCTATCAAGCATTTATTGAGCTGCTGTGAACGCAGACACTCCTGCTCTCTCCAGGAACCGCTCCCGGCTCAGGGCGCCTTGGGTCCGTGGCGCCACCTGCTGTTCCCGCGGCGCCAGCGCAGCCTGCGAGGGCGTCCCAGCTCTTTCCATCCGAGCTTGAGGGAGACTCCGGGGCCACCCGCGGCACGCAGAGCTTCTGGCAGCCAGCGGCAAGGCAGAACTGGGATGCAAACCAAATGCACGTGGGTGATTGGCAGAAAAAGCCTCCCACAAATGGGAGGGATTTCGGAGGGAACCGAAAGAAAGTTGGTAAGCACCCACAGCCCCGAGCTTGGCTTTTTTTTTTTCCTAACAAAAAAGCTTGGAAGGGCACTTCCAGGCAACCAGGGGCGACTGGGTCTGCTGCTATCCGCGCTGCTTCCTCGAATGTGGAGAGAGCAGCTGGGGAGGTGGGGGAGTGCATCAGAAGCTCAGTAAAATGCAACGGGGACTTTGCACCCTCTTTTTGCTGCTTCAAGTGGACAGAAGGTGATCAGATGTCAGAGTGGGGAGGGCGACTTCCTCCATCTCTACCCCCGCCCTCAGGTCACATGAGGGAAATTGCTCCCTAAAGCTCTCTTTCTTAACACTGTCTGGCGATGACTTCAGAACTTCTCAGCATCTAGAACGACAACCTTAGCACATCAGTCTGCCTGGGCCTGCCACCTCCTGAGGCCCAGAAGTGACACCCAAGGACGCAGGGCATCTCCACCTAGCTGTTCTCAGCTTTGATGTGCCCGAATTAAAGGGGTAGGGTGGGCCGAGAGCAGTGGCTCACGCCTGTAATCCCAGCACTTTGGGAGGCCTAGGAGGGCGGATCATGAAGTCAGGAGTTCGAGACCAGCCTGGCCAACATGGTGAAACCCTGTCTCTACTAAAAATACAAAAGTTAGCCGGGCATGGTGGTGCGCGCCTGTAGTCCCAGCTACCTGGGAGGCTGAGGCAGGAGAATCGCTTGAACCCGGGAGGCGGATGTTGTGGTGAGCGGAGTTCCGCCACTGCACTCCAGCCTGGGTGATAGAAGGAGAATCGACCTCAAAAAAAAAAAGGGGGGGGGGGCGGGCAGGTGTTAAAATACAGTGGCTCAGGTTCCATCCACCTCTATTAGATTCTGGCTCAGTGGGTTTGGGGTGGGACTCTTGGCATGGATATTTTTAACAGGAACCCCAGGTGTTCCTGGTGCTCCACAGGTTGAGAACTCCTGCCCTGGCTTCCAAGGCACGTGCTTTGTCCAACATTCTTCCAAGTGCAGTACAAAATAAAGAGTCACTGTGAACTCGCAGCGCTCTTGGGCTAGATTATGTGCTCCTTGCTTTACAAGAATTCTCATTTAATGCTCCCGGGAATGCATTTGATGGACATCATTTTTAGGTGCATTTTGAAGAACGGGGAAGCCTGGGTAACATGGCGAAACCCTGTCTCTACCAAAAGTACAAAAACTAGCCAGACATGGCGCATGCCTGTAGTCCCAGTTACTCAGGAGGCTGAGGTGGGAAGATCGCTGGAGCGGGGGAGGTCAAGGCTGCAGTGACCCGAGATTGAGCCACTGCACTCTCCAGCCTGGGCGACAGAGCAAGACCTTGTCTTGAAAAAAAAAAAAAAAAAAAAGGAAAGGGGAGACAAAGGCTTAGAGAACTTACTTGACTTTTCCAATGCCAGTAAATGGCAGGGACAGGATTTGAATTCAGTTCAGTCTGATTTCAAGGCACATATTCCCCTTTTTTTCTCTTTCCCAGTATAACAAGTCTCTTTACTCAACTGAAATAGACATCAATGACGTATTTGGGCATAATGATTTTTTTTCTTCTTTTTTTTCTAATTTGACTTTAAGTTCTGGGATACATGTGCAGAACGTGAAGGTTTGTTACACAGGTATACATGTGCCATGGTGGTTTGCTGCACCTATCAACCTGGCATCTAGGTTTTAAGCCCCACGTGCATTAAGTATTTGTCCCAATACTCTCCCTTCTCTTACCCCCCACCCCCTGACAGGCCCCAGTGTGTGATGTTCCCTTCCCTGTGTCCATGCATTCTCATTGTTCATCTCCCACTTATGAGTGAGAACATGCAGTGTTTGGTTTTCTGTTCCTGTGTTAGTTTGCTGAGAGTGATGGTTTCCATCTTCATCCATGTCCCTGCAAAGGACGTGATCTCACTCTTTTTTATGGCTGCATAGTATTACATGGTGTATATATACCACGTTTTCTTTATCCAGTCTATCATTGACGGGTATTTGGGTTGGTTCCAAGTTTTTGCTGTTGTAAATAATGCTGCAATAAACATACGTGTGCATGTGTCTTTATGACAGAATGATTTATAATCCTTTGGGTATATACCCAGTAATGGGATTGCTGGGTCAAATGGTATTTCTGGTTCTAGATCCTTGAGGAATTGCCACACTGTCTTCCACAATGGTTGAGCTAATTTACACTCTCACCAACAGTGTAAAAGCGTTCCTATTTCTCCACATCCTCCCTGGCATCTGTTGTTTCCTGACTTTTTAATGATCCACCATTCTAACTGGCATGAGATGGTATCTCATTGTGGTTTTGACTTGCATTTCTGTAATGACCAGTGATGATGAGCTTTTTTTCATATGTCTGTTGGCCACATAAATGTCTTCTTTTGAGAAGTGTCTGTTCATATCCTTCGTGCAATTTTTAATGGGGTTGTTTGTTTTTTTCTTGTAAATTTAAGTTCCTTGTAGATTATGGATATTAGACCTTTGTCAGATGGATAGATTGAAAAAATTTTCTCCCATGCCGTAGGTTGCCTGTTCATTCTGATGATAGTTTCTTTTGCTGTGCAGAAGCTCTTTAGTTTAATTAGCTCCCATTTGTCAATTTTGGCTTTTGTTGCAATTCCTTTTAGCGTTTTAGTCATGAAGTCTTTGTCCATGCCTATGTCCTGAATGGTATTGCCTAGGTTTTCTTCTAGGGTTTTTATGGTTTTAGGTTTTACATTTAAGTCTTTAATCCGTCTTGAGTTAATTTTTGTATAAGGTGTAAGGAAGGGGTCCAGTTTCAGTTTTCTGCATATGGCTAGCCAGCTTTCCCAGCACCATTTATTAAATAGGGAATCCTTTCCCCATTGCTTGTTTTTGTTAGATTTGTCAAAGATTAGATGGTTGTAGATGCATGGTGTTATTTCTGAGGCCTGTGTTTTGTTCCATTGGTCTATGTGTCTGTTTTGGTATCAGTAGCCTTGTAGTATAGTTTGAAGTCAGGTAGGATGAGGGCATAATGATTTTTAAATTGATTTCTTAAATAGGCAACACAGGGCTGGGCATGGTGGCTCATGCCTGTAATCCTAGCACTTTGGGAGGTGGAGGTGGGTGGATCACAAGGTCAGGAGATCGAGACCATCCTGGCCAACGTGGTGAAACCCTGTCTTGACTAAAAATACAAAAAAAATTAGCTTGGTGTGGTGGCCGGGTGCCTATAATCCCAGCTACTCGGTAGGCTGAGGCACAAGAATTGCTTGAACCCAGGAGGTGGAGGTTGCAGTGAGCTGAAATTGCGCCACTGCACTCCGGCCTGGCGACAGAGTGAGACACCATCTCAAAAAAAAATTACATAAGTATTAAAATACTTTCATAACAATGTGAATACACTTAACGTTACCAAACTGTACAGTTGAAAGTGGTAAAGATTATATATTTTATGTTTTTTTTTTTTATACCACAATTTTTAAAAAGGCATTCAGTGGAAGGGCGCCCACAGATGGGAGGGATTTTGGAGGGAACCGAAAGAAAGTTGGTAAGCACCCACAGCCCCAAGCCTGACCATTTTTTTCTCTCTAACATGAAAGTTTGCAAGGGCACTCGCCATGTGCCCTGCTTATTCAATTAATCACTTAATTGGTCATGCTGTCATCTTTTTCTGCATAATAACTCCCTGAAGTAGGTGCCATTATTATTCCCTATTTTGAGATGAAGAAAATAAGGCACAGAGAGGCCGAGCAACTCGTCAGGGTCACACAGCTCCTGACTGGCAGATTTTGAGTCCGGGAGGTTTGGTTCCAGGCGTTGCCCTCCTTTCCACTCTCTGCTGCCTCTCTGGCCTTTTCTCTTTGTCTTGGAGTCAGGGAGGGAAAGCTGGGCCATGTTTACTTTAATTCAACATAAAACAATAACAAGGCCACCAGGGGCAACTAGGTCTGCTCCTACCTGCACTGCTCTCTCTGTCTCTGTCCCCCGTCTTCCTAGTGGACACCCCTAGGGGTAACCACTGCTGTTTGTTTTTTATGGATCTTTCCACTTTTTTTTGTATGTGTGTTGGGGTTTCAATCTGTTGCCCAGGCTGGCGTGCAGTGGAACGATCAAGGGTCACTTCAGCCTCAAACTCCTGGGCTGAAGTGATTCTCCTGCCTCAGACTCCTTAGTTGCTGGGACTATCTTTCCACATTTTATTTTATTTATTTTTATTTTTATTTTTGAGATGGAGTCTCAGTCTGTCACCCAGGCTGGAGTGAAGTAGCGTTATCTCCGCTCACTACAACCTCCACCTCTTGGGTTCACACAATTCTCCTGTGTGTAGCTAGGATTACAGATGTATGCCACCATGCCCAGCTAATTTTTATATTTTAATACAGATGGGGTTTCGCCATGTTGGCCAAGCTGGTCTTGAACTCCTGACCTCAGGTAATGATCTGCCTGCCTCAGCTTCCCAAAGTGCTGGGATTACAGGTGTGAGCCACCATGCCCAGCTGTAGCTTGTTATTTTCATAGGACGAAATCTTTCTGTATGAGAACATTGAGAGCCCCCACATTCTATTGTTTTTATCTGCTCAAGCAGCTTATTTTACAATTTCTTTCACTAGTTCCCTAATGATGGGCATTTATTTTATTAATTTTTAGAGATGAGGTCTCCCTATGTTGCCCAGGCTGGAGTGCAGTGGCTATTCACAGGTGCAAACATAGTGCACTATAGCCTCGAACTCCTTGGCTCAAGGGATCCTGCTACCCCAGCGTCCAGAGTAGCTGAGACTACCCGGCTTCCTGATGGGCAGTTTGTTTCCAGTCTCTTGAAGACACATTGTTAACTATGACCCAGATGAGCAGGCTCAAATTATCCAGGGTTTAAACTGCAACTACAGAGTAAAGAGTGTCTAGACTCACCCTTGAAAACAGCCAGGCCCCACATTTGAGACCAGCCACCTTCTCTCAGTAAATGCGAGGCTGTTTCTCCTCCGACCTTGGAATGGATCACTGTTGAGGCACCATGTGAAGTCGCAGGTGTGCATTTAGAGGCCTGATGGTACAAATCATGTCTTTACACACTGCAGTCATTCACATTGTAGTCAGCTCCTGCTGCAAGAGGCTTTTGGAACAAAGGGCCTAGTGGATTCACAGCCTCCATCTCATGTCCTCTGTGGTCTCGTTGCGTCCATAATGAGTGGACTCACTCAAGGTGTTAAACTTTTTTGGGGGAGTGTAGGAGCAGATGAACATACAGATGAGCTTTGACAGTTCCTGTGGGGTGCTGGTGGCTGCCTTATGCTGAGCTGCGTGGTGGTGATCGCTCCCCATGGGTGCTCCGATGGGCCTTCTGCGATCACTTTCCCCACTCTCCCTCATCAGACTGTGAGCTCCCTAAAGCCCAACGTGGAGATCATGGGTCCTTGCAGTTCTCACAACATTGGACATGAGCCCTCGGTGCAGACAATGACTGAGCACTCACCATGTGCCCTGCTTATTCAGTTAATCACTTAATTGATCATGCTGTCATCTTTTTCTGCATAGTAACTCCTCGAAGTAGGTGCCATTATTATTCCCTATTTTGAGATGAAGAAAATAAGGCACAGAGAGGCTGAGCAACTCATCAAGGTCACACAGCTCCTGACTGGACAGACTGTGAGTCCAGTAGGTTTGGCTCCAGGCGCTGCCCTCCTTTCCACTCTCTGCTGCCTCTGTGACCTTTTCTCTTTGTCTTGGGAAGTCAGGGAGGGAAAGCTGGGCCATGTTTACTTTAATTCAACATAAAACAATGACATTTGATTTAGCAGAAGTGTATTGTGTTTGAGTTCCGGCTCTGCTAATAATTAGCTGTTACAACCTTGGGACAGTTACTTAATGTTTTTGTTTATCATCCATAAAACGAGAACGATGACACTGATTTCACAGGGCTGTTGTGCAGCTGGGTGAACCGGCATGCATAAGGAACTCGGCTCACTGCAGCCTTGACTTCCAAGAGGTCGCCAGTTCCATTTGCCACAAATGGGCCAGGTCCTCAGAGTATGGGGCCCGGAACCACGGCACAGACCTCACCCAAGAGCTTGTTAGAAATGCACAGTGCTGGCTGGGCGCGGTGGCTCACCCCTGTAATGGGAGGCCGAGGCGGGCGGACCTCCTGAGCTCAGGAGTTCGGGACCACCCTGGGCAACATGGTGAAACCCCGTTTCTACTGACATACAAAAAATTAGCTGGGCGTGGTGATACGCGCCTGTAGTCCCAGCTACTCGGGAGGCTGAGGCACGAGAATCGCTTGAGCCCCCGGAGGTGGAGGTTGCGGTAAGCTGAGATTGCACCACTGCACTCCAGCTTGGGCTACAGTGAAGACTTCGTCTCAAAGAACAAAAACAAACAAACAAAAAAGAAATGCACAGTGCCAGGCCCCATCCCACAGCCCCAAGCCTGACCTTTTTTTCTCTCTAACATAAAAGTTTGCAAGGGCACTCGCCATGTGCCCTGCTTATTCAATTAATCACTTAATGGATCATGCTGTCATCTTTTTCTGCATAATAACTCCCTGAAGTAGGTGCCATTATTATTATTATTATTTTTTTTGAGACGGAGTCTCGCTCTGTCGCCCAGGCTGGAGTGCAGCGCAGTCTCGGCTCACTGCAAGCTCCGTCTCCCGGGTTCACGCCATTCTCCTGCCTCAGCCTCTCCGAGTAGCTGGGACTACAGGCGCCCGCCACCACGCCCGGCTAATTTTTTGTATTTTTTAGTAGAGACGGGGTTTCACCGTGGTCTCGATCTCCTGACCTCGTGATCCGCCCGCCTCGGCCCCCCAAAGTGCTGGGATTACAAGCGTGAGCCACCGCGCCCGGCCATTAGGTGCCATTATTATTCCCTATTTTGAGATGAAGAAAATAAGGCACAGAGAGGCTGAGAATCAGAATCTGCATTTTCACAAGGTGCCCAGGTGAGGCGTAAGCGTGCTACAGCCCTAGAAGCCCTTCTCTACAGCAGTGGATTCAATCACCTTCCACTAGGACCTCCTGCCCAGTTATGCCCGTGGTGTGGGGTTGGGGCTGGGCAGCCCAATTTTACCAGCTGCTTCAGCCTATTCTGAGGTGTGGGAATCCAGCTACAAGAAAGAGCAGAGATAAAAGAAGGAAGCAGCTTCATCATTTTTGATGTGACAAGGAGGTCACGTTTTTGGCTGGAGTTCTCGGACTCTGTCATCTTTTCCTGGGTTCTCCTTCCGTCCTGACTCAACTTGGCATTTTGAGAAATGAAGCTTTAGCGACTCAGGAAGGGTGGCCAGAGACAACAGTGCCACCTTGTGGCAGCAGTCTGGCATTACAATCCTGGAAGGCGGCTGTTTAAATGGAAAGAACTGTGATAATAGGGCAGTCATAGAGAAATCTCAGCGAGCCTTTATTATATGCCAGACGCCATGCCAAGTCTTCTTCATGGATTTGTTTATTTAAAATTCACAAAAGTAAGAAGTAGGTACTATTATTATCCCAGTGTTACAGGCCTGGAGGAATGGAGCTTGAGAGAGAGGGAGCTATGCTCATGATCTCTGGGTAGTGAGGGCTGGAGCTGGGGCCAGCTTGGGCAGTCGGGCTTTAAAGTCCATGATTCCAACCCTTTTTTTCTTTTTTTTTGAGACGAGGTCTCACTGTGTCGCCCAGGCTGGAGTGCAGTGGTGCAATCTCGGCTCACTGCAACCTCTGCCTCCCAGGTTCAAGCGATTCTCTTGCCTCAGCCTACCAAGTAACTGGGATTACAGGCACGTGCCACCATTCCCCGCTAATTTTTGTATTTTTAGTAGAGATGGGGGATTCACCATGTTGGCCAGGCTGGTCTCGAACTCCTGACCTCAAGTGATCAACCTGCCTCGGCTTCCCAAATTGTTGAGATTACAGGTGTGAGCCACCACACCTGGCCTGATTCTAACCTTTGGATATATTTCCTTTGTAACAAAAGAAGGACCCCTTTCTGGTGGGGATCTCCAGATTTTAGACTCTTTAGACCTGTGCTATTTTATTGACTGGAGCCAAGCAGTGAAGCCCTGGGTGGGGAGCCGGGGACCTGGGCTCTGGTGTTAGCTCCCCTCTCTCCTACCTAGGGAGTCCTGGGCAGTCATTCAGGTTCTTTTTCTTAGTTTGTAGGTGGAGGATAATAATATTTCACCTGTTTGCCTTATAGCATCTTTGCAAGAATCTATGGAAAACACACAATTGGAATTAAAATTGTATAGCAGTGGGAAAGACAAGGTAGTGTCTGATATTCTTAGCAAATAAAAGGGTAAAAAGATGTGATTTTCCCTGATACCTCAAACCAACTGCACTTGAATTAACATAGAAACAGAAAACCAAATACCCCGTGTTCTCACTTATAAGTGGGAGCAAAATATTGGGTACATAGGACACAAAGATGGAAACAATAGACACTGGGGACTCCTAGAGGGTAGAGGGAGGGAGCTGTAGGGGTTGGAAAACTACTTATTGGGTCCTATGCTTGTGACAGAATCAATCGTACCTTAAACGTTGGCATCATGCAATATACCCATGTAACAAACCTGCATGTATATCCTCTGCATCTAAAACAAAAGCTGAAATTAAAAAAGAAAAGAAGAGACGTGGCTGGGCAAGGTGGGTCATGCCCATAATCCCAGTACTTTGGGAGGCCAGGGCTGGTGGATCAACTGAGGTCAGGAGTTTGAGACCAGCCTGGCCAACATGGTGAAACCCCATCTCTACTAAAGATGCAAAAAATTAGCTGGGCATGGTGGTGGGCGCCTGTAATCTCAGCTACTCAGGAGGCTGAGGCAGGAGAATCACTGGAACCTGGGAGGTGGAGGTTGTAATGATCTGAGATCGTGCCACTGCACTCCAGCTAGAGGAACAAGAGTGAGACTCCGTCTCAAAAAAAAAAAAAAAAAAAAGAGACGTGATTGTGCTAGGTTAACAATAAACCCTAAACTCTCAGCAGTTCAAAAGAACAGAGTGTCTTTCTCCCCCCATGCTGTGTGTCCACTGCAGGTCCACCAGGGTCTCTGCTTGTCTTAGTCACTTGGGGCCTCGGGTGACAGAGACTCCATCTCAACACGTGCTTCTGTGACCTGGTAGGCAGTAAAAAGAGGATGGAGACCACAGACTGACCTGTCTGCTTCTGCCTAAAAGTGACACATGTGATTTTCACTCATACTTCATGGGCCAAAGCAGATCGCATGGCCGTGCACGAGCTCAAGTGGGTGGAGAGGTGCAGCCCCACCATGTGCCCAGAAAGAGAGCTGAGCATTTGAGACCTTTCTTCTTTTCTGCCTTCCCCCTTCCCTTCTTCCTGCTTTCTTTCCCTTCTTATTTACTAAGTGCTTACTATATAGATGATGTATCCTCACTGGGATTATCATTTGTTATTTAAAAAATTTAAATAATAAATTTAATTTGTTTTGTTATTTAGAGATGGGGTGTTGCTCTGTCACCCAAGCTGGAGTGCAGTGGCACGATCTCAGCTCACTGCAACCTCCGCTTCCCAGGTCCAAGCGATTCTCCAGCCTCGAGACGGAGTCTCGCTCTGTCGTCCAGGCTGGAGTGCAGTGGTGCGATCTCCGCTCACTGCAAGCTCCGCCTCCCGGGCTCACGCCATCCTCCTGCCTCAGCCTCCCGAGTAGCTGGGACTACAGGCGCCTGCCACTGCGCCCGGCTTATTTTTTTTTGTATTTTTTGGTAGAGACGGGATTTCACCGTGTTAGCCAGGATGGCCTCGATCTCCTGACCTCGTGATCCACCCGCCTCGGCCTCCCAAAGTGCTGGGATTACAGGCGTGAGCCACCGCGCCCAGCCGAGATGGAGTTTTGCCATGCTGGCCAAGCTGGTCTCAAACTTCTGAGCTCAGGTGATCCACCCACATTGGCCTCCCAAAGTCCTGGGATTACGGATGTGAGCCGCTCGGCCTGGCCTGTTTTTATTTTCTAAAGATGGGGTCTTGCTCTGTTGCCCAATCTAGAGTGTAGTGGCTATTCACAGATATTAGCATAGCTCACTGCATAGTTCACTGCAGAACCTGGGTTTACTGATGCACACCACTGCACCCAGCCTCACTGGGATTATAAAATAAGACAAAACTCCAGTCCTCAAGGCTCACATAATCTCACGGCCAAGTCAGAAAAGCCGACCGAGATCAGCACAAGCTGATATGTGAACACAGATATGAGGCAGCTCACCCAGCCTGGTGTGAAGCTAAGGAAGGCTTCCTGGAGGACGTCCCCAAGGAAGGCAGGAACAAGCCTGGTGAGAGGCAGGGGAACCTGAATAGCAGGGCTCATGCCTGTAATCTTAGCCACCAAGAAGGCAGAGGCAGGAGGATATCTGGAATCCAGGTGTTGAAGACCAGCCCAGGCAACATAGCAAGACCCTTAAAAAAAAAAAAGACGCAGGGAGATCATTTTCAGCAGAAAGAGCAGAAGATGAAAATGTCTGCAGGAGAGCTCTGTGGCCAGCAGTAAGATGTTCTGCAGGCCTGAGGAATGTTGGGGGTGGTGGTGTGAGGATGAGCAGGCACAGCAGGAAGTGGGGCCAGACCACTTAAGGCTTGAGGACCATTGGAGAGTGGATTTCCTGAGAAGGCCATGGGGGCCACAGAGAGGCTGGTTAAATTTATTTTATTTTTTCCAATTTAGCCTTGACTTGACACTCATAAATTTGTTTTTTCTGAGACAGGGTCTCACTATGTTGCCCAGGCTGAACTCCTGGGCTCAAGCCATCCTCCTGCCTCAGTCTCCTGGGGTACTACAGGTGTGAGTCACCATGCCCGCCTGCCATAGAAAGGTTTTAAGCAGGACATTAGCACAGTGAGGTCCTCTCTCTGTAGGGTGGGTTGGAGGGGAAAGGATTGAGAACAGAGAGACAGCACTTTGAGAGGCTGAGGCAGGTGGATCACTTGAGGTCAGGAGTTCAAGAACAGCCTGGTCAACATGGTGAGATCCCGTCTCTACTAAAAATACAAAAATTAGCTGGGCTTGGTGGTGTGTGCCTATAATCCCAGCTATTCAGGAGGCTGAGGCAGGAGAATCACTTGAACCTGGGAGGCGGAGGTTGCAGTGAGCCTAGATGGCACCATTGCATTCCAGCCTGGGCAACAAGAGTGAAACTCCATCTCAAGAAAAAAAAAAAAGAAAAAAAGAAAGGAAAGATAGGATGCTGATATGCTGATGCCATAGCTAGAGGGAGATGACAGAGCCTCAAACGCACGCAATGTTTGGGGACATAGAGAGGATAAAATTGATCAGAGAGGTGATATGCAGAGGCAGCCTATAGGACTTGGTTTTTATGGAAAGCGGGAAGTAACACTGAACCTTAAAAATGTCTGGGTTTCAAATGGCATGGAATGGCTGAGGTGTATTATTCATTCAGGATACTTATTAATGTCTATCATGGGTTCTTTCTGGGTGCTTGGAATACACAAGTGTTAAAAAAGACCAAAAAAAAAAAAAAAAGATATTTCCCTGCCCTCGTGAGGTTGATATTCCAGTGGGGGACAGGCAATAAATACCCAGTCTAAATACGTACATTATACAGTATATTAAAAAGTAGACCACATTAGGGGAAAGGCAGGGAAAGGATGGTCGGGAGAGTTGGGAAGGGAGGGGTGTCAATATTTTAAGTAGGGCAGTTAGAAAAGATCTCATTAAGGATGGGCTGAGTGGCTCACACCTGTAATTCCAGCACTTTGGGAGGTCAAGGAAGGAGGATTGCTTGAGCTCAGGAGTTCAAAACCAGCCTGGGCAACATAGTGAGATATCGTCTCTACAAATAAAAAAAATTAGCCGGGTGTGGTGGTGCACATCTGTGGTCCCAGATTTTTGGGAGGCTGAGGAGGGAGGATCATTTGAGCCCAGGAGTTTGAGGCTGCAGTGAGCTATGATTGCGCCACTGCACTCCAGCCTGGGCAACAGAGTTCAGAAAAAAAGAACAAAAAGAAAAGATCTCATTGAGAGGTGACATTTGACAAGAGTCTTGAAGGAGGCAGGAGTAATGGAGAGGGTGCGTTCTCTGCTCTAGAGGCTAGACTGAGGGAGGAGGCAGGCGGTGTGCACACCAGTTCCCAGGAGAGATGTTTCCCTTAGGTGGCCTTCCATGACATCCACCACACACTTACGCTTCCATCTCATTTTCCAGGACTCACATACACGACCATCTCTGTCTCCAGGGAAGACTGGGCCATGCAAGGAGGGGAGATGGACGCCAAGCCAGGCGTCTGCTGCCTCAGAAGGTGACAGTTGAGCTGGGTGTTGGTGAATGAATGCACAGGCTTATTTCAGTGAGTAGAGATGATGAGGGGCATTCCAGGCAGAGGAAATGGAACGTAAAGGCAGAAAGCAGTGGAAAAGAATGTTTGGGAAAATACACGCTGGATGGAGTGACTGGAAGAGTGTGTGTGTGTGTGTGTGTGTGTGTGTGTGTATGTGTGTGTGTGGGTAAGGGTGAAGCAGACACAGAGGTCACAGACTCAGATTCTCTCAGACTTGAGGCAGGAAGTGAATGAAGCCAACAGAGGTTAAGCAACAGGGAACAGTGGAGTCTGTGGCATCTTGGTGTGCTCAGCTCCCATCTGAAGTGGGTAGCTGTGATTTTGCTTCGAGTCGTATAAGAATATAGGACCAAGGGGGCTGGAAGTCTCTAATTTCTTTTGAGCAGCCAGGAATCTAGATTTTTATATAAAATCCTCCAGTTTTAACTAATTAAACATTTTAAGCATGCTAAGTGAACATGTCGGTAGCTTGGACATGGCCCACAGACAGCTGGTTTGTGTGGGGTAATATAGAACATAAGGGGGTGGACCCACAGTTCATTGCTGGAATCAAGCTAAATAAAAGGGCAAATATCTCAAAGGGCAACAGGGGCAAGTTGAAAAGAAGGAGGCTAGTAAGCCAGTTAAGACTGATCACTTTGTCTCAGGGTTTCGTTCTAAGCTTTGTTGGTTTAGAAGTTATGCCAGGCGCAGTGGCTCAGGCCGGGGGTAGTGGCTCACACCTGTAATCCCAGCACTTTGGAAGGCTGAGGCAGGCCTATCACTTGAGGTCAGCAGTTCAAGACCAGCCTGGCCAACATGGTGAAACCCTGTCTCTACTATAAATACAAAAATTAGCCAAGTTTAGTGGCACGTGCCTGTAGTCCCAGCTACTCGGGAAGCAGAGGTTAGAGAATCGCCTGAACCCAGGAGGCAGAGGTTGCAGTGAGCTGAGATCGCACCACTGAATGCCAGCCTGGGTGTCAGAATGAGACTCCGTCTCAAAACAAACAAACAAACAAACAAACAAACAAAACAGAAATTCTGCCTTTCTTTTCTCAATACTGACATGAGCAGACTCAATAGGACAGGCTCACACTATCAGTCAGGATGGGCTAGGCTCTGCTCCAGTAACAAATAATCTCCAAACCTCAGTGGCTTCACACAACAAAGCTGTATTTCTTGCTTATTCTATATGTCTAGCACAGGTCAGCAGAGGGACTCATTTCATCGTTGTGCCCTGGGATCCAGGCTGATAGAGTCTCCATTTCAACCATTACAGAGGACGGAAAAGAACTATAGCAAATCCCTCACTGTCTCTTCAAGCTTCTCCCTGGAAGAGACCCATGTTATTCCACTCCCTTTTCATTGACAAAAGCAGGTCACATGGAAAGCAAGTCACATGGACTCAACTAATTTCAAAGGAGTGGAAATGCAATCCTAGCAGTTTCTTGGGAGGAGAGAAGAACTGGAATATTTGGGGTTAGCCCTAATTACTACGTTGCCAGTCATGCTTCCAGGAGGTGGGTGGAGAAACCATGAGACACATAACAGATCCAGCTCGGACTCCTGTGCTCCTTGATGGGCACATTTCCTCCTGGTCAGCAGACCTTTCTGGGAGGCGCAGCCAGGTGGACCATCCTCATGGCCGGTGGCATCGCTTGAGCCTCCAGCTGTACTCTAAGGTAAATGCCTAGGTAAGTTCCCTACACCCTCTGCTCCCTGACCCTGGACAGTGTCCAAGATCACACAGACTCCTGTGTTTCTGCCCCATCTTCCTGAGTTGCCCTACACACATTCCCTTTGGACAAAGACTGTTCTGTCAGTTGTCTATGTCTTTCTTTAAAAAAAAATTGAGGGCCGGGTGCGGTGGCTCACGCTTGTAATCCCAGCACTTTGGGAGGCCGAGGCGGGCGGATCACGAGGTCAGGAGATCGAGACCACGGTGAAACCCCGTCTCTACTAAAAATACAAAAAATTAGCAGGGCCTGGTGGCGGGCGCCTGTAGTCCCAGTTACTCGGAGAGGCTGAGGGAGGAGAATGGCGTGAACCCGGGAGGCGGAGCTTGTAGTGAGCTGAGATCGCGCCACTGCACTCCAGCCTGGGTGACAGAGCGAGACTCCATCTCAAAAGAAAAAAAAAAATTAAAAAAATAAAAAATAAAAAATAAAAA